>NC_064644.1:20460069-20769712 GCF_023864345.2 Schistocerca serialis cubense | reverse complement strand
ACTCTTCGAGTCATGTGGTACCCCTTTCGGATTCGTATTTTACGGGAGTGATGGCACTGTTTAAGTGTTAAACCAAATCCAAAAAATGGAAAATGCAGGGGGCAATGGTTTGCTCATCAGAATAATGTGTTGTACACTTCTCTCCACTATACTGTCAAATTTTCTTCGAAGACTATATCCTTGTCCAAAATCAAATTCATTAGGCACACGCAACCACTATCATATTATCACATCAACCGGTTAGTGTGGGGAGAGGTTAACTCGTCTACTTGGGTCCTGGGGGCGGAGCCCGGCTGGTGTGGGGGCACTGGTTGGGCAAGCTGCCACTGCCCACTGCCGGCTGAATGGCCGGCCCCTGAAAGGGCCGCCGCGGTACATCACGGCTCTGAATGCGGCGCCGAGCCGGAATGCATAATGGAGCGCAGATCGCTGTTTGCGGACGCGGCCGGAATCTCTCGGCCGACTCTTGGCTCGTGTGTGAGCAAACACACGCGCACACACACACACACACACACACACACACACACACACACACACACACACACACGTGCAGTGGTCGCAGGCGTCGCGCGCAGAATTCGGCAGCGTCGTGTCGGCCGCACACAAATTATGCTAATCGGGTGTTCGGCAGCGCCGGCACAATGGCCGCGTCACACAAACAGAGCGGCGGGCCGTGGAAATAAAAACACTGCACGCGCCGCATTTCACTGTTTTATTAATTCGCCAGCGGGCGCCACTGCGTGTTGCTCGGGTGTGTCGGCTGTGATTCGATTTCACTGCCTCAGTGCAACAACGCGCGGTCTGGGTTCTTTGCTAACGGGACCCCTCCGTGCCAGAGCGCGAGACGACTCCACCGACAAAACATGGCCTGTTCTTCGGAGAAATTTTCGGATTATTTTGGTACAGAGGTGGCTCGATACAGAGCAATATCGTAACTAAGATTTATTCGTATATTATTCCAATTACCTTTGTTTCTGTGAAAATACCTTCAGAGCAGTGAAAAAGGCTAACACTGCACTCACGAAAACTTCCAACACAAAAAACAGAGCAATGCAATAACTCTCACAAGGGAACTTCCCCATCGCACCCCCCTCAGATTTACTTATAAGTTGGCACAGTGGATAGGCCTTGAAAAACTGAACACAGATCAAACGAGAAAACAGGAAGAAGTTGTGTGGAACTACGAAAAAAATAAGAAAAATATACAAACTGAGTAGTCCATGTGCAAGATAGGCAACATCAACATCATGTGAACCCAGGAGCGCCGTGGTCCCGTGGTTAGCGTGAGCCGCTGCGGAACGAGAGGTCCTTGGTTCAAGTCTTCCCTCGAGTGAAAAATTTAATTTTTTATTTTAAGACAATTATCAAAGTCCAGGCACTCACATATAATCAGCTTCGCTCTCCAAAATTCCAGGACATGTTCAGATTTGCTAGGACATATGCAGGATTTGACGGTCTACACACGGAAAATTTTGAAAACGTTAAAAACATATGTTTTGACAGAGCACAGGGAAAACTGTGCGACTGTGAAACTGTTGCATTAATTTGTTGCAGTTTATGTGACAAACACGTTATGTTTTCATCACTTTTTTGGGAGTGATTATCACATCCACAAGAGAACCTAAACCGGGCAAGGTAGAAGAATCTTTTTACCCATTCGCCAAGTGTACGAGTTAGGTGGGTCGACAACATATTCCTGTCATGTGACGCACATGCCGTCACCAGTGTCGTATAGAATATATCAGACGTGTTTTCCTGTGGAGGAATCGGTTGACCTATGACCTTGCCATCAAATGTTTTCGGTTCCCATTGGAGAGGCACGTCCTTTCGTCTACTAATCGCACGGTTTTGCTGTGCGGTCGCAAAACACAGACACTAAACTTATTACAGTGAACAGAGACGTCAATGAACGAACGGACAGATCATAACTTTGCGGAAACAAAAACGTAAATTTTTCACTCGAGGGAAGAGTTGAACCTAGGGCCTTCCGTCCCGCAGCTGCTCACGCTAACCACGGGACCATAGCACTCCTGTGCTCAAACTATCCTTAATGTTATATATGTTGCACAGGGACTACCCAGCTTGTATATTTTGCTTCTTTTTTTTCATATTTCTACACAACTTCTTCCTGTTTTTTCGATCGATCTGTGTTCAGGTTTTCAAGGCCTATCCACTGTGCCAACTTATAAGTAAATCTGAGGGGGGTGCGATGGGGAGGTTCCCTTGTCAGACGAGAGACGTAGAAGTTAACCACAGTCTGTGCATTCTATTCTGTCGATGGACGTTACAGTACGAAACGAATGCAAAATTTTTCCTTCACTTTATTGACTGTGCATGACGAATTGTAACTTTGGTTTAAGTTGGTGATTGATTACGGTATAATACGCAAACAGTTGCGCCTTTTTTAAAAAAAAAATTGATTTTGTGCACCATATAATATCGTGCCCTGCCCGAGACGTAATAACATACTATTTTCTATCCGAATATTAAGGTTTAAAGATATAATTTAACCACTGAGTCAAGAAACTGCACTGCTAGTCAGCGAATATGTACGCCCAGAATAATGAGAGCGGCGTATCATTATCATATGTATTTTGTTCTATACAAGAATGCGCGTTCGTCTTCTCATTCTCTTCTTTAATCGCGCGCCTTTCCGACAGCATCTTACGCTATCAGACTCATATTTTCTTCCATTTTGTTCGAATTAACTTGTATTCCTGCGAGGAATTTATTTAATCATTCTATTACTATCGCCAATTGCGAGTACTAATATGACCTTATTAGAATGCGCCGGCCACGGTGGCCGAGCGGTTCTAGGCGCTTCACTCTGGAACCGCGCGACCGCTACGGTCGCAGGTTCGAATCCTGCCTCGGGCATGGATGAGTGTGATGTCCTTAGGTTAGTTAGGTGTAAGTAGTTCTAAGTTCTAGGGGACTGACGACCTTAGATATTAAGTCGCATAGTGCTCGGAGCCATCTGAACCATTTATTATAAATGTTTTATTCTTTCCCTCCAGAGTTGAGCTAAGTTTATTGTAATTTCCAAGTATTTCGCCGAAATACGGCACAAGTCTTTGTTGTGTTCAGAACTGTAAGAATTATTCGCAAAATGTTGGATTTCTGTACAAGTTATGTACTTCATTAAATAATAATTGTGTAATTTAACATTTTTGCTTCCATTTAGTAACAGCAGTCCCAAATTTCTAATTTATAAATTTCTTTACTACATTTTTTTCTTACGGTGCCAACGCGACACTCACTAGATTAAATCAAATTATTCTCAATATCTCGCTAGGCGAGAAGACGGAAATTTCCCTGAGATTACAAAAAACATAAATTAACCGTTTTTCAGCACGCTGCTTGCCTACTGATCTTCACTTCAAGCAAAAACTGTAAAAAGAGTAGAATAAAATAAGAGGTGAAGTCATACTATTGTGCGTCCAATAGTATTGTGGACATTTTATGATAAAAATAATTTTTATTATAAAGTCAAAAAAGGTGGCGTGTGTGTGAAATATCTAATTCATTTACTTTTAATTAACGATAAGAAGTGATACCTCTAACTATTCCACGTACTAATAGTTGTGTGTGAATATTAAAGTTAACTATCTCATGCGTATATTTAAATAACAGTAGAACAGAAAATTTAATAGGGATACATTAAGTTTGAAGAAATTTTGCTTGACAGTCGTTCAATTATTGAACTATTGCCAATATATCAATATACTGTAAGCATAGGTTACACCCATCGTAATTTACGCTAGCCGAAGCATAAATTTCCACAATTCCATAATAATATTCATCCATATTTATAAAATACACCATAGTCATAAAGATTCAGTATAACCGTTAACTAATTACGAGGGTCGGAACTTAAATAGTGGCAACTACTGATTCACAACCGATGCAAAAGAGTTACATATCTGCACCTGTTACTGTCCTACATAGTAGGCACCAGTGTTGTGTAGAACCCGTTGCCAGCGATGTTGAAAGCGTAGCATACCGTTAGCAGAGCCTGTTGTGTTGATGGTGCGAATGGAGCGGTCTACTGCCCGTCGAATCTCTGGAACAGTCCTGAGGCGAATGCCACGAAGTAGTTCCTTCATCTTCGGATTAAAATCGAAGTCTGAAGGACTTTAAGTCGTATTACTGTTCGTTTTTGAGCATCACCTGCGACTAGCTTTGCGAGAGAAGCGGCACTTTCTGCGCAACCCACCCATCATTTTGCACGACAATGCGCGGCCGCATACAGCGCAAGCTGTGGCTGCTCTGTTCGGTCGATGGGACTGGGACGTGTACCATCCACCATGCTCCCCGGACTTAAGTCTGCTTGAGCAGTGCTCTTTCCATCTATCTGGTGTCGGAAAAAAAACACAATTTATTCCGGTTTCTCGCTACAACCGGAGACATCTTCATCGCCGAGAAAGCCGCGACAATCAGTGTGAATTACGGCGCCGACAGGAGTGGCGGAATAATCGATTATGTTCAAGTGGGGGCGATATTTATGGCGGACGCGATAGGCCCCCGGCAGAAGAATGAAAACGCTTTACGCCGCGGCAAACCGTTAAATGGCGCGAGTTAATAATGATTTAACGACCCGAAGCGGCCGCCGTTAAACATTACGGCATCGGCCAGCGCTTTAAACAAAAATTTATACCCTGGGGCTTTTAATGGCTATTAGCAGAATGGAGCGTCTTAAAACCGTGCGCAGAAATATGATGAACTATGAAATGTTACATTTCCGCTCTAATTACGCACTGTGACATCTACGAGATATAAAACGCCCTCACCGACTTTGAGAGTGTTATACACTAAAGCACCAGTCCGATATTCAAGGACGTTGCCAAAAGGGGGGGGGGGGTGTTCAGGGGATAGATAACCTCTGCCCCCTACTCAACCCTTCATCTAAATGAAATTACACACGACCTAGTTGCCGCACAGTGAAATGGAAAGGTATTTTGGTTTTCAATCACGCGACGAAAAAGGGATACGCCCTATCGACAGTCAACAAGGTCACTGTTAGATTTAAGCTATTGCCATGTCAACAGCACTATGGACTACCGCCCATGCGTAATTTAGCCGAGTGCAACTACTGCGCATATTTGGCCTTACTTGAAATCAGATGTTGTTTTGTTAATCACTTCATTTCTTACCTGCAGTTGAATTTAATGCGAGTGCTGCTGTTTATTGCTTTTGTGCTGCGTGCTGTTGCGACAGTTTCTAATTATGGATAAGTTTGTAATGAGAAAGAAGAGGAAGATCGATTTTAATTCGTCGACCAGCACTATGTCAATTTAAAATTATGTACGCACTACTATAATAGTCTTTATCACCTATCTGCGGCAGTTTAATATTAGCATTGGAGTCGTTATTTGGAGATTGGTAGAACCTTGGGGTTGCACTATTTCAGTGCTTCACAAGACAGTGAAGCGGTAAACATCATTACAAATAACATTAAATTAAAATCAGTGCGTAAAAACACACTTGGATTTGCCTGTGTAGCACAAAAAATCGCAACTGATCAACAAAAATATCGCCCAATCGATGATGGTTGCATCTCTTTAAAAATTTTGCTCAAATTTCGATCATTAGTAGCCCAAATGGCAAAATATCGCCCCCATTTGATCACTCGGACGACACTCAGCTACGAACACCAGTTCCGACCCAGAAATGTGGAAGGCTTTGTAGAGAGCGGAAGTGGTTAGTGATGACAGCACATTCTGTAGTTCGTTCGCTCCTGAAACATGTTTTCGCCGGCCGAAGTGGCCGTTCGGTTAAAGGCGCTGTAGTCTGGAACCGCAAGACCGCTACGGTCGCAGGTTCGAATCCTGCCTCGGGCATGGATGTTTGTGATGACCTTAGGTTAGTTAGGTTTAACTAGTTCTAAGTTCTAGGGGACTAATGACCTCAGCAGTTGAGTCCCATAGTGCTCAGAGCCATTTGAACCATTTTGAAACATGTTTTATGCGGTTTGCTCGAATTCTTCCGATCCGGCTGCGCCCTATATTCTGCCCCCCCCCCCTTTCCCCCTCACCACCTCCACTTTCGTCCAGAATCTATTTACGCTCTTGTAATACAACAACAACTCAAGATTTTCTAGACGTCCTGCGATTATCTTCAAACTGAACTGTTCTTAAGTTGTAGAAACAATGATATGAAAAGTATTTTTAGTTACTTTTTAAGCAGTGCGTATACTGAATTTGGGGAACAGTTGTTTACTTCTCGGGCAGAGTGTATTTAATTTTAATGTTGGTTCGACAATATGCGCAGTTCAGCGATATTCACATTGAAGGCGTCTAGCGATCATAATTTTCTACTAAAGCGTGTGCGTCTGTGCATAAAGATGGCTTACTTGTGGAATGGCGATGTATCATGTCAAGTCTTCCCACAAGAACGATGTTCTACTACAAAATGTCTTATTCGAAATATCCTAGGAACAGTGAGTCCTGCCGTCAGAACTGTAACACATTTGTAACTAAGCGTCACCCAAGCGACAATGTGTGTTTTACATCGTAGAGGACTTTATTGGCATCAAGACCTGCATAAACATTTTATCATCGCTAAATACAAACTCAGTTATGAGGTCGCACACACTAGAAGTTCTGCTGAAATTAATGCGTGAATCAACGTTACGACCCCTCCACTGTAGCTCATAGTGACGCTGTGTTCCGTTTTGATTCATAAATAAATTTTGAAGGTACAGTTTCAAATTGACTGGTGAAATAATAATTTAAAAAGTTCTTGATCACTTAACAAAACTAAAGAATTTTAATGAAATTAAAGTAACATCTCACAATGAGTAGAGGAACGTGGGATAATTTGGTGTGCTGAAGGTAATCCGACTTGGTTTCAGGTAAGTCGTAAATTTAAATATAAGATTGTACTGGGCGAAAAATCGCTCTTCTTAGGAGGTTTGAACAAGTTCAACTCTGTAAGTTACAGATCCCATCGTCAAGATTCTTCTGCTCTGCGTTAGTGAACTTTATAGCAGAAGACTGAGCTGTGTTTTGTTAGCAAAGAGGTAATACATTATATTGGAATTTTAATTCGTTTGCCAGTAAAGTGAAGTTATCATATTGCCAAATAAATACAGTATTTAATTGTGCATTTGGGTACTCCTCTTATGTACTGTTGAGAATATACGTTAAACCTTTTTAAGAAAAACTTTTATTGCTTAACTTTATACACCAAATAGGCTACTATTTGTATGAAGGCCACCCAAAAGAAAATCACGCGCATTAAAATTAAAAACCAATACGTCCCTTTTCAGAATAAATGAAAAATATGAGCCTTTTTAAGGTCTTCTTTAACAAATCGGACCATCCCTTAGTTAATGTTTCGGTTGGCTGAAATGTTTGCACACTGCACGTTACAACACATAAAACCTAACAAACTAATCCTTCCTTTACGCTTGAGATAAATAATGTTATCAAATAACCTATCAACAATTTCTTTTCATGGCATCTCTGTAAAGAAATGATAACTGAAAGGTCTTAGATCTTACGGTCTATTGGTCCTCGCTTTATTATCATCATTTACAGTTGAACAGTCGTGGAAATTAAAAGTGGACTGTACTTGGAAGAACTAGAGCATGAAACGAGTTGAATTTGTTCCAGTCATTCTATTTGGTTTTTGTTCAGCTGATGATTGAAAGATGTCTTTAATTATAACTAGGTGAACAGTTAGTGAAGAATACATCAACCCTAACGTCGGTTCCAACAGTGAAGTGCTTTACTAGAATTGGTGCTATGCGCCTTCCTGCGACCCGTGAAGTCAGTTACTGGTAATAATCAAGGCTTGCCCCTGACGTTTTTGAGACAGACAATGCCCTGTTAGACGCCAACTTAGGACTAACAGGCAAAAAATGGCTTGAAAGCAATAGAGGTCTACACGCAAGACTTTTAGGGTAACAGCCTAACACACTTTTACTTAGCACCCAAAGAGCACTACATTAACTACAGAGAAAGATACGTGTCTTAAAGATACATTGAAACTGGTAGTTGATGTACTTCTGTGGTGCAAGACCAAAATTGAATCAGAATCACACACTTTTTATGATCTGCACCAGCGGTTCTCAAAGGGGCAGGTATCAGAAGTTATTAAACGCTTGTTTTAAAAAAAAGTTCTAAATTACTTCCAAGCAAAATTAGTCTGCCTCTAACAAAGGAACCTCCCCATCGGCCCGCCCCCTCAGGTTTAGTGGTGCAATGGCCAAGTGGATAGCACGTCAAAAAGCGAACAAAGATCGAGCATGAAAACGGGAAGAAGGTGTACTGAACTACGAAAAAAGAAGAAAACTAGAAACAGTGAACGATCCGAGCTCAAGATATGCAGTATCAAGCAAGAAACAACTTTGGCTCCTGGTCGTGTGGCCACGATGTTGGACCACAAAGCGGAGGATCCGTGTTGAAGTCTGCCTCGTCCCCTATTTTTTTTCAGATAATTATGAGCTTTCCGTCCGTTGATTGACACGTCTTTTTTCTCCTTCTGTAGTCTTGGCAATTGTCATACTAAACACTTGTTATAGAATATGAGTCATGTGGTAAGAATATATTTGCGTTGCAAGTAAATTTGATGAATAGTGAGAGCAGGTGAGATGCGGCATTAATCTCTTACAGAAAGGAAAACAACAAATAAACGGGTGTGAACTGTGTCTCAACAAAGAAATTCAAGAGTCAAAACTTGCAAAACAGAACGCAAGAGTCATAATATGCTGTATTTGTGTAGAAGAAGTAGAAGGTACGTAGCTCTGGAGGTCCCTTTCTAACACCTCGCTGCTGCATACGAACGTTAGTTACTCCGCGACACAGAAATAAATCTGACTACAGCGAACAGACTCGACAATGACCGCACGGCAGTTCATAAATGGGGGGCAAGATTGGGGGGGGGGGGGGGTGTTTGAAGACGGGTCTTCCATTTCGCAGTCCAACACCGTGACCACACAACCACGACGCCTGCAAATTTGCTCGCTGCTGCTTATGTTAAGCGTGGACCGTTAACTGCTTCTATTTTGCCTCTTTTTCCACAGTTCTGTGCATCCCTATAATATTTTTGACAAGATGTAAACGTTGGTTTACTGAGAGAGTACAAGGTGTCTCTTTTTTACGTTGCTGTCTTTCCTGCGGTGCGCCTCCAGATGCGCCCTGCTATCTGACGCATATAAGCGGTGAGCGAGCAGTAGCACGTGCAGTTCACAACACTGGGGCGCGACAATCTGCGACTGTTGTGGCCGAATCAACAAAGCTTTGGAAGGACCAACATACGTGCAGAACAGAGAAAGTGTCTTGAGTTTTCAATGATTCATTCAATTTTGCAGTGCTTCAAGTACGTGAGGCTTTTCGTTCAGTCGACATTTTTTCGAAGTCCTTCAGAGTCACTGTGTTCGTCTAAACAGTACATTCAAAGGATTACTTACGTGGACCTCTTGTTAAAAATACATTTCCGTTACAATTACTATTTACAACAGAGGTAAGTTCACATATTTTGCCTTGCACAGATATCATTTGTGTCGAAATTTCCAAATCTTTCTTGGATGGAAACAAATGATGATGACATCTTAGTCTTTCGTCAGCACTTGGACGCACTTAAGGAAGCTTTTACGAACTGGTTTCGGGGTCTCCTTCAAATTACAATTCTAGGTTGGCTACTTGACCCTTTCCTGGTTCAAATGGCTCTGAGTACTAAGGGACTTAACATCTGAGGTCATCAGTCCCTAGAACTTAGAACTAATTAAACCTAAGTAACCTAAGGACATCACACACATCCATGCCCGAGGCAGGATTCGAACCTGCATCCGTAGCAGTCCGGCGGTTCCGGACTGCAGCGCCTAGAACCGCACGGCCAACGGGGCCGGCAATACGGTATTCTTGGATTAAGACTGTGACCATGGAGTTATTGTTCGAAAAGTGTGTTATGATTTAAACTGTTTGGAAAACATTGTGTTATTTATTTTTTATTGGGATTGTGTCTCATTTACTTTCTCTGAAACGATATGTAATTATTTCTTCGAAAATGGGGGCGGTGGACGAGAAAATGTTGAGGTCCTATGATATAGACTGCACGAACTAATGAGTGCCGAAATCCAATATATTATTACAGTCTTATTATTGAGACATCCACTCACTAATCAGACTTATCTGCTTTTTCAGATGTCATCAGAATTATCTCACTGTCTGAAAAGACTCTGCACTCAACTACGCAGAAATCAAATCTCCATTTTGCTGACACATTGCTCCTTCACAAATTACTGAGTGAGGTGACATGTTTGTTAAGACATTGGACTCGTTTCCAGAGGTTTGGTATTCGAACCCAGTCCAGACGAAGAAAGAAGGAAGGAATATTAGCGGTTAACGTGCTGCCGGCGACAAGATCCTTAATAAGAGACGCAAGAAGAGCTCGGATTGGGGAAAAAATGGAGGGGGGCTGGCAAGGAGAACTGCGCGCTGTCTTACAAAAATTAAATTTGCCTGAAGTAATTTAAGGAAGTCATGGAAATGAGGATGGCCAGATGAGACATAATCCCCGCTCCTCTTGATTTCTCATCGTGCTGATTTAGGTCTACCGTGGCTTCCCCACACATTTTAACGCGAATACCAGGATGCCTCTTGTAATAAGATCTCGACTAATGACCTTTCCGACCCGCATTCAGGGCTAGTGTTGTGTCCCTAATTAACTACCCGTCGGCGGAAAGTTAAAATCCAAACTTACTTCTGAACACCCCAAGACAATAATCACAGCTCACTAATTTCTTTCCTTCTTCACAAATTCTCTGAATACAATAAACCAGTTACAATTCAGCACTTTTCCCTTTTGTCATGACTTCGCCATCGGCGAAGAACGGTTAGTTAGGAAATTCTTCTCCGCGACTATCTAGCGAACTCTCAAGGACGGCAGCACTTCTCCAAACTCCAGCGGTCCGAAGTTTAATTTCCTTACATTCTGCAGCGCTAACGTTTGACTGCAACAAGACCTCCAGAGAATCGATTTCTGGTGCGGATGACGGGGCTCCTCGGTCTTCAAGGCAACTGAATTTAACTTAGGCGCACAAACAGGCGGAAGTGCCCACTACAGACTGATTACACGGTTGGCCAACAATCACTGGAAACGGTGGCAACTGCTGAACACCCATGAATATGCGTCGGAGGAAAGGCTGATGGCCGACCGAGATACAAGGGGAGAACGCTAGGGGAATATTATCACCCACGAAGGACGCAGGTTACAAAACTCTCTCGTTCGAGCAGTTCTTGAGCAACACACATCGTCATGGAACCTGCAATTAAGATTAATGTATAATAAGAATAGCAGCTAGTCCCTCCCCCCCTCCCCCCCCCCCCCACCCCCCACACACACGTTCGTTCAGCACACGTCGAACATCAATGAGGTGTTCACACAAACCGCTATGCAGCGTACATCGAAAGACAAGTGGAGCTTACATATAAACGTCCTCCCACATACATCGCATAAACATGGCTGTCAAGTTGAACAAGTAAGGGGGCAATTAAGTGGTACACAAGTACCCATCGCCATACACCGTAAAATGGCTTGGGAAATATCGATGTAGAATTTTAAATATATGTTCAGAACACTGACTAAGCATGAAAACAAATGGCTTCAGCGTATTTAACACACGTTGCGATAGCTTGCACAACAGGTAGTCGAGAATGTGTCCCAGTCCATTCACAATAAGTAACAAAACAAACAACTACAAATTTTTTTTTCAGTGCGAATAATTACAATATTTACACTTGTCTAAATTGAATTAAAAACTTACTCCGCGCGACAGAACTGTCTGACTACGCCTGCAGGAAAAACAGTTGCCAGTGGAGCGGAGCAAAACAAAATTTGCAGATGACAACGTGCAGGAGACGGTTCTCGAACACGCAGAGGATTCAAAACGCGATTACGCAAGAAATGAAAGCAGAACTTAATCGAGCAGATTTAACGATTCTGCACCGAAAGTTCTTTTAGTTATTACCAATTCAATTTCAGAATTAACTGACAAACACGATCGATAAACAATTTCAGTGTCTGGATTCTGGATGTAGCATGTCATGAGCTATACAATGTACAGTAGTTATATTTCTTTTTTTTTACTGAAATTGCTGCAGCGCAACAGAGTCGTGGATATAACAGAACGCCCGAGTTGAAGACGCCAAAATTGTTGGACATTTGGTCATTCGATCAGTCAGACATTTACAAACGAATAGAGGTTTTGTTTTAAAAATAGTTTACTGTCCAGCACAATCATACTCATTTACATTACGAAAGTACTGGTTCCGGCAGTCACCACACATCTTCGGATCTGTAAGACAATTAAGTTTAAAAGTTCGAAGTGAAGCTATGCAAATTACGTCAAATAAAAACATATTGGGTACAGCGACGTCATACCACAAGACCGATGCAGTAGTTCCCTCCGACCGCTGAGACAGGCACATGGTCAGTGGATGTACACCGATGGGTCAAAACATTATCATCACCTGAATGATATTTTCACTCTGCAGCGGAGTGTGCGCTGATACGAAACTTCCTGGCAGATTAAAACTGTGTGCCGGACCGAGGCTCGAACTCGGGACCTATGCCTTTGACGAGGTACTGGCAGAATTGAACTGTGACGACGGGTCGTGAGTCGTTTTTGGGTAGCTCAGTCGGGTTTTAAGCTGCCAGGAAGTCTCGTAGAGCACTTGTCCGCGTAACGCAAAGGTCCCGAGTTCTAGTCTCGGTCTGGCACACAGTTTTAATCTGCCAGGAAGTTTCATTATGATAATCTGCTCAATAGCTTGTTTGTCCATCTTTGGAACGAAACACGTCACTGATTCTGTATTAGGGATCCGAAAGTTCGTTGGTGGGTTTGTGGAGGCATGTGGCGTTAGATGTCTACGCGTAAGTAACTGATTTGCGCACGCGGTGATGGCGGCCGATGGCGACCCGGATGGTTCTAGCAAGAAGGTGGACCTAATTCATCATTTATTTTCTGCAAGCAACGAAACAGAGCTTAGAATTCCATTGCGGTACGTATCCAACGATTTTTAACGTCTTTCAGCTTTGCGTTTGCCGGATCTGAATTAAACGTTGTCATTGCACCCTTTAAGTAAGTTGATTGTTCGCCTCGGTAGCTGAGGAGTCAGCGCAGCAGAGGCACAGGTTCGATTCCCAGCCGGGAACTGGGTGTTTTGTTGTCCTCAACTTCGTATCGTCAAAACTGACACTAAAGTCGCCCAAAACACAGTCGTATTGTTTTCCTTTATTGAGATGGCTGCAGGGGCACGAACGGACAGCCAATAAATGAATAAGAAAAGTTGATAACGACACGCTATCAATTCGACCTACGAAAAATACTCTCCTATTCTTCTTGATGACCTCTTTGCCTTTGGTCGCTAATCTCTCCCCCTACCTCTCTTTCTCCCTCTCTCTGTCTTATTGGTGACACTATGAAAAAGACTGGCTCTGTTTGTAACTAGGTCTACAATATTTCTTTGTAAATTTAGTTTTTTTGAGGCCGTTGTCAGACAATGTTTTCAATATTATTTCTCAAGCCTGTCATTAAAGGCATATGGGTGGCATCAGAGTGACAGGTACTTAGTTACGTGTGCTACGGGTCATATTAGTGATAAACGCTAAGGGGTGAAACGTCTCAACTGAACAAACACAGAAAGCATATTTTAAAGAAATTATATTGCTACATGCTGGCCATTCACAGGTTTCTTTCGGTATACATGACTTGTTATTTCTGTTCAAGAATTCCTCTATCAAATAAGGTATACACGACTTATTATTGCTATTCAAGAATTCCTCTATGACAGAGTAGAAGTTGCTACGGAGAAAGGTCTTTCATCCACATTTGATAACACTTCTGCTGACTGCAACACATTTGATTTACATGAGCAGACTGCCAAAAAGTTTTGTAGCTGGTTATTTCGTCCCTTTCTGTACAAAAATGAGATTCATTAAAGAATAAATCAGTCTTTTTCCTTCTAGTGTTGTGCTTGTGAATATTTCGCTACTCTCAAACTCTGATGGATAGTTAACGACAAATTTCATAAGTGAATAAATCTACTAGACAGTGCCGTTAATATTCCAAGCTGCTTAAAGACATAACTGCAAGATGTACCTATGTGCACTCGTGATTCTCATTAGATTCTTTTGTGCAATGGATATTTTTTTGCCTAAGCGAGGAGTTGTGCGAGTATATTTGTCTGTAAGACATCAGGGGACGAAAATACACACAGTACGTCACATTACTAACTTCTATGTTCCCAAACTTAGTAATTATTCTTACGGCGAAAGTAGCCGAACGTAAACGTTTATCAGGTCTATTACATGGTTTTTCCAGTCGATATAATTTAGTAGCGTTGCACTGGGACTATGATGCTACAAGGACAAAATGTTTTCGGCGAAGGAGAAGTAGGAGCGGCGTACGCTGATCCAGTCGGTTCGTGGACAGAGGGCGCGCGCCGCGACAAGTAGTCGAGATGAGGGGCCGCGTGTGACACAGCAGGCCGGACACAAGTTAACTCTCGCCGCTCCACGGCATCAGAAGAGGAACAATTCAGTGATTCGTTTCGCCGCGCTGAGAGACAGGTTCGCTTCTCAAAACGCAGCTGTTGAGTGCAGGGGACAGGCAGAACGTGACAAGGGCTCGCGCCTCTGGTCGTGTCAGCTGGGCGGCTGCTGCGCTGGTCTTTTGTGTGGGCGAGACTTCGTTCGGAATGTAATACACACCGCCCGAAATACGCGCAATGGCATGGCAGAGGGTACTCGAACCAATTGCGCGCGTCATCCAGAAAGTTCTGGCCATTGGTGGAGAAACTTGTCCTCAAAATGTTCAAATGTGTGTGAAATCTTATGGGACCTAACTGCTAAGGTCATCAGTCCCTAAGCTTACACACTACTTAACCTAAATTATCATAAGGACAAACACACACACCCATGCCCGAGGGAGGACTCGAACCTCCGCCGGGATCAGCCGCACAGTCCATGACTGCAGCACCCCAGACCGCTCGGCTAATCAAACTTGTCTTCCCGCGTATTGGAGGCACAGTATACTACGTTACCGACGAGGAGAGGTCCAGAGCGGTGGGCCAGGCTTTCTGAAACCGTCTGTACGGTGACGTAGGTTAAGATACCAGGTATCACACCCTGCAGCCATTCACCCTCGTTTGCGAGTAATCGACGAAAAATAACTTTCGTGACAGCGATGAAAAATGGGTAATGTGTAGGGTAATTGATACGGTAAGGACTTCACAGGTGGAAAATCATGGGTTCGATTCTCGTCAAGTGCTTTGAATTTTTTATTTTTAAACCTTTATTAAAATTGCTTAGCTTATTTTTTAAAATCAATTAACTTGTTTAAATGTAATTTTTATTTATATTCCTTTGTGCCAGCATTTTAGTCACCAAATCAACTTTTTCTTTCGTTCTCTTTTTTTCTTTCCATCTTTCTATTTTTTTCTTGCCATCGTTCTTTTCTCCATCGGGAATTTTTGTGAACGTGAATTTCATTATATTTACCTATTACCATATTTAAATATTTGAAAATATCGATCTATCGGTTGAAAGCCGGAAAACGAAGTAATCTGTTTATATTACTCTGGAATGTTATCAAAAATGTACATTTCGTTACAAGCTATGCATTATAAGTAAAACGAAATTCAAGCAAAATGAGGAATAGAAACAATGAAAGCAATAACATGCCCAAAAAAATAGGATGATAAAATGAAAGAAATTAAATCAAAATTAATACCAAAAATTAAATAAAATCACATGAACATAGATTTCAAGCGGAAAAAGGAAATATGAGAGCTAATGAAGAAGTTGATATGACGATTTAATTGGTGTGACAATAGAAATAAAAAAATAGATGTAAACGATTTAACAGAATACAAATAATGGTCAAAATCATTTTGATAAAGGTTTAAAAATAAAAAATTTAAAGCACTTGACTATATTCAATTCAACCATCTTCTTCAGTCCACAGCTCGTTGTCGTGCGGTAGCGTTCTCGCTTTCCGCGCCCGGGTTCCCGGGTTCTATTCCCGACGGGGTCAGGGATTTTCTCTGCCTCGTGATGACTGGGTGTTGTGTGATGTCCTTAGGTTAGTTAGGTTCGAGTAGTTCTAAGTTCTAGGGGACTGATGACCTCAGATGTTAAGTCCCATAGCGCTCAGAGCCATCTGAACCATTTCTTTTATCTTTTGCATGCGAGTCCTTGCCCTATCCATTATACCACACAGCCACTCAGTTCAAAAGTAATAACGCTACTGACTGTCAGCCAAAATGTCGAAATTTGTTTTTCGTCGATTACTCGTAAACGATGGCCGCCCAGGGTGAATGCGTGCAGCCTGTGACAGCTGGCACCTCAATCTACATCAACGTACAGGAAGTTTCAAAAAGCCTACCCCACCACTGGGAAGCTCTCCTTGTGAGTGGCCCAACCGCTCGTTACCTGCACTGCCGAGTGCCTGTCATACGTATTCTGAACGCCATGGGTCGAGGCAATCCGGAGGATGCAGTATTTCGTGACTTCCGAGAGGCATACGACTCGTTTCCACACCACAAAACTTGTGACAGCACTGACGATTTACTGGAATGGCGTACGGAACATGTTTTGTTCGATGGGGTGCCATCGAAAGAAGTGTAAGTAACTTCAGGCGCGACTCAAGGAAGTGTCTTGCAAACCTTGTTGCTCTCATCGTACATTAATCACCTCGCAGATAATATTAATAGTATTCTCAGACTTTTTGCAGAAGGTGCAGTTATCTATAATGAAGTACTATCTCAAAAAGTTTGCGTAAGTGTCAGATCACATCTTAATAACATTTCAAAACGGTGCAGTGATTTGAAAAGTGTTTTAAAAACGTTGTGCACTGCCATAAACGCAGAATACTAGTAGCGTATGGCTGCATCATCAGTGAGTCACGACCACAACCACCCTACTCGTGGAAATACCTAGATGTGACAATTTTGCACAGATATGATATGGAATTATCACATCGGCTCAATCGTAGGCAAGGCCGGTGGTAGACATCGGATTGGCATGGGAACTTGAAGTCGCTTAGCAACCGAGAAGGAGGAGAAGAAGAAGAAGAAGAAGAAGAAGAAGAACACGCCTTTTTCATTTCCTCTCACCAAGTAATAAGGCTGACCAAGTAATAAGGCTGCGGAGATGTGGGAAAATACTGCTGAGCGATAACCTCTTCTAGAAGTGGGGGATAAACCTTGTTTTAATCTTTTTGATGAATGTTCTAATAAAACAACACGCCGCCACGAAGTAACTCGAATTACTCTGGGAGAAAGCAATCGTGGGGTGGCAGCAGCTTAAAAATGGGTCTCGGATATAGTGTGTCCAGACGCCAACACCGTCTACTGAAGATCTGAATGAACTGTAGAGGACAACGAGTAATTGTTAGGAAATATGGTGCGAAATGGTGATTTAGTGTGTTTCAGTGTGCGATACGCCAGCCTCACGGCAAACGGCGGACGAAGGCTGGCAGGTGACACAGTTTTGCAACGAGCGTCGGTATGTGTGTACGTGCGCGGAGCCGTCAGAATGCAGCATTAGCAGAATTACGCAGGCGTGGCCTGCGTGTGGCGTGGTTGCGTTAGCCAACTCATCTAGGACCTTCTAATAAACACGCCGCCGCGTAACCGGCGGGTTCAGCAGCGGCCTGCACTGTTTGAGGGCATCACAGGTGGGCGTCGGCATTCGGTTCGACAGACTTGGCGTTCGGTCGCTGTCACGTCGTCGTCATCAGATCAGTGACACTGCCCCCGAGGACCGGCCAGTGGAGGACGTTGCCCGCTGCTGCACCGGCGACTCCCGGCGTCGTCACGAGCCGCCGCGTCTGCAGGGGCCGGGCCTCAGGCCGCTAACCTCCTACCGTCTGCGCAGACGCCGACCGAGCCCGGCACCGCGTTCCCCGGACTGCGTGCATCGGCACGTCTCCACCACGACACGAGTGGTGGGGCTGAGCTACCAGAAAATGTATCGGGAGAACCAACAATAAAGAGGAAGATTGCTAAAAACAGCCACCTTCTTCTACCCAGCCACGCCCTACAGCCCCGACCACGTCACCCGCTCCGGTCATCCTATTATAGAACTCTGAAAAACGCCAGTTTTGGTTCTAATTCGTAAGAGATTGACGTTTGGTGCAATCGGAAGATCGAGGTTCCATATTAGAGTTGGTACTTCAGGGCAGAAGCACAAGCTAAGCACAGTCGCTGCCAGACCCAGCCACCAATGAGACACGTTGAAGAACACAGCCCAGAGGCTCCGTACGCCGCCGCTGCTGGAAGTCTACTTACGTCATAGAGCAGCGCCGCTCGCTGCACTCTTTGATAGCGGACTCTGATACCAGCTGCACCGTAATTCCCATCTAGGAGCGAGCTACTGTCACCAGTCAGAACTGTGACCCAAAGTTCACAGTATATATGACGTGATAACTGACTGTCATTCAGTGAAGAACTAAACTGTTATCTTTGTGTTCTGCGATATTAATTGTATTATATATCCTCCCTCATATGGATTTTGATGTTCCCAAAGATAAGTATTCTGTATTAAAGTATTTTACTGAACCCGAGTAATATTCTTTGTACGTCGTAGCATCCGCACGACCTCCTTCTTAAGTCAAACCTACTGAACTGTTGTCACATGTAAAATGGTGTAATGATTTTAGTTGCGCCACGCCAGATCGTTTAAATGAAGTTGTTATTACAATGAATTAAATATCTTGCAGACACTCAAGGATCACAAAGCGCAGTGCTTGTTCCAAGACGGGGCTTTTATGTCAAGAGTGTGTTTCAGTGATAACGTTGAAATGTGACGGTTAACCTGCTAATTTGCAGTGCCCCGCAATGTTTAATTAACCTCCAGAATATTAAGAGAAATTAAAGCAATACAATTACGCCTCTATGCGTAGAGAAATAGCTTTGACTTATCTTTAGGATCACAAATCGATAGTTTAATGAAATATCCGTTCCATATTTTCGGGGATTTTGAGTACTAGTTCTCTATCGATGGACGTCTCACCTGAGGCAGAATTTTATATTTATCCAGGCGGTCAGGATCGGGAGCCTGGAAGTGACAGCAGTAAGTCTCAAGTTCGCAGATGAAACCCACCACCAAATAAAGAGGGCCTGCTGGTGCTAGTCTGGTCAGTATAAATGCCGTTACCGTAATGGTTGCTCGACTTCAAGAGGAGATGGGAGAATAAGATGTATGTATGTATGTATGTATGTATTGAACTGGGGACCCAGAAACGACGGAGAGGCTCCGTCCCCGCCGTAGTCCTCAGTGGTACACAACCCCACAACAGGCTGCAGCAGTCCACTCACCCCACCACCGCCCCATACCGAACCCAGGGTTACTGTGCGGTTCAGCCCCCAGTGGATCCCCCCCCCCCCCCCTGCTCCCCCCGTCTCATTCCAGAAGAGTGTAACCCCAATTTTTGCGTGGTAGAGTAATTGCGGTGTAAGCGTATGTGGAGACAGTGTTTACGCAGCAATCGCCGACGTAGTGTAAGCGAGGCGGAATAAGGGGAACCAGCCCGCATTCGCCGAGGCAGATGGAAAACCGCCTTAAAAACCATCCACAGACTGGCCGGCACACCGGACCTCGGCACTAACCCGCCGGGCGGATTCGTGGGGTGGAGCGGCACGCCTCCCGTTTGGGATGCAGCGCGACAAGCCGGGCGAGCGGGAACAAGGCGACCACTAAATGAAAGTTGGGCGGGCTCCTGGTACTGGACTGGCACCAAGAGCGGCGGTCCGCCTCACCGAAGGCCGTGAGTTCCGAGGAGTACAGTATGCGCAAACAGCGTATGGTGGAGATGATGATGATGATGTCGAAGCGCGGGGGAAGTGCGGTGGAATTAATGCATGCGTCACGAGGCTACGCCATTTACATACACGCGAAATCGATGTCGCACTGCACACGCATTTATTGGAATATTAATGGCAGTATTTTCATACACTCTACCAGGTTTGCTCATCAATATTAATTCTTCTGCATTAGTTATAGCGCCGGCCGCCGTCGACACACGCCCCTGTGGACAATGGGTCACCATTTCTGACACACGGACGCCATAACGCGGTTGATGCGGCTCCGACGCCGTTCCGAATAACGCGGTTAATTACCGCTATAAATATCGCGCTTTTCGGACATTTCGTTTAGCTGCATATTATAATATGCTGTCCAAAAAATAATGGCTTGCGGGTGGTCTAAAATAATTTAAAGGATGCTGAAAGAGAGATGGCGAGGGAGGGGAGGGACTAGACGTCAGAGGGGAGAAGGGATGCAGATATAACTCAGCAACCGTGTATTCCATGAAGAACAATGCTGGAGCAATTTGTTCGCTGCCGGCCGGGGTGGCCGAGCGGTTCTAGGCGCAACAGTCTGGAGCCGCGCGACCGCTGCGGTCGCAGGTTCGCATCCTGCCTCGGGCATGGATGTGTGTGATGTCCTTAGGTTAGTTAGGTTTAAGTAGCTCTAAGTTCTAGGGGGCTGATGACCTCAGAAGTTAAGTCCCATAGTGCTCAGAGCCACTTGGCTGACATAAACTGAAAAGGACATTAAAGAAGTGGGAATAACTGATCTCCAGAACAGACAGTCTGCGAGACGTACCCTGAAGGAAGCCCAAGGATGTCAGGAAAAGCCACGAAGAAAAGATGCCCCCTGGACAAAAGAAAGGAAGGAGTTACATCGGCAGCGGATGCGACAGTACTGGGCAAACCCAACTGTCGAACAAGCGTGGTCCAAAGTAGGACCATCCGGAAGAAGAAGTAGTAGTAGAAGAAGAAGAAGAACAGTTTTACTATTTGGGCAGCAAACGTACTGATGACTGCCAAAGTAAAGTGGATATGAAATGCAGGCCGGCAACAGCAAGGAAAGCATTTCCGAAATAGAGAAATACGTTTAACATGTGAAAGTATTTGTCGGGAGTGTAGCCTTCCACTCGTTCCCTTTCCTGTTCCACTCGCAAACGGAGCACGGGAAAAACGACTGCCTACATGCCTCCTCACCAGCCCTACTTCCTCCTATCTTTTCTTCGCGGTTGTTACACGAAACGTACGATGCGGCAGTAGAAAGGCACCGGAGTCAGCCGCAAGTGTCTTGTACGGTAGTGAAACGCGGACTGAAAGCAGTACGGATAAGACGAGAACTGAAGCTTTTGGAAAATGTTGCTACAGAAGAATACTAAAGATTAGGTGAATAGATCGTTTAACTAATGGCCGAATACTGAATAAAATTGGAGAAAAAAATTGTGTTACAACTTGTACCGAAGACGGGACTGGTTGGTGTGAAACATCCACATGCATGAAAGAATCGTGAATTTGGTAGAGGAGGTAAGTATACAAGATAGGAAATTTCAGAGGGACGCTAAAGGGACGAATACAGTAAACAGCTTCAAATGGGTGTACATTGAGGTGAAAAAAGTCGTCGTTTACCTCTTAACATCGTGTTGGACCTCCTCTCGTGTAATGCGACAGCTCGACGTGCCATAGACTCAACAAGTCGTTGGAAGTCCCCTGCAGAAATACTCAAGCCACGCTGCCTCTGTAGCGAAGGTCTTGCCGATGCAGGATTTTGTGCACGAACTGACCACTCGATTATGTCCCATAAATGGTCGATGCGAATCATGGCGAGAGATATGATTGGCCAAATCGTGTACTCGAACTGTCCAGAACGTTTCCAAACCAATCCCGAACCACTGTGGCACAGTGGCATGGCGTATTGTCATCCGTAAAAATTTGATCGTTGTTTGGGAACATGAAGTACATCAACGGGTCAATCGGTCTCCAAACAACCGAACATAACCATCTGGAGCCAACGACTGATTCAGTTGGACCAGACGACCAAGTCCATTTCGTGCAGACCCACACTGCTATGGAGCCACCACCAACTTGCTGAGTGCCTTCTTGACGACTTGGATCCATGGCTTCGTGGGGTCTAAGCTACACTCGAAACCTACAATCAGCTCCAACCAAATGATATAGGGACTCATCTGACCAGGCCACGGTTTTACAGTCGTCTAGGGTCCAACCGATATGGTCACGAGGCCAGGAGAAGAGGCGCAGTAGGCGATGTCGTGTTTCACCAAAGGCACTCGCCTTGGTCGTCTGCTGCCATACCCCATTAACGCCAAATTTAGCCCCATTGTCCTGACGGATACGTTTGTCGTACGTCCCACACTGATTTCTGCGATTATTTCACGCAGTGTTGTTTGTCTGTTAGTACTGACAACACTAAACAAACGCCGCTGCTCTCGGTCGTTAAGTGAAGGGTGTCGGCCACTGCGTGAAAGGTAATGCCAGATATTTGATTTTTCACATGAATCAGCTGACTACAAATACGAGGGTGAGTCACATGAAAACCTTAAATTTGTAATAACAAATCGAACTTTCACGCCGTTATACCATCTGGTGAGCAAGATGTATGAGACAGGCGAAATACCCTCAGACTTCAAAAAGAATATAATAATTCCAATCCCAAAGAAAGCAGGTGTTGACAGATGTGAAAATTACCGAACTATCAGTTTAATAAGTCACAGCTGCAAAATACTAACAAGAATTCTTTACAGACGAATGGAAAAACTGGTAGACGCGGACCTCGGGGAAGATCAGTTTGGATTCCGTAGAAATGTTGGAACACGTGAGGCAATACTAACCTTACGACTTATCTTAGAAGAAACATTAAGAAAAGGCAAACCTACGTTTCTAGCATTTGTAGACTTAGAGAAAGCTTTTGACAATGTTAACTGGAATACTCTCTTTCAAATTCTGAAGGTGGCAGGGTAAAATACAGGGAGCGAAAGGCTATTTACAATTTGTACAGAAACCAGATGGCAGTTATAAGAGTCGAGGGGTATGAAAGGGAAGCAGTGGTTGGGAAAGGAGTGAGACAGGGTTGTAGCCTGTCCCCGATGTTATTCAATCTGTATATTGAGCAAGCAGTAAAGGAAACAAAAGAAAAATTCGGAGTAGGTATTAAAATTCATGGAGAAGAAGTAAAAACTTTGAGGTTCGCCGATGACATTGTAATTCTGTCAGAGACAGCAAAGGACTTGGAAAAGCAGTTGAACGGAATGAACAGTGTCTTGAAAGGAGAATATAAGATGAACATCAACAAAAGCAAAATAAGGATAGTGGAATGTAGTCAAATTAAATCTGGTGATGCTGAGGGAATTAGATTAGGAAATGAGACACTTAAAGTAGTAAAGGAGTTTTGCTATTTAGGGAGTATAATAACTGATGATGGTCGAAGTAGAGAGGAAATAAAATGTAGACTGGCAATGGCAAGGAAATCGTTTCTGAAGAAGAGAAATTTGTTAACATCGAGTATAGATTTAAGGGTCAGGAAGTCGTTTCTGAAAGTATTTGTATGGAGTGTAGCCATGTATGGAAGTGAAACATGGATGATAACTAGTTTGGACAAGAAGAGAATAGAAGCTTTCGAAATGTGGTGCTACAGAAGAATGCTGAAGATAAGGTGGGTAGATCACGTAACTAATGAGGAGGTATTGAATAGGATTGGGGAGAAGAGAAGTTTGTGGCACAACTTGACTGGAAGAAGGGATCGGTTGGTAGGACATGTTTTGAGGCATCAAAGGATCACAAATTTAGCATTGGAGGGCAGCGTGGAGGGTAAAAATCGTAGAGGGAGACCAAGAGATGAATACACTAAGCAGATTCAGAAGGATGTAGGTTGCAGTAGGTACTGGGAGATGAAGAAGCTTGCACAGGATAGAGTAGCATGGAGAGCTGCATCAAACCAGTCTCAGGACTGAAGACCACAACAACAACAACAACATCCTGTAAGTTGGTTATCGTGCTACAAACAGCGTCCAGAATGGCCTGTAGGTGTGTGCAGATGCACACATACCGTTGCAGTATCAGTATAAAGATGGCCGCCCCACCTGCGACTTGCACCAGGGAAGAACAGCGTTCTGTTATTCGGTTTCCGCGTGGTGAACGTGTGAAACCCACTGAAATCATCGACGAATGAACGTTCATTACGGTGATGCATGTTTGTCACAGCAGCAATGGAGTAGGAAGTTGGCAAATGGTGTGACTTCAGTGGAAGATGCTCCTCGTCCAGGTCAGGCACAACGAGTTGTGACTCCACAGAACATTGCAGCAGTTGAAGCCACAGTGAAGGAAAACCGCCGAGTGACACTGAATGACAATGCAGCGTGTTTACAGATAAGTCATGGGTCAGCACACCACAATGTGCATGATGTGCTCCAGTTTCACAAAGTGTCTGCAAGATGGATGTCACAGAAGCTGATTCATGAAACGAGAGAACGACGTGTTGATGCTTGTGAAGAACTTCGGCGCTTTGAACGAGAAGGTGATGGCTGCCTTGCAAGAGTCGTTACTGGGGACGAAACCTGGGTTCACGTCCACCAACCGGAAACGCCATTCCTCTTCACCAAAACCAAAGAAGTTTCGAGCAGAACCATCAACAGGAAAGGTTATGCTGACTCTCTTTTGGGACGAAAAAGGCATCATTTTGGAGCATTACACGCCTAGAGGAACCACTGTCACCGGTGCATAATACACAGATCTCCTGAAAAAATAATCTGCGGCCTGAAGTCAAATCAAAACGACGTGGATTGCTGTCAGCAGTTGTCCTTTTGCAACATGGCAATGCAAGGCCCCACACTGCCCGCACAACAGTTGCAACAATTACAGACCTGCATTTTGAGTGTCTTCCTCATCCACCATACTCACCAGACCTTGCCCCAAGTGATTTTCATATGTTTGTACCACTCAAAGACGCAATTGGAGGAAAGAAGTTGCGTTCTGATGAAGAGGTACGCCACGCGGTGCACGATTGGTTGCGCAGACTAACAAAAGAATTTCTCCTAAAGGAATTTATGCACTTTGTAAGCGCTGGAGAACTTGCATTGAGCGTGGGGGAGATTATGTTGAAAAGCGATATAGCTTTGTACCACTTCTGCACAATAAATAATATTTAAAAAAAAATATTTAAGGTTTTCATTTGGCTCACCCTCGTAAAAGCTCCGCCAATGTGCTGCCCTTTTATACCTCGTGTCCACGATATTTCCGTCACCTGTATACGTGCATGTTGCTATATCCCGTGAGTTTTGTCACCGTAGTGTATGTACGCTGCAGTAGTTATGCAGAGATAAAGAAGTCTTCACAGTATATATTAACGTGGAGTGTTACATAAAACCAGTGTTCGGCTTCAAGATTACAATAAAAGAGCAATAGCAACAAAAGCAGTTACACTTAGGTTCCACACGTAGACAGGCTAGGAGAAGCGTTCGTACAGCAGGCAGCCAGCTGCCACGGACCACAGAGAACAAAGTTCCACGTGCAACGTTTCCGCGAGGG
This sequence comes from Schistocerca serialis cubense, assembly GCF_023864345.2. Classification (NCBI taxonomy): domain Eukaryota; kingdom Metazoa; phylum Arthropoda; class Insecta; order Orthoptera; family Acrididae; genus Schistocerca; species Schistocerca serialis. The sequence goes on along the minus strand of NC_064644.1, from coordinate 20,744,360 downwards.
TCTTTTTAAGTCGCGGCACTCGCGCGGCCAGGGTTTTTCCTCGTCGGGCCGCACACCACACCACACGAATGCAGATGAAACGGACGGCCGTCTTAAGTAAGAGCTTTTGCGGCGCCCGCGGCGAAAAATGAATTAAAATGTGTCACCCCCACGCGCGGGGCGTTTCTGCCCGCGTTCAAAAGAAATCCGGCCGCGGCCCATCCAGAGAAAACGCGCCGCGCGAGCGGTCGGCTGAATTACTGTGTATATACAGTGCAGCTTGCTCTGAGCGGGGGCAGCGGACGCCGCGCCTTGTTGCCGGGGAGCTCGGCAGCAGGCGGCCGAGTCACCAGAGTGAGCTGCTCCACGCCGCTTGTCGATACTCCGCCAACTCTGTCGTTAAAACCACACACACGCACACATATACACACACACATACACATACAGAAACTTGCAATAGACATACGACTTTCTTCGTCTCCTTCATCTGAAAGCGAGTCTGCCAATTTCAGTCTTCCTTTCGCATTCGTAACGACTGGTCATAATACACTGTTAAACATTTCAAACCATTCAAGTCAAAACTGTTAACGTATCCTACCAAAACTCATACATACGTACACCGCTCCTAACGTGTGGTATGACCTCTCACACACTGATGGAGACTGTGTTGACAACGCCGTGTCTTTCACTCGTACGGTTAGCTCGCACTAGACTTGACTCCGTGATTATTTCGTTGTTATACAAAACAGTCTTACCCAATGATATGTGCAACGTAATAAAGGCAGAGGAGTAACTACTCGAAAATAATATATCCACTTGTAGAGAGAAACTGCGCAAACAAAGAATATTTTTCCGATCGAACAATTTTAGCGACAAAAATGGCGTAGTTTGATAAACAAATCAATCAATACAGAATATGATACCAGAGGAAAAAACAAAATTTAAATCCACCGACACAATGACGAACAACGACAAGAGCGCAAACTTCGAACAGAATTCCTACATTCCCGCAAGGTTCCCAGTATTCCCTTTCAAAAACCTTAAACTACATCATGAAGATAAAATCAGTGATTACTAGTTTATTGCACGACCTGTTTCTGAGCTTAGGTTCATCTTCAGGTGCCACAAAATAATTATACAATCACAGTGGCCACCTGGACAGCACGAGATGGAAGTGATCCATTACTGGTCCTACACTTCCACGCGTTTCTTTGACATGGGCGTTACCCCCCCCCCCCCCCTCCCCAACTACTGACAGGCCCGACGCCACACATTTATGTTTTTATAATTATTTGGTGGTACGTGAGCATGAAGCTTTAGGCTTCGAAATCGGTCGCGGAATAAATTAATAAATTACTGGCAACTGCAGCGGATTTTGTTATTCTATAAATGTGTTCCTCAGTTCTGAGCGTTCATCTGATCAAATATTTTGCACATCATAAAAGAAGAAATATCAACCGGAAAATAAATACCCTAAAATCCACTCAATTCAACTAACCTATCATTCTCCTTTAAAAAGGTGAGAATAGCGTACAATATGAATATCAATGAAGCACACGTACAAATATTAACAGAATCTTCCGTCGATTCTTGGTAGAACAACATTCTAATAATAAATGAAAAGCACCAGTTTGCTTTTGTTCTACAATATTATTTTTATTGCTAACCGGTTTTCGGCTTACAAGGCCATCTTCAGACATTTACTGAGTATTATCACCAAAGAGGTTAAATGTTAGCAGACAACATTGGAAGAGAAGTAACACATATAGAGTGAAGTAGAAACATACAGTAAGTAACATCTTTGCAATGAAATAGTGAAAACTGAACAGTACATAAATAACAATGGAGTTGACAGGAAAACCTTTAGCACAAAATAGGAATAGCATGCCTACATAACAGTTTCTATTAATAAACAAAACTAATAAAATAAGATAAAATTAGTACTAGACAAGGCTGCATCAAGAGGTATGAAACATGGAGAGTGATACTCAACCAATTAAAAAAGAAGAGACAGTTGTCAATGTAAATACAGAATACACGAGGAACTTTAGCAATATCAATAAGATAAACAGAAATTAGCAAATGCAGGAAAATATTGTAGAACAAAAGCAAACTGGTGCTTTTCATTTATTATTACACGTACAAATACTCCAGTGTTGCGGAGTGAATGTAAAAGAATCGTGTTTCTCTCGCGAACAACTATATGAAGCGTGTTCCCGTGTCCGACAATCACAATACGGCACGGTGTGAGCAATGTACTCCACTTCGTAGAGTAATCAACCAATCCATAACATTCTAGGTATGAACTTATTACGTGCTTTGGTCTTACCTTAAAATACATATTTGCAAACAAGTTATCGTTTGTCTTATTTTTACAAAAGATTTCCTTAACTTTTACTTTAACGATTATCTGTAACGAATACAGTCAATTTTTATTCTGTAATGTTATCCAGTAAGTTCCTTGTAAAAAATGCCAACGATCTGGTTGTGGACCACTGCGCAATTTCACGCTTTTGCGTAAGAGTATGCTAAGTCGTTTACTTGATCGGCACCTTCCACGTACTACAGGCAAAGCCGTGGCGCTCGGCTAGCATATCTGCCCTCTAACGGGCGCCGTGTCGTCTTCTCCAGTGCAGACAGTTCAGCTTGGGCTTTGGGTAATGGCGCACTACATCAGCAGCGTGTGGTTTAAGTTTGAGAATTTGCGTGAGACAGGAGGCGTGCTAGGTTAGTCCGTGCAACTGCGACGGCCAACGTGTCCGGATGGCGTAGTGGTCAGCACAACTTCCCAGTAAGCAGGAGACCTGGCTTCGAATCCCAGTCCAGCACAAATTTTCAACTTGCCCCAGTGACATAAATCAATGCCCATTGGCAGCGAATGTCTTTAATTTCTTTGTATCGTGACCACAGTTCTACCCTATTGTCTGTTATGTATCTCGTTGCTACTAAGTTTTTAATTGATGAAACTTAAGTTACAGCTACCGATACACGACTGGTATGTGAAAGTCGTGTTGTATTTATATACTTTATGCTATGTATCGAACGTCCTCATTTAATTACTCTTGAATTGTTTCAGTATATTGGCCATCGTAAGACTCTCATAACATCTATCATTATAAAAAGAAATTTTGTTTATTTATCAGGTCATCAGGTTATGTGATAATCCCGAAACGCGTCATGACGAGAAATAACACAGAAATTCACAAAAAACAGTCAACATTTTTGAGCAACCTCATAGCATGTTAAAGTCTATTTTATAATTACTGTGATAATGGTTGTGTTCCTCTTTTAGCATTTTCAACGCAATTTAGAAATCACAAAATGTATCCGTCTTTGCATCCGAAAACAAAACGCGAAAGTAGTTTATAAGGATATACTTTGACTAAATTAGATGCTATACAGATGAGATGATTAATTACATTTTTTCCAGTGCAGAAAACAAACGGAAAAGCCTAGGAAAAGCACGTCCTTTTTTAGCACCATAAGTGAGAGAGTCTTTAAATCGCACTAATTTTAGGGACTCTACAGGTGACTACGTTTCACAGAGCTCCAAGCAGATTTCCATGTACTTCATCCTCAACGGTTTGCCTAAGACGCGTTGAATCTGGAAAAAAAATAATGAAATACTCGAGTGCACCATTTTGGAGCTAAAAAGCTGGTGCGCTGGGATCGGGAGAACTTGTGTGAAACAAAGAGGATGGCGGCTGGTGTCCCCGTCGGGTATTTGGAGGGGGAGAAGTGTTCCAGGGTGTTCCCGCTGGCTCCGGCTGGAGGGAGACTGATGGCCCAACAGGCAGCGCGAGCGAAGCCGCTGGGGCGCTCAATACAGCACGGAACCCCTCTTCTCTTCTGTTCTGTTCCGTTCCCTTCCCTTGTCTTGTCTTCCCTGGAGCCGGCCGCCCGTCTTCCGAAGTGGAGACCTAAACTCTCCACCAGCTCGGCTCGGGTTCTCGGCCGGGGGGAGGGGGAGGTAGGCCTTACACGAATCAATTCCGCTCCAGAGCTAAGGGCCGCACGACACTTCGAAGCGACAATCAATGTACGTTCTCGTTGGCGCAGTTTTTTAAACGTGCTGAGTGCCGTACTTTAGAACCAAAGTGTTAAGCTGTTCAGCTAGTCAAAAATTTAACAAAGTCAGTGTACGATGTGTCAACGGCCAAGTAGTTCGTTTATCAAAAATGGATCCCTGTATGAAAATCATAGGAATCGTGTGGCAATCTTACTCTGTACTAGCTTGTTCGCACTGATGCGTTGCTCCGGCTCACTTAGGTTAAATGGAAAACAACGACAACAGAAAGCCGGTTTCTAATATGTATGGGAATTGGATATACGTCCTAATCTCGTTGCCCCTCCCCCCCCCCCATTGCCTCTGTCCATGATCTCCTCCTCTCTCTCTACATTTAATCTGCCTCACTCCACATCTCCTCCTGCCCACCCCTCTGACCTTGAACCTTATCTACTATTATCGCAAATTCAGATTCTGTAATACTATTATAATCATAAGCCGATAGGGATGAATACAACTCTCTTGTTCGCTAACAACATATCAGTATTATGAGTGTCCCAACGTTTACTGCAGTAACAAGTAAAAATTTGAGATAATTCGTTCGAATACTATTTCGAATTTTTGGTAACGATGTTTCCCTTTAACATATTAAATATACATTTATATAACAAATATATTAAAAATATGTAGCCTATGCCTGTCCAAATGAATTTGAAGTAAAGCGGTTGAGCACTATTCGGGATTTTTGGTAATAACGTTTCCTCATTACATATTTCATACTTCGCCATACAATACATGTATTAAAAATATGTAGATAAGAACATACGCGAATTCGAGTGCAACGTTGTCTCGAAATTTCGATGATAGATTGACTGACTCACTGATTTGGGGGAGGGGACCAAACACGGAGGTCATCGGTCCCATCGGATTAGGAAAGGATGGGATAGGAATTCGGCCGTGCCCTTTCAAACGAACCATCCCGGCATTAGCCTGGGGCGATTTGGGGAAATCACGGAAAACCTAAATCAGGGTGGCTGGACGCGGGTTTGAACCGTCGTCCTCCCAAATGCGAGTCCAGTGTGCTAACCACTGCGCCACCTCGTTTGCCGAAAATTTCGAAGCAATCGGTGAACAACTTCCGGAGATTTAAGATTTTCAACAAACGACCATTTACGTTTTAATTTATACGGATGTCAGCGTTTCGTTATGAGTCCAGCTAGATTTTTTTTCAGCATCGCAAAACCCCTAATACATTTAACAGTTTATGAATCGTACTGCAAGTTACAGTACCTAGTTTATGGTCACTTTAGTGGTGCGTAATGCGATCATATGATCTATTAGTAGCCTCACTTCAGAAATGATAAACGCCTCTCCTCTTAAGATGAGCACGCGACCATCGGTGATGGACGTTGGCGCATGGTCTGACGAATCCCGATACCTTCTTCATTACGCCGATGAAAGGTCGCGAACCTGTCGTCTGCCTGGGGAGGAGCTCCTCGACCTGTACTACGGGCCGGAGACAAACTGCTGGCGGTTGCATTATGCTCTGGGGAACATTCACGTGGGCATCCACGGGTCCAGTGACCTCGTGCAAGGCACCACGGCGGTCATGGAGAATCGTGCACTGGTTGCAGACCACGTACATCCCTTCGTGACGATCGTGTTTCACGAAGGCAGTGGCATTTTTCAACCATGATAATGCGCCATGTCACAAGGTCTGTAGTGTGATGGAATGGTTCGAGGAACACAGTGGAGAATCTCAACTGATGTGCTTCCCCGCCTCCCCCCAACTCGGAAGATCTGAACCCGATCGAACACACCTGGGATGCGGCTGAACGCGGGCTCAGAGCTCATGGACACCCCCCCGCCCTTCCCGGAACTTCGAGAATTAGATGACTTGTGTGTGCAGGTGTGGTGTCTCAGCTCCCTCCAGCGACCTACGAAGACATCATCGCTTCCATGGCACGACGGGCCGCTGCCACAGTCAGACACACCAGCTATTAGGTAGGTGGTCATAATTTTCTGGCTGATGGGTATATTTAAACGACACGACACCATACGGAATTGGCCGTTGTGCTTTAAAGCAACGTGTGCACAATTCCTGATACATTCACCTCAAAACTAAGAGCAAACCATATGAAATTAGTTTGTTAGAGACAAACGTTTCCTACAATAAATGGCTCTGAGAACTATGGGACTTAACAGCTATGGTCATCAGTCTCCTAGAACTTAGAACTACTTAAACCTAACTAACCTAAGGACAGCACACAACACCCAATCATCACGAGGCAGAGAAAATCCCTGACCCCGCCGGGAATCGAACCCGGGAACCCGGGCGTGGGAAGCGAGAACGCTACCGCATGACCACGAGCTGCGGACCCTACAATAAATGCAGATACTATTAACTGTTAGTGTGGTAGTTAATATACGATAAATCACATATTTTACAGAGCTTACAACACGCACCTCCGGCAGATTTGAAGACAAAATCAGAAGTAAGTTAACAAGCAGAGAAGTCTCGCTTCCGTAAATTTTGTTTTTCAAAAAATTGCAAGTAATTAGAGAGTTTAGTTAACACTTCTCATGCATACTGTCTGCGATTTACAATTAATATTCTTCCACTAATCTTCGGTGTTATATGCACATACTGTGAAATGGGTTTCTTACAGATTGATGATTTCTTCGCATGAAAAATATTTTTTTGTTTAAAATCAATACATCTTTTACAAGATATGTTTCAGTGTCGATGATATGAAATAATGATGACAAAACACACACACACACACATTCGAGCGGAGAAAATCTTTGGCACGGCCGGGAATCGAATCCGGCGCCTCTACAACGCTGACCACCAGACCACGAGTTGCCAGTGATTTCTAGAAGTGTTCCGAGGATTGGAGAAGGGCACTGGTGTAAGTGTGTGATATACAACGGTAAAATTTTTGAAGAGGGTAACATTTTTTGTGGATGAATAAATAAAATACTCTTTCCGAAACAGAAATCTCCCTCATTTTCGGAACATCCCTCGCACGTGCTTGCACTCTGCACTCCACGTATAACGCGTGGATCAGAGAGGCGCCTCCACAGTGGGACGGCGCAGAGCACGGGGGCACAATTAGTCAGGCCGGTAACGTGGCAGCACTTGAGCCCCTCATCTGTAGCCCGCGGGCTGCGCTGCGCTAGGCTAGGCGAGACGAGGCAGTAATCTGAGCGATTCCTCTGTCCCTGAGGCCGGGCTGAACAGCGCCCGCCGCGGCTCTAATGCGGCCAAATCCTGGAGCGCTGCAGCGCCGGTGCCGATTAAGCGATTACGGCGCAGCCACCCGGCTAGTACTGTGCGGGTCGCTGCAGCCACGTGTGCCGCCGGTCGAGTCAAGGGATGACCTGTAAAATGAGTCCCGCACTGCCAGCAGCGCGCGTGTAGAATATGTTCTTTAAAAAACTAACGAATACACCAAGGGTGCCACACGCCAAATAGCCAAATACACTGAAGCGCCAAACAAACTGCTACAGGCAAATACAGAGATATGTAAACAGTCAGTATATGGCGCTGCGGTCGGCAACGCCTATATAAGACGACAAGTGTCTGGTGCACCTGTTACACCGGTTACTGCTGCTACAATGGCACGTTACCAAGGTTTAAGTGAGTTTGAATGTGGTGGTGTTATGGGCACAGCATCTCCGAGGTAGCGATGAAGTGGGGTCTTACCGTACGACCATTTCACGAGCGTGCCGTGAATATCAGGAATCCCGTAAAACTTCAAATCTCCGACATCGCTGCGGCGGGAAAAAGGCCGTGCAAGAACGGGACCAACGAGGACTGAAGAGAATGAGTCAACGTGACAGAAGTGCAACCTTTCCGCAGACTGTTGCAGATTCCTATGGTGGGGCATCAACAAGTGCGAACCATTCAACGAAACAACATCGGTATCGGCTTTCGGAGCCGAAGACCCACTCGTGTGCCCTCTACGACAGAATGGTAGACAGCTTTATGCCTACCCTGGGGCCGTCAACACCGACACTGGACTGTTGATGACAGGAAAAATGTTGCCTGGTCGGAAGAGTCTCGTTCCAAATTGTATCGAACGGATGGACGTGGGTGTGGACACAACCTCACGAATCCGAATCCGACGACCCTGCATGTCAGCAGGGGACTGTTCAAGTGGTGGAGGCTTTGCAATGGTGTGGGGCGAGTGCAGCTGGAGTGACATGGGACCGCTGATCCGTCTAGCTACGACTCTGACACGTACGTAAGCATCCTGTCTTGTTCACCTGCATCCATTCATGACAATTTTGAATTCCGACGGACTTGGGCAATTCTAGCAGTACAATGCGACACCCCACACGTCCAGAATTGATACACAGTAGCTCCAGGAACACTCTTCTGAGTTTAAACACTTCCGCTGGCCACCGTAACCCCCAGGCATGAAGATAATTGAGCATACCTGGGATGCGGTGCAACGTGCTGTTCTCCACCCCCTCGTACTGTTACGGATTTATGGACAGCACTGCAGCATTTGTGTTGTCAGTTTCCTCCAGCACTACTTCAGACATTAACCGAGTCCATGCCACGTCGTGTTCCGGCACTTCTGCGTGCTCGCGCGGGCTCTACAAGATATTACGCAGGTGTACCAGTTTCTTTGGCTCTTCGGCGTAGATTCCAGAATGCATCAGGTTTCTAGCAAAACGTAAATACCATAAGGTACCGCAGGTACACCGGAGTAGATCTTAATGTATCAACGAAACAAGAAGGAAGAGCTTTTTGGCGAAAATTAACTTCACAGTGGCTCACGAACAACTAGCACCGTGTACACACTGCTCGCCGATTACGCGCGAACTGTTGCCCGTCACGAACGGATACAGCAACAAATAGATAAACATGTAATAATTAGATCATGAAAAATAGCAAATAAGCTGATGCGGAAGATCCATACTTACTGAACTGATCTTGTCTTTCATATTACATCAGGTGCTGAAAATGACACCCCCCTTGTGATTCAATACGCTTTTGCGCAAGCCCTAATATCTTCATGTAAACTATGCGCAATTCTGCCGCATCAGTTCTCAAAATTTCTTAACAATATTGTCGTTCAAGTCAGCTAACGTTACTGAGTCATCTACATACGCTTTTCCCTTTAGCCCCACAGATAAAATGTCGCGAGCGGTTAGGTTCGGCGAACACGGTGGCCACAGTTCTTTGCTGACACTATGTTTACACGCGATACCTCTTCCGGAAGACGAAAACCTAATTTCGGAAACCGTGTTTGGCTGTCGTGTTTACATGTTAAAGTCTGAAGCGAATTTGCCAACACAATTAAAGATGGCGCCTGGAAAACATTTTCTGATTTAGTCCGCAAAATCGCTATTTCTCTTCAATTAGACGAGACGTAAACAGCTTCAGTCTAATATTTCTACTTATCCACCACCGAAGAAAACGCCACTCCGGCCACCTTAGCCGAAAATTTTTAAAAACAAGACGAAACCAGACAGCCCAGGCACGATTCAAAACCGGCAGCGTTTACATGGGATCGAAAGTCGATTGCGCAATTGGAAAACCCGCCGTCCACAAGCGGTATTGGGAAATCGGTTTACGAAATCCTGTTTTGGGAACCCCATGAAGACGGGGTGAGTCCTTTCTTCTCTGAATCTTTCATGAATTCGTGACAGTCACTCGCGAGAAATGTGACAGGTCGACCTATCCTGTTGAAGGACAGCATACGAACGTTCGTGAGGGTCAACTATATGTAAAATGTCTCCACGATTCGCATATACACAGCAGTGTTTGTTATTGTTCCAAAAAATGTGAGACCCTAGATTCGACTTGCTGACACGGCACACCACACTCCGATTGTTTGACCGTGAAGAGATTCCTCTTAATCGTAAGCGAATCCTTTGCTGACCAGTACTGGTGTTCCGTGAGTTCACATGTCCTGCCAGATGGAACCACGCTTCATCACTCATGAAATACAGCAGCGGATCGAAAGTTCCATTCTCAGTTGTTTGACAGCCATGTACAGTAATACACACATTTTACCTTACCTTCATCCTTCAGTTCTTGGACAATACTCATTTTGGACAGCTTCATCCTTGCACTGGTGTAAACACGTTGACAAGACCTACGCGAAACGTTCACTTGTAGCGACAATTTGTGTGTCTGTTTCCTTGTAATCTGGATCATTCGTGCTCAAATATCCGCGATCACAACAGGTGCACGAATGGACGGGGCTCGATCCTTTTTTGCGTTTTCATCTGACCCTGTGGAACGTCACTTCGTCGCCAGATCCTGCGTACTTCGCTTCCTTGGTATGGAAACCTCAAGAAACTTCTCTGCAAAAAATGCAGCGCGTTTCCCGAAGTGAACCGGCAGACACATTCGCCTCCACTACGGCGATTCTTTCTTGAAGAGGATACATCTCGCACAGATATTACTTTCAACCGTCTTAATTAAGTTCAAAAATGGTTCAAATGGCTCTGAGCACTATGGGACTTAACATCTATGGTCATCAGTCCCCTAGAACTTAGAACTACTTAAACCTAACTAACCTAAGGACAGCACACAACAGCCAGTCGTCTTAATTAAGTCGCAACAGCTTTCGTACTGACAATATAAAACGTAGTCGTGAAAGCTTAGAAAAAATTAGCGGGCGATAATGATCGGTCTAGTACCTGGGGCAGGTTTTATTAATAAATAGGGAGTAGAAGTAATGATAGGACATAAAATGGAACGGATTTCTGGAAGCATACAAGAATGTGATGCGACTCACTTGGCTGGAATTGCCGATGCCGTTTATTGTAGTTTTAAGGGTTCTTATAAACAATATTCGCCCGAAAGAGAATATATTACTTATCCTGTACATGATTTCGTAGACAGACTCCATCTCAAGGTAACCAATTTCCCAACAGATGTGGATGAACTACAAAATCTACTAAAAGACGTTTCTGCGAGAAGAAACAAATTATATTGCTGAGACGTTATACAGTCACTCCGTGATCGCTTACAGTCGTAGAACATGTGATTACAGGAAAGAATATCTAAATTGTCTAACATATGAGAGAGCGACACAAAAAATTTTGAAAAAATGAAACAAGGATTGAATGATTTTATTATTTTCTCAAAATATTTCCATATAAAATCTATACATTTTTGCATTCGATGAAACCATTCGTTAATCAAACGAAGCGCCTCTGTCTGAGGCACTTCAGAAACCAGCTTTTTATTCTGTTCCACAGCTTCGTGATTCCATGCACCTTACTTTCCTTAATTTTTGGAATTAGGGCAAGGTTGTACGACAGTGGAGAGCCCGCGGTGCTGGCCGTAAGCACTTTCAAAGAAGTCAGTTGCTGGTTTTGACGCATGCGACGATGTGTTGTCGTCATGTAGAACTGTTTTTCCTTTTTGGGCCTTTTTCACGTAATTTCTCAAAAATTGTCGGTAAACAGACATTTGTGTAGCAATCGACAGCTGCAGTACGTTTATCTTCTAAAGCTGTAGAAGCAATACAGCCTGTTTTATTCAAAAGCTACCATATTCTTGCCAGCACTACGAAGACGTCGGACTTGTGTAGGTTTGGGTTCTGTTCGAAAGACTCATCAAGGCGCACAGTTCTGACCTCGTGACCCGGACAGTTGTCCTGACTGAAGATGCCATTGCCGCCGAGGGGGACATGAGGTACGAAGAGGCGCAGCAGTGTGTTCACGTAGTCCGTAGCTGCCACAAGGCGTTCTATTAGTCCCACAGATCGCATACCCACGGGAGCCCGGCGAGCGGTGCATGTTTCGAGCAGGCGTTCGCCCGCATGACGGCGTATCTGGACCTGACCAGCGACCTGGTGTGACGAGAAACGTAATTCAGCCGACCATGTGACATGTTTCCATTGAGCTGCAGTCAAACCTCGATAGTGTCTCGAGCCCAGTGTTGTAGTTACTGGCGACGTCGTTGGGTCATCACGGGAACAAGCAGAAGCTGTCTGCTGCGGAGACGCTCGTTCGGCGGTGCGCTCCGAAACATCTGTGCCTGTGCCGGCAATGAACTCTGCCGTCACGTGTCCCACTGATGGCTGCTCATCCTACTTTACAGAGCGGACACGCCCCAGACCTCCACGTTCTGTGAGGAGGCGTGGAGGTCCAGCAACTTGTCGCCTAGTCCTGGAGCCCTGGTTTTAGTATCGCCGGTCCCGACAAGACTGCTGCCAGACGCCGAGCCACAACACTCTGCCCTTCCTCGACGTCGCTTGTGTCAGTGGGTTCCCCATTTGTGGCCCATATCGTTGCTTGTAAGAGTGCCCGTTCGCCCCTGCTCCATTTACATATACGATGTTCGGAAATTCCCGTTACAAACTTGTAGAGCTCGTAGGGGGAAGTGAGTAGATAATACTCTGAATTGGAAGCCATGTCCCGAAACGTACCGTTCATGTGCAGCAACCATCTCAGAACATGTTGGTAACGCGACCACTTCTACACCTAATCGATTAGGCGTGAAACAATACCTCACTTTTACAATTCCACTCATTAACAGCCAAAGAAATTGTCCGTGTATCCGTTGACGGGTCCTCTTCAACGTGATGCAGTACGGTCTCTTCCAATACGAACGTGCCGCGCCTCCTTGGAGCTTCACAGTCACGCCTGCTGACGGTGGAGGTACTCTTTCTCGAAGCCGTTGCGTAACTGTGGCGAAAAGGGAATCCGACGGAGTCTGACATTGTGGAGAACTATCTTCATAAAGGCGACGAGTAGCTCTTCCATTACCGTGAGCTTTGTCATTCATAAGAATCGCGCGGTGTATTCTGCAAACATGCACTCAATCGTGTTGTCTTAACACTCACAGACACGTGGGCGAGGCTCGAATCAGGTCAGCGAGGTACGACAGACGACCGACTTGACAGCCTCCCCTCCCCGAGATGACTACCCCGTTGCACACTCACATAGCAAACATGTTTTCAAACGACTGTAGTCCAGGAACGGCACGATTCCGGACATGGGATCCTGTTCGAAATATTATGTACTCAGTCCCCTCTACATGTCCTAGAATTTTGTAACGGGAATTTCCGAAACACATCCATGGTGCCATCGTGTCATTTTTTAACACAACCTATGGAGCGTATTTGATCGACTTTTATTATATCTGTACGGTATGACGTCATAATGACGTTGGTGCGACTGCTGATTAGCCAGTGGCTAGAGTACCTGTGCGCTCATACGACAGCTGCCACTTACGAGTACAGAACCGTCGACCAATATCTGCATTTCCACAGTCGGCGCCAGCTGGCTGCAGAACTGGAGCCCTAGCGTCCCGCATCCCCCAGCCCCTATCCTCCAGACGACCCCCTGTGTAGCCAGAGCTGAGTGGAGCGGTTCGGCAGGCCTCCGCTGGATTAGACCCGTCAAGTCGGCGGCGGAGCGTCCCGCATTAGGCACCCCGGCTAGGCCGACAGCAGCGGCGGCGGCGGCAAATGCAATTTGCGTGTTGGCACGGCGGCGCAGTGATTGTGCCGCGTCGGTGTCGGCGTCGGCGTCGGCATCTCCTCCCACTGGCTGCCCTCCAAAGGCGTCCGTCCATCCCGGGACAGGGCCGGTCACGGCTAAGTAACGCGGCCTGCGCCAGTCTAGGCCCCGAATAATTGCTTTCAGCTCGTCGGCTCTCTGGCGGGACTGCCCATCCTCAGAACAGCGCCTTCACATCGGCTCGACTCGAGCGACTCAGCCCCTCAAAGCGCTGGGTGTCCGCAAAACCAGCCAGCTGTCTGCCGCTGTATGGGCCGTTCAGAAAGTGACGCCACCTCACAGAGCAGTTGTTCCCAACTACACCTGAGTGCTATCAGACATTCGCCAGTACCCCCCCCCCTTCCCGCCATCTGTCGCCCCCCTCCCTCCCCCAAATTATCACAACTTCAGCACCTAAGTAAAACGTAGAATGAAGAACTTTTCTTGGAACACTTTCATTTTTAAGATTATGAAAGATATTTTGTGTGTGTGTGTGTGTGTGTGTGTGCGTGCGTGCGCCTGTGTGTATGCGCGCGCGTGTGTCTTAGAATGAAAGACGAAGGAATTCTTTGTGTACCGCAAGTGCTACTCACAACTGTTTCTCAAAAAAGAAAGCTAACTATCCACAGTGAGACTACACACTCGTTACAAAACTTGCTTGCCCTGCATTACTCCTCTCCACTACGGCACTTGCTGTAACTGCACGCTGCAACCACACTTAAAATCAAACAAGTTCAGATGTGTGCACTATATTTACTCTTCATAAATCACTTCGTTGCTGCACTTATTTCTTCTGAACTGACAGAAACTGGACTATTTCAGGTCGTTAATGTTTCGTGTCTAACAACAACAACAACAACAACACTACTAATAATGTGTACAGTACTACAGTAGGCCTTACGTAGTTAGTCTTGCGTCGTGCTGCAATTAATTCATTTATCTGTTTCGAAACGAGTAATGAAGCAATTTCTGGACTACAGCAGGTGCTGTCTACAACTTGGAAAAGAGATTTTCTTGAGATATTTAGCATTTGTTACGCGTATATCTCACTTTTATCATCAGCGATGTAGAGGACAAACCATAACAAATGTGTGTAGCGAATGGACTATGAAAGGAACCTGTAACCTCCACCGCATTTATGCTACTAATTGAGAAAAACTGATTATTGATAACTTACATAATCAATATCAGAGTCCTACAAAATTGTGATAATAGTAATCATCTTTTGAAAATAATTTAGTTTCGTGACTGAAACAGACTTCAATAGTTTAGTTTTTTCCCCTCAGAAAATTTCATTGTACCCCCAGGTACCACAGTTATAGAGCAAGTGGATTAAATACACCAGTGGGCAAAACTTAGGGACGAAAGTAACTTTAGCATGACGCGTTAATGCCAAATAACACAGCTCGATAAAACTTGGACCACAGATAAAAAGAAATGCTACAGAAGCTAAACTGAAATAAATACGCAAACGCCCGAACAGAAATGACAGTTTTATCCAACGGCAATAATTACACTGAAGACACTGCGATTCATGGTGGTTTTTACCATTATAAAAGGCGGGACACGGTTCTTCATACGGCGCGTAATCACCACGGACCGCAACGCATGCTCTGCATCGTGATTCCACGTCGGGCAGAAGGGTGGTGAGGAGTTCACGAGCTAGCGCGTTGCGTTCCTCTGACAGCGCGGTTGACGACTACTGACACCTGCTGGGTGGTCATCCGTGCATGTAGACGTGCCGCAATACAAGTCCCCAAGGCATCCCACACGTGCTCGACGGCGTAAAGTTGGGAGAAAACGGGCAGGCCAGAGCATTCGCCGAACATCCTGTCGCTGCAACAGATCCTCCACCTGCGCTGCTCCATTCGGTCGCGCATTGCTACCCAAAAAAATTAAGTCGCGGCGGAGTGGACCTCTGAGACGAGACGCACATGGGAAAGGAGTTCACCGGAGGGCGTTCCTTCTTGAAAGATTTGGAGGTCAGCTGGTCGCCTTCCCTCGGCGTAACACATGATCCGCCAAAACGATCATGTTCGGCAGTGTTCCTGGTTGCATTACGTGTTCCCATCTCTCGCCTAAATCGCTACTCAGATTGAATCTGCTCTCATCTGAGAGACCCAGATAACTGGAGCAAGCTTAACAACATCAATGATGAAATATCAAAAGCGTTACACACGACTTACAAGCAGCAACGATTAATACAAGATCATGACCCCAAAAACACCCTATACCACAATATGATGCACGGCATAATAGAGATTCAAACACTGATATGTAATCGGATGAACATATAGAGACATTCAACAAAAGCCCGTGCCGAACTACTTAGCGTCTCTCTTGCAGAGTCTTCCACTGGAGTTTATCTATCATCTCCGTGACGCTTTCGCGATTACTAACGAAGCGCGCTGCTCTCCGCTGAATCTTCTCTATCTCTTCTATCAACCCTATCTGGTACGGATCCCACACTGGTATTCAATCAGTGGGCTAACAAGTGTACTGTAACCTACTTCCTTTGTTTTCGGATTGCATTTCCTTAGGATTCTTCCAATGAATCTCAGTCTGGCATCTGCTTTACCGACGATTAATTAGCAGCAGCGGATGACACGACTGTACCAATAGTACAAGTAGTACGCACATGGAATTCAGAAATAAGTTAGTAACAGACATAAATCAACGAATTTTCCAATTTTCCTGTTTGCAGAAGCAAAACAAGTAATTGTTTAGTTCTCAGGATCATTGTTTTCAAACATATAACTGTGTAATGGATAAGATGCAAACTTTAAAACATGTGAACTTTATAAAATTGTATGTAAACGTACATATTCAGTATAATAAGACGCAAATACACAAACAAAAGCGAACAACAGTGATAAGAACCGCCCTTCGGGGAGACGAGGCTCGAGGTCACCTCCAGCGGCTGCCCTCCCGCTTACGGTGCGGTTACCTGGAGGAAGCAGCTGTAGTAACAAATAGTGCTGTCATACCCTGTACACAAATCGCGTGGAGTTACAGTTAATATCACAACACACATACACATAGTAGTAGCTATATTAGAATAGAATATGCTGATTCAGGTAAGACGAGGCTCGGAGTGTTTATCGAAGCCCTCCCACTTGAAATAGCCAGGTGAAGGGACCCCTTTTGCTATCTAAATCTTTCCTTTCGTGTATAATTTTCTTCTTAAGAATGTAGCACAATTTGTACTTTATGTGTCTCTTCTGATTTTAGTTTTGTTTTTTCTTTCTGATTAACAATTTAATCATATTAAAAACAAGAAAAGTGCTAAAATTCTGAAAATTGTCTAGTTTATAGTAGCAAATGACCCACTATAAAGGGTGTGGCATTTAAAACTGTTTGTCGGAATATTTGGCGGAATACACATCGGATTAAAAAAAAGTGGTACTAAACGTTGTTCACCTCGAAGTGGGACATCCATTCACAGAACGCTCGACCGCCTTGCACCAACCCCGGCGGCCGGTGAGAGATGACTTTCAAATCTTAAACAGGGTTATCTTTATCTTGGGATTCTGTCTTCAAGGAAGCTATAGAGATTAGATTAGCTAATAATTTAACAAATATAAATAAAGGTTTTAATTTGGACAAAGCATAGAATCCGGCTCTTGGGGTAATTAAACCGCAGAGAAGTCGTCATCGTGTGACCGCCGCCGATTATACATCGATAAGCGAATCAAATGTCAGTACGCCTTCGCCACAGGCGGCGCATGTGTAAGCGTATGTCTCTGCCGCTGACCAGCATCTGTGACCGCCACGCGCAGTACCGCCGCGGTGGAGCATATAAGGCCGCGCTTGGCATCTTGTCGTCACTCTGAGGATGGCCGGACGATACGCGGCCGAAATGTTAGTGGAGGAGGATTTATTTGCGCGGCTGCATGCCGGATATTTAATGCCGCGAAAAGTTGAAAATGCACAGGAACTCCTATTTTTTACTACACATTTGGATTCTCCGTGAAAAAATACGTAACTTCTGTACGAAAGATTTCTTTCCTTTCACGATAGATGGCGCTGTAACCCGCACACCTGGATATGGGGTGACAATTGTTCCAAAACGGCAATACCTCAAACAAACACACAACGTTTATTAACATGTGTATTTCGCCAAATATTCCGACAAAAAGTTTTAAATGCCACATCCTGTCATTACCAGCGTGGCGGGCCACTCTGTAATGTCAATACATAAATAAATAACAACCTGATCCGAGAAGAGAACGCGACCCCACAGCTCGCTGATCCAGTTGCTATGCTCTTGGCACCATCGCGAAGATCACCGTTATTGTGACACTGTACGCCTTACACACATGTGTCTTTCCAAGGCCGCATTCGGCTCTGACTTCATTTTTATGGATAACATTGCAAGCTCGAAAAAGTGAAGTTATTACGAAATTATATTTTTGTTTGTTTCGAGGCACGTGCACATGCTTTCAACCCTGGTAGACAGTGAAATCCGCCCCGTGCCATAGTACCGCGGCAAGCTGTTAGAAGAGCGGAAACGACGTGGCACAGTCCGTTGATTATATGAAGAACTGTACGGTAATTTGTTTTCTGCACTGTAAGGGATACAACGATGAACATTCCACGCTCAGTACGGCAGTAACGCCCCATTACGTGACTCTGTGGATACGTGACGCACACCGTTCCAGCGTCGTCAAACAAATCTTTATGACGAAGAACGAAGTCGCAGACCACTTCTTCGTGAAGAAACGGGAATCGCGAGCGCAGTGGAGGCGTTCGTGCTGGAAGAACGGCGTACCACAATGGAAGCGACGGTCGGAAATGAAATGTATATGAGTCTGCAATACATTGCACGACATTTAGAACCTGACGAAGGTAGCCGGTATTGCCCACACTTATTCAAAATGCATGCTGGTCGAAGTCAGGCAGCAACGAGTATGTGCGAGGGATGCTCAGTAATGTAAAATATTTTATTTTTTTTCTCGGCCAATTTCTATTGAGAAAACGCGGAATTTGTTGTGGGACATCGTGGAGTATTCCCACTTCAACCCCTATGTTTAGTGAAGTTTCGATTTGTAGCGGCGTTATACGCAGCCCTCAAAATGGTGTCTGCGACGGATGTGCGTACCAAGCAGAGAGCCGTCAACGAGTGTTTTTTGGCGGAAAAGCCGAGCAGTTAGCGGAGCCTTCCAGTAGGGAACGAAGAGGTGACGGCCGGCAGGGGAGATCCTCCACCATCAGCGATGCTCCCAGCCGTGCGCAACCTGACGCGCCCCGCGAGCCGCCGTCTATTTAGAGTCCTCGGGCGAACGCGCGCGGGCGGCCCGCCGCAAACAGCGCCTGCACAGTAGAAGGGCGGCGCCGGCTGCGGAGTACGCTCGCCGGCAACCGGGAAGCCAGGCAGCCATCTCACGTCGCAGAGGGCGGCGGGGTGGCCGGCGTCTGCTCCAATTTTTGAGAGCGCGGCGTCCTTTCTGTGTCTCTGTGAGGAGAGCAGAGGAGAGGAGCCCCGTGTGTGTGTGTGTGAGGCAGGGCGCGGTCGATGGCGGCGCCTTCTTTTGAGTCGCTGCCTCGCCCCGCCTCCCGCCGCCCCCGGCTGCCCCCACCGGCGCCTCTGTAGCCGCGCCGCCTTGCATCTCAGGAGGCGGCACCCCCTCGCGTCCGCTGGCCTCTTTCGTCTGTCTGTCTGTCTGTCTGTCTGCACGTAGCCCTGCTACCACTGCGCTTCTCTGCCCTGCCGTCCCACGCAAATCATTCACATCAGTCTCTTACCTAATATTAAAAGACACTACCACAGCTCCGCTCATACACATTTCCCACAGCTGCATCTACAGAATGGTTATACAAAATTAGGCTACTAACGCATGTATAATGCGGGCTCTTAACTATCCTATGGGAGCGAAACTTGGTATATATTTTAATGCGGTAATGGGCAACCGATTTATCCTTGGAAGAAAGAAAGGTACCGATTTTGGCCAAAACGTGCACATCTGCCGCTGTGAATGCAACAAGAACGTAGAGAAATATTTCCATATAAAAGGTGGTAAACTGATCGTGGCCGGCCGAAGTGGCCGTGCGGTTAAAGGCGCTGCAGTCTGGAACCGCAAGACCGCTACGGTCGCAGGTTCGAATCCTGCCTCGGGCATGCATGTTTGTGGTGTCCTTAAGTTAGTTAGGTTTAACTAGTTCTAAGTTCTAGGGGACTAATGACCTCAGCAGTTGAGTCCCATAGTGCTCAGAGCCATTTGAACCATTTTTGATCGTGACCGGGCAAAATATCTCACGAAATAAACATCAAACGAAAAAACTACAAAGAACGAAACTCGTCTAGCTTGAAGGGCGAAACCCAATGGCGCTATGGTTGGCCCGCTAGATGGCGCTGCCATAGGTCAAACGGATATCAACTGCGTTTTTTTTTTTTAAATAGGAACCCACATTTTTATTACCTATTCTTGTAGTACGTAAAGAAATATGAATGTTTTGGTTGGACCACTTCTTTCTTCGCTTTGTGTTAGATGGCGCTGTAATAGTCACAAACATATGGCTCACAATTTTAGACGAACAATTGGTAACAGGTAGGTTTTTTAAATTAAAATACAGAACGTAGGGACGTTTGAACATTTTATTTCGGTTGTTCCAATGTGATACATGTACCTTTCTGAACTTATCATTTCTGAGAACGCGTGCTGTTACAGAGGGATTACCTGCAAATACCACATTAATGCAATAAATGCTCAAAATGATGTCCGTCAACCTCAGTGCATTTGGCAATACCTGTAACGACATTCCTCTCAACAGCGAGTAGTTCGCCTTCCGTAATGTTCGCACATGCATTGACAATGCGCTGACGCATATTGTCAGGCGTTGTCGGTGGATCACTGTAGCAAATATTCTCCAACTTTCCCCACAGAAAGAAATCCGGGCCCGTCAGACCAGGTGAACGTGCGGTCGTGGTATGGTGCTTCGACGACCGATCCAGCTGTCATGAAATATGCTATTCAGTACCGCTTCAACCGCACGCGAGCTATGTGCCGGGCATCCACCATGTTGGAACTACATCGCCATTCTGTCATGCAGTGAAACATCTTGTAGTAACATCGGTAGAACATTACGTAGGAAATCAGCATACATTGCACCATTTAGATTGCCATCGATAAAATGGGTGCCAATTATCCTTCCTCTCATAATGCCGCACCATACATTAACCCGCCAAGGTCGTCGATGTTCCACTTGTCGCAGCCATTGTGGATTTTCCGTTCCCCAATAGTGCATATTATGCGAGTTTACGTTACCGCTGTTGGTGAATGACGCTTCGTCGCTAAATAGAACGCGTGCAAAAAATCTGTCATCGTCCCGTAATTTCTCTTGTGCCCAGTGGCAGAACTGTACACGACGTTCAAAGTCATCGCCATGCAATTCCTGGTGCATAAAATATGGCACGCGTGCAATCGATGCTGATGTAGCATTCTCAACACCGACGTTTTTGAGATTCCCGATACTCGCGCAATTTGTCTGCTACTGATGTGCGGATTAGCCGCGACAGCAGCTAAAACACCAAATTGGGCATAATCATTCTTTGCAGGTCGTGGTTGACGTTTCATATGTGGCTGAACACTTCCTGTTTCCTTAGATGCCGGCCGCGGTGGCCGAGCGGTTCTAGGCGCTTCAGTCCGGAACCGCGCGACTGCCACGGTCGCAGGTTCGAATCCTGCCTCGGGCATGGCTGTGTGTGATGTCCTTAGGTTAGTTAGGTTTAAGTAGTTCTAAGTTCTAGGGGACTGATGACCTCAGATGTTAAGTCCCATAGTGCTCAGAGCCATTTTTTTCCTTAAATAACGAAACTGTCCGGCGAACGGTCCGGACACTTGGATGATGTCGTCCAGGATACCGAGCAGCATACATAGCACACGCCCGTTGGGCATTTTGATCACAACAGCCATACATCAACATGATATCGATCTTTCCCGCAATTGGTAAACCGTCCATTTTAACACGGGTAATATATCACGAAGCAAATACTGTCCGCACTGGCGGAATGTTACGTGATACCACGTACTTATACGTTTGTGACTATTACAGCGCCATGTATCAGAAAGCGAAAAAAGTGGTCCAACTAAAACATTCATATTTCTTTACGTATTACAAGAATAGGTAATAAAAATGTGGGTTCCTATTTTTAAAAAACGCAGTTGATATCCGTTTGACGAATGGTAGCGCCATCTAGCGGGCCAACCATAGCGCCATCTGGTTTTCTCCTTCAAGCTAGACGAGTTTCGTTCTTTGTAGTTTTTTCGTTTGATGCTTATTTCGTGAGATATTTGGCCCGGTCACTATCAATGGACCACCCTGTATAATGCATAAGGGGCAGGATGTGGGCAGAAAAGGTCAAACAAGTGAGAGAGAAATAATTTTGATTTTTTTAATTAACGGTAGCTCAAACAATTTGTGCAATATGAGCACCGGAGACGTCGACGACATGCCCTACAGCGTCAGATTTGCAGCTGGTGGCCAAAATTGGAACTACGTTTCTTCCAGCGCAAAACGGTTCCGCATTAAGGGGGAACGACAGGATGACGGTCGAAAAAACTCTACGTTTTTTATTAGGAATTCTAATGAATATACACTGATGAATAATTCCCGAAAATATTATGCGAGAACTGCAAAAAGTAACAATTCTGTGAACGTTTGAAGTTAAAGCAAACGGTGAACTGGGATGTTATAAACAAAAAACGTCATTGCCACAAGTCGTTATCGATGCCATCACCGCTATTTATACCCATTTGAGTAAATCTGACTTGCTGGAGTGTTGTTTGGGCGGTTTTCCTCAAAATGTGAACGAAAGTTTCAATAGTCTTATTTGGAGATACGCTCCAAAACTAACATCCAGCCGAAGCGAAATTGTCAACATTGCTTCAAATTTGGACGTATGTCTATTCAATGTAGGCCATGCTCATTAATGCACGTGGCAAATGCCCTTCAAATCAATATCGGCGTCGAAATGCGCCGATTCTGTGAAGATACAGACGCAAGCGGCGATGTGCTCTAACGATGAAAAGGACACTGAGGACGAAAATGAGGAGTCATCAGGTCAAAGTAGCAGAAAGTGACCATCCGCCAGCCGGGGCGGCACTTATTATGGACCAGGCATCGATGATATACGGTGAGTTTCAGGCTTTGTCGCTTTTTTTTTAATGATAAATGCTTGTCAAACTTTAAAAGCGTTTTTCTCAACACTATGTTTTTCGGCATGGTTGTCGTCGTCCAAGCTACAATTTCCATCCGATTTCAATGATTTTTGGTCTCCCTTGAAGCAAAATGAATTCTTTTCAGTTTTTTATTTTGCTATTTAGTATTTTTTTGGCCAAAAGAGGGGTTCAAAAATGTCCGCTTTCTCAAATATCTATAACTCCGCCAAAAAACTGTTTTTTTTTTCAAATCCCTACGATGAACAAAAATTACATGTGTAAGGATTAGGGTGATACGTTAGTTTCATGTTTCAGATAACCTAATCCGCAGTTACAGCGACAAATGTCTGTGTACCTCCTTTCGGAGCTGCCTCGGCAAAATCCCAATTACACAGTGAAGATGCTGATATTTTTCAAGAGAAAAATACCAATAAAAACTTCAATGCATGCTTTATTCATTGCAGCAAACCCCATTTGGCCACTACATTCCAGTACAGAGAAAAAAAAATCCTGAATTTAAGCAATATTTTCGTCCGTCACCCTGTTCCCCCTACCAAGTTTCGCTAACGTACGATAATTGCAGCCCACACCGGACCTCCGTGAGAACGGCTGCGCTTTAATTGAAGCCACCTGGTACTTTCTCGGAAAATTTAAAAACAAAGCAGAGAGTGATGCAGAACGCCTCTCTTGCAGTGTCTATTGCTGGAGTAGGCTGACAAACTCTGTGACGCTTTCGTCTTTACTAAATGAATCTGTAACGAAACACCTTCCTATTTCTTGAATCTTCACTATTTTCTGCGTCAATCGTTCTGATCTGGTCTTTTGCTGAAAGTCACCCACTACAGTTCAAAAGGAACAACGATGTACATACTTGCAGTACCAGAACAAAACTGGCATTCATTGTTCCAGATTAAGTTCGACTGTAGCCCAAAAAACAGACGCTCAGTTATGATACTAAGTTCTTGATCATTTACACAGTGATATAAAATGATGTTGTAAACAAATTGAGAAACTTTAACCTTTAAAACTCCTACTCCGAAGAAGAATTTTTACTTATGTAGGATGTACAGCTTGGCGGGTAGGCATTACTAATTGACATCTGTATATTACGGAAAAGAACGTGGTAGATGTTCAGCATAAAGCTAAATTTACATATTAATGTATAATCGAAATGTAAAATGATCCTTTCTACATCACTACGACTAACACAAATACTCTATGGAACGCAAAACTAATAAACCAAGTAACAACTCACGGGCTAAATATCAGCTGCTCTAAGATTATTTGTTCTAAAAGAAACGTACAAGTATGGCAAAGTCATAATCACTGTGACATGATGAGACAAAAATTCAAAGATTAACGAAAGTGGTGTCAAATACATATTTTATTTAAGTTCGTGAAGAAAACATACATAATCAAAAATTTAGGAGGATCCGTAAATCGTGCAGTGTGCCCAAAAGAGATGTTTCTGTTTATTTTTTGTGTGTGGAAATATACTGTTGCAGTTCCACTGGTTCTTTGTTCCATTTAACGATTACTACTAGTTCATGTTTTATTGGGATGAATAATAATAAAACTTGAATTGTTTTGACATTAAGCGGTAATTCTCCGCCGGCCGGAGTGGCCGTGAGTTCTAGGCGCTATAGTCTGGAACCGGGCGACTGCTACGGTCGCAGGTTCGAATCCTGCCTCGGGCATGGATGTGTGTGGTGTCCTTAGGTTAGTTAGGTTTAATTAGTTCTAAGTTCTAGGCGACTGATGACCTCAGAAGTTAAGTCACATAGTGCTCAGAGCCATTTGAACCATTTGGTAATTCTCCAACTATTGGAGTCGTGGAATTCGAAGCTTGGATGTGAAAAGGTGATAGATTTGGTAACTGGTGAAGAGAGGCTGAATGGTCGCCAGTAAGTGGGAAGAATCGTAAACACTGCTGTCACGCACGTCGTAATCCCGGTACTAAATGATATATTCCAGCAGGATAAAGCATCACCCCAACCCTACAATTCACAACACAAACGCCTTGAGGAATATATGGGCCACTCACTCGCCTGCCTCATCCCGTTGACGTAAGTTGTCACCAGCAGAGCTTGTTTGCGATGCAATGGGAGACACATACCTTCATACCAGCCTTTAGCCAGCGATCTCCACGAACTTATATAGTACGTATTTCGGTTTCATCCTTCTCTTGGTAAAAGTGTCCGTTATTGTTTCTGTCTGTCTGCAGATCTATCTCGACGGCCTCTTTACCCAAATTCCTCCACGAAAAACTGGTCCGAACATTTTTCTGAAAATGTTCCTTTCCAGATTTTCAATCTCACTTATCTTTGTTTGGCCACGAACCACCGTAGTTTCTGCAGCTACTACTCTGTTGTAATGCCTTAGTTTTGCATTGGAGATACTTCTCATGGTGGCGATTGTATGTGATCTTATATGCTTTCTGTAATTTTGAAATAATTTCTTAATTGGCTATTGTGTTCAGTCCTGATGGTTGGATGACCTCTCTTAGATATTTAAAGTACGTAATTTATAACACTTCCTCGTACCGAGTTATAATGGAGAGAGTACCTGCAGGCTTTCTTTCAATGTATTGAGTTTTCTACTACGACATTTCGTGAAGCTTCTCCAGGGAACTTTTGGTTGTCTTTTATTATTTGCTGTTATTTTTCAGAACAGCTAGATCTTCTATGAAAACCAGACGCTTCACATTTATTCTCTGCTCTTTTTGAATCCGGTGTTAGATTGCTTTTCCCTTGTTCCACTTTTTTTTCAGAATTATGTTTAATGTGGGGGGGGGGGGGCAGTGGGGGGGGGGGGGGTCCATCTCCTTGGAGAACACTTGTGTGGATTTGAAATTTTTCTGCAATTTCTCCCACGGAGTTAACTTTAGAGGTAGTACCAGTTAATGACAGTTGGACGATTTCGCTTGTTTTACTGCCGATTCTGACTTCCTTATCTAAATTACTGAAAAGTGTTTGCCTATTTGTCGAATCACAAACCTTTTTAAAGTTGACAAAAGCTAGCACCGTAGTTCTACATGTTCTTATTTGAAAAATTGTCTTCAGGTTCGATAAATGTTCTATGCAGGATCACTTTTTACGAAATCCTGCCTGATCCTCTCCTATTAATTGGTCTGCCATTTCTCCTACAGATATTTTGAAAGAAATTTGTACACAACAGGGAACAGTGAATTTCCTCTTTAATTATTCTTTAGACATATATACCGTTGCGACTCATGACGATATCCCATGCAGACACGAACAATTCGGAGGCTCAAGTGAAGCCGCCTGAGTCAATGGCCGGCGGACTGCCGCTAGAGGGAAATGCTGAGCAGGTTGGGGTCAACGCGGAGGCGACTGCAACACGTGGGACTGCAAGAGCGCCCTAGTCTGCACACGGAGCACGGCAACAGATATAGGCTGTCATAATGGTGACCCAGCTGCGTGCCACAATAAGGTCCAGGTACAATGCAACAGTAGCTATTCAGGCAGCGACGCAGCGTTAAAAAAAAAAAAAAAAAAAAAAAAAAAAAAAAAAAAAAAAAAACTGTCTTAATGGGGAAGTTATGAAAGTTTGAAGCCACCAGGAGAGCTGGCCAATGGGAAAACTGGTAGCCTTTCTTAATCAATGATCTCAGTTGCAGCGTCCTGTGGACTACGTACCTACTCGTCTACCATTATCTACGGAGCCCCCAGTCTTGGTGGAGACACTATGCTACTACACGCTGCAGCGCCAATTTGGGAGTCAATACTGATGGGGTGCAGAAACTGCCATCAACCTGCACGCCTACTGGGGGCCAAACCAGCGGGGTCAACAAGCTGTTCGCCATCTCCCACCACGAGGGCTGGCCACTCTCGCTGCGCGCCCCTTTCTTCCAGCCGATACACGCTGCCAGCTTCTAACTGGAGGCTGTGGCTCGAACTCTGCACGGCAACGAGTACCTCAGGCTGGGCTGGAGGGCGAGTCTCTTCGGCGCACATCTTCGACGTCAACGAGAGCACTTTAGCGATCAGCCCGCAGAGCTTGTGTGTGTCGCCGTACAGCGAGGACTCCACCGGCGACGACGCTGCAGGGGCACCGACCAGCCGTGACGTAACGGCTGCAGCACGGGCCGTCCAGTACGGCGGCAGCGGACACGTGCACGCTATAATAATGACAGCGGTACCACCTGACTGAGCTGCCAGCACCATGGGAAGACGATTTATATTTCTGAATAACAAATATGTCACTGTCAGTAACGTTTTCTTGGCACTCGCAAGCGTAAACTGATTCTCACCGTAGCACCCTGCTCGGCAGAGTCCTGATTACTGTAGGGGTCTCGGACTGGACTCACACATATCACTCACTTTTATAACACACGTAAAAGACAGCGGGCAGACTAGTGACAAATGTACACAAATGAAAACTGCAAACATGTCTTCATACCAATACATCGCCATCAACAGTACAACAAGTACCTGTGCAGACTAAGAAGCGGACTTCGCAGTGCCAAGACTGCTTCGATGCAGCTGTCCGCGCTACTCTATTTTCTGCAAAGTCTCTCCACATCAGTGTACTGTGGCAGCCTGCATCCACATCATATCGCTGGCTGTATTAAAGCCTTGGCCTCATTCTACAGTTTTGTCCTCCCTTATCAAATTCGTGATTACTCGATGCCTCACGCTACCGATCCCTTCGAACTGTGCCATAAATTTCTTTGTCTAAACAAACTTCTCTTTTTGTCAGATACATTCCTGGTTATTGCCAGTCTGAGTTTTATATCCCATCTACTTCGGCCTTCGTCAGTTATTTCGCTGCCGAAAAAGCAAATTCATCTACTACTTTTACAGTCTGATTAAAAATTGAAGAATGGAGGACATTCGGACTTAGGTTTACACAGAGCTTTTGTTTTGGTCTGGGCAAACAAGCGCTCAAAGTTTGCCAACGTATTTCTCAGAGACTCAAAATCTGTGTCGATTACGCAGGGAATGGCGTCGCCCACTGGACAAAAGGCTCGCGAGCAGTGACTAACTCCCCCCCCCCCCCCCCCCCCCTCCAGTGATTCAGTCAGTCGGTCGCAGAGGCGCCCGGAGGGAGCAAGTTGCCACCGCCGCCTGGTGCGGAGCGTTCGGCTGTCGCTCGGCTTAAGCCCTTTCGGCTCGTTCTTCTGCCTGCAGGCCCGCCTCGGTGAGCACTTCAGAAAGTTTCCAGAAGGCGGCGCTGCTACCCTCCAGTTTACACTTTAAACAGCTCTGGAGCAAGTGCCGAGATGGCAGTAAATAAAGAAGAAACTTGCCTTCCAGACAGCAGCCGGAAAGACACCGGTTCCTTCCGCATCCGAACCCTCTCCCTTCGCCCCCTCACGCCCACTTCTTTTTTCCCCTCCCCAGGGATTATCCTCGGACGTCGCGGATTACCAAGTTGGTGCTCGTTAGAAGTTGCTCTTAGACGAATGCAGTTACAACCTCTTCGCTGCTCGCTGCACTGCGCTGCCACACCTGCTTTCAAAGGCCCTGTGCTCGCCTCCACTGCAGAGGGGTCGATCCGTCGCAACTGTGCAAGGAAAACACCGCAGTACGGTACAATGGATTCGTAATAAAACATTAATTTTTTCAAACAATTTCAAATATTTACCTAATTACATTGCCATTCAATATGTTTACAAATTACACATTCATTTGTACGAGGGCAGTTCAATAAGTAATGCAACACATTTTTTTTCTCGGCCAATTTTGGTTGAAAAAACCGGAAATTTCTTGTGGAATATTTTCAAACATTCCCGCTTCGTCTCGTATAGTTTCATTGACTTCCGACAGGTGGCAGCGCTGTACGGAGCTATTAAAATGGCGTCTGTAACGGATGTGCGTTGCGAACAACGGGCAGTGATCGAGTTTCTTTTGGCGGAAAACCAGGGCATCTCAGATATTCATAGGCGCTTGCAGAATGTCTACGGTGATCTGGCAGTGGACAAAAGCACGGTGAGTCGTTGGGCAAAGCGTGTGTCATCATCGCCGCAAGGTCAAGCAAGACTGTCTGATCTCCCGCGTGCGGGCCGGCCGTGCACAGCTGTGACTCCTGCAATGGCGGAGCGTGCGAACACACTCGTTCGAGATGATCGACGGATCACCATCAAACAACTCAGTGCTCAACTTGACATCTCTGTTGGTAGTGCTGTCACAATTATTCACCAGTTGGGATATTCAAAGGTTTGTTCCCGCTGGGTCCCTCGTTGTCTAACCGAACACCATAAAGAGCAAAGGAGAACCATCTGTGCGGAATTGCTTGCTCGTCATGTGGCTGAGGGTGACAATTTCTTGTCAAAGATTGTTACAGGCGATGAAACATGGGTTCATCACTTCGAACCTCAAACAAAACGGCAATCAATGGAGTGGCGCCACACCCACTCCTCTACCAATAAAAAGTTTAAAGCCATACCCTCAGCCGGTAAAGTCATGGTTACAGTCTTCTGGGACGCTGAAGGGGTTATTCTGTTCGATGTCCTTCCCCATGGTCAAACGATCAACTCTGAAGTGTATTGTGCTACTCTTCAGAAATTGAAGAAACGACTTCAGCGTGTTCGTAGGCACAAAAATCTGAACGAACTTCTCCTTCTTCATGACAACGCAAGACCTCACACAAGTCTTCGCACCCGAGAGGAGCTCACAAAACTTCAGTGGACTGTTCTTCCTCATGCACCCTACAGCCCCGATCTCGCACCGTCGGATTTCCATATGTTTGGCCCAATGAAGGACGCAATCCGTGGGAGGCACTACGCGGATGATGAAGAAGTTATTGATGCAGTACGACGTTGGTTCCGACATCGACCAGTGGAATGGTACCGTGCAGGCATACAGGCCCTCATTTCAAGGTGGCGTAAGACCGTAGCACTGAATGGAGATTACGTTGAAAAATAGTGTTGTGTAGCTAAAAGATTGGGGAATAACCTGGTGTATTTCAATGCTGAATAAAACAACCCCTGTTTCAGAAAAAAATGTGTTGCATTACTTATTGAACTGCCCTCGTACATTCAGTGTGAAGTTTCGAAACACCTTGAGCTTTTTATTCATATTATCACCCCAAGTAATATAAACACATAAATCATCTTATTTTTAGCGCTCCGTGCCTCAATCTGTAAAAACAGAACCCTTATAGGATCATTTTGTAGTCTGTCTGTCTGTCTGTCTGTCTGTTCGTCAGACTGTTAAGAACCTCTTCTCTCAGAACGGACAGACCTATTATGTTCAAACTTATGTCACTTGCTGAGGTCAATGGTGTCTCGGCGGTGTAATAAATTTCAGCTTCTAAGTCAATGCATCAATGCACTCAAAAGATCCGGTCACTTAAGCCACATATTTTTATATACGCAGACTCACTCAGCAAAACCCAGCAAAACCTATGGGGTGCTTCCCGATGATTTCGAATCAAGAAATTCGGCAAGAAGCAAATTTTCACGGCACAAGTACAGTAAAAAATCTGAAACCTCTTTAATTGTAATTCTATCACACAACAAACATTTTTTGACACTAGACATACATTGCGTTCATCATTCGTCAAAAGCGCAACAGACAAACATTACTGCATGCAAATATAAATGTAAGTTTTAGTAATGTTTTAGTAAATAAATAAATACAAATCTTCCACTAAATCTTCTCTTTCTAGATATATAAACTGAAGTCCCCTGGTCGCTTCTTTTCGTATGTCCGGGCTAGTCTGAGGAACTACTGTAGAGATTTTGACAGTCTTGCAGTTCAAGGCACCAATATGATGCCAGTATCGATACCGAAAGCAGGCAATAATCGATGATATTCTCGACTCCCAAGACGGGTGAACTGTGTACACACATAATTAAGTTTGTACGGAACCCTTAGAACTTGGCCAGTTTTGTTCTGTATCATGTGATGTAACACACAGGTCCGCTCGGATAGCTGACAGCGTTGAAGCTCTGTTCCCGGGAGACAGGGAGGCGCACCGGTCCCAGATCGAATCTGCCGGGCCAATTAACGACGCGGGCCAGATACGCCGGCCAGTCTAGATATGCTTTTCAGGCGGTTTCCCACATACGGCTAGGTGAATGCGGGGCTGGTAGCCACATCCCGCCTCAGATACGCGCCAGTCCAATATTTGCAGTACGTTCTCACACTTGATCATGGGGTACTAACAGACGCAGACAGGTGGGGGTACACTAATTTTATACGGGGTCAGGGTGCGGGGGAGGGAGAGCATGGGGCAGGGGGGGGGGGAGGGGGTATGGGGGAAAGCGGGGAGTGGACTGCTGGAGTCAAGTAAGGCATTCGGCCATCCACTAACATTCCCACATCCGAGATATAACACGCTGGCCTCGTGGAAACAGGGGAAAAGGCTAGGAAGAAGAAGAATGAGGAGGAGGAGGAGGAGGAGGAGGAGGAGGAGGAGGAGGAGAAGAAGAAGAAGACGTGATGTAACAGTCTCAAGTTAAAAATGCTTATCACAGACAATCGTATTTCACTTCCAAATGAATATGTAATTTGTAAGTATATTCAATAACTATGTTAGGTGACTAAACAGCTAGCCAGCTAGTTTTCAAATACATAGATATCATAGAAATGTTCGTGTATATGCATGTTCCACATCTCCTCCAAAAGCCAGTGTACCGATTTCATTCAAACTTGGTACACGTATCAACTACTGTCTGGAAAAATAGCCAAGTGCAAACCCAGATTTTATTCATCCTGTATTTGAGAACGGTAGCAGTTAGTGACTTGCAACAAACTTTACACATAATTTCAAACCTTTACGAAACTTATTCTCGCTCGCTAACAATCCCCACAAAATGGTGAAAGGAAAAAAAGTTAATTGCTTACTACATTTTTCACTTTTCATCCAGTAACACTGCCGCATCAGGGATGACGTTCAAATTTACTACTTCTTTGCGACTAACTCTATTCGCGGCACATTTAGCAGAGAGTGTGGAGAGACGCCGCTGAACGTGCCTACAGAATTATATCACTGTACGACGCGTAGTTCAGCAGATATGACGTCATTAACATTGAGCTGCGTAAAAACAAAACTGCGGGGCAAATTCGCTAAAGATACAGGTGAACTATGCGTACAAATATGTGTGAATTATGTTAAATATATGTGACGTATAATATGTGACCTGTGCGTGCGCAGCAAAGCTATGCGTGAAACGCGTCTCCTAAACCCCTTTATCCATTTCGACGAAACTTCGGCCTCATTCTACTTACTATCTTGATTGAAATACTGTGGGAGCAAGAACCAGCAATTTCCTAAAGGCGTAGTCGTGATAACGTGGAGAGGGGCCCGCAACTAAAGACACAACTTAAGATCTGACGTGCAAATTTGAAGCGAATTTTCTGCCAACTAAACTCCAACCTGCAATTTAACAGACTCTTCGTTTCCTCCGAGTACAGTGTTCGACGTTTCTCTAACTTATCTAAGTCCTTAAAAACATATGAAAAAAGAGAGTTATCGTGTTGGATAAGATATAAAAGCTTCTTTCTGTAACATATCAGCTGACGCGTATTTCCTCATACTGATCAGTTCATGGATTCGTTTGCGCAGAGAAAAAGTAGCAAATAAAAAAACCACCTGGAGAATTAGGGAGTAGTTATAGCAGATGGTAGCTTAGTTCGATAGTTTTAGAACGAAAGAAGGATTTGTAGGGTTTAATGTGACACGGACGTCGAGTTTACCAGGCGAAGCATTAGCTTAGTAGGAGAGGGGGAAGGTGACTGAAATAGTCGTCATGGTCTTCTTGAAGGTAGCAACTCACCTCCAGAGATTAAGCGAACCCACAGACAAGTTAAATGTGAACGATCAGATGGGGATTTCAACTGGAATATGAATTCACTGCCTGAACCACTGAGCGAAGTTACAGGTTCGAGCCCCGATGTGGCTCACAGTTTTAATCTGCCACGGAGTGTCCAGAATAAACGTCATTTTCCTCTCTTTTGGCAACACCGCCATTCGTCCATCTTTTTCGTATGGCGAACCTCAATATGCGAGGCCCCAGTTGTGGCAGGGCCGTGCCCGAAATGTAAGTTCCGGAGGACGCGGTCACATCAAAGTCTCAGTGCGTCGAGACCTACGTCATGTGAACGTGAGAGAAGAAATGGTGACCGAAATTAACTGTCAAATATGAACAGGTAAGATGCTTCGAAATGGTGTTGTGAATTTCAAGCGGGAAGAAAGCATGCAGATGATGAAAGGAGGGCATGCGAAATCTTCCGTAGTCACTATGGAACCACCCATACGAGTGAAAAAGATCCTCATCGATAGTCAACACCGGATATTATGAGTTCTAAAAAGATTACAGACTTTTCTGGCAGCCGAAAAAGTAAGCGCTAGTTCTGCACTGAAGATCGTGACCTGGATGAGGTTCGATATTAACATTCCGCGCGTGCTGTCAACACCGAGGACACGGCTTTCCAGAAAGAACAATGAAAGTCGGAACTAACACTAAGAGTCACAGAGTCAAGCTGTAATGGAATGGTGACTCATTTACTAAAATTTTTTAAAATCCGGTTTCAACTTCACTCAGAAAAAAGGCAGTAACTTTTCTACACAGAAAAAAAAAAAAAAAAAAAAAAACAATTCGAGGTTTCTTCGTCGAGGAGACATTTTAGTGGCGATATCTGCTGTAAGACGTTACGAAGAACCTGCTTCGGGCCGTTCAAAACGAATGCTGAGAATTGCTGTCACGATGAATTTGTTTACTGAACCGTCGCGAGGAAAACATCACGTAGCAAACAGGAATTGTCTCAAGTCTTAGGAAGGAGGAATCAAGATTGGGGTTTAAAGTTACGACGAGCTCATTAGACATGGAGCACAAGCTCCGATTTCCACACGAAGACAATCTTCAAAAGACCACACTGTATTCCGGATTACTCTACCAGTACCAACAGATCTTATTACGCAGCTACCTCTGACATCTCAGCGTTTATCAATCATCATATTCGCCACCATCGCCGCTGCGACAAAGGTCAAAAGAAACACAATCGGTAAACAGTATCACTCTTTGCTTTCGCCACGTTACATCTAATATTGTGGAGCTAATTATCTTTGACGCCGCAAAAAGTTTCTGTTGGAGTAATCCGGAAGGTTTCGGCAGGATTTTTAAATCATATAAAGCATTCTCTCGGCTGACGAGGATGAAAAACGGGAACAGGCATCCAGTGAAGACTTTGTCTTCCAGTTTGCGGAAATATCTGTAATGTTCCGCATGTTAAAAGAACTTTAATTTACTGCATTTATTGGTTTTAGAAATTAGACATCCGGACAGAAATTTCTGGCCTAAACCCTGTGGGCTTCTGTTGCCGCCTCCATTACCAATAAGAAATCTCATTTTGCGCCACTCAATATATGAGGATAGCCTCTAATCATTTTTCAATTTGATCTTTCGTCCATGAAGTTGTGTCCTTTAGTTTCAGTTGTAATTACGGAAATAAGCCGTATGCAACACAGTTTCGGAATTCACGTTTCACTTTCGCCGTTCTCGGGGAAAATGTAGTTATAGATTGCACTCTATTATATACTTAAATAAGTTAAATTTAACTGAGCATGTTCTTACCGAATTTGCCGAGAGCAGGCAACTGCCAGTGGGTAGCGCTGTTGCCGTCTTCCAAGCTCTGAGTTCACAAGCGTGTAGCAACACTGACTGAAAGACACAGACAGCTGCCTGAAACTACTCAACGCCGAGACGTTGCCAGAGAAACGGAAACAATACCGCGTTACGTGACTGCTCATGGCAGACATGTAACCAGCGGCGTCTAAGCTCACTTTGGCCGTTAGAGATGGGCAAAGTCGTTCATCCGTGGGAACTGGTTCACTGGTGATCGCTCTTTTTTGGGAACCGTTAATTTTTACTCGTTCACCGTTCATTGTGCTTGGTATATGATTCTTACCAAAAATTGTAAATTAGTAGCATAGGTGACTGAAGATGAACTTAAAGTTCGTGGCGCCCTCCATCGGTAATTCTGGAATTCAATATGGTGTTGGCCCATCCTTAGCCTTGATGACAGCTTCCACTCTCGCAGGCATACGTTCAATCAGGTGCTGGAAGGGGAATGGCAGCCCATTCAGCACGGAGTGCTGCACTGAGGAGAGGTATCGATGTCAGTCGGTGAGGTCTGGCACGAAGTCGGCGTTCCAAAACATACCAAAGGTGTTCTGTATAATTCAGGTCAGGACTCTGTGCAGGCCAGTCCATTACAGGGATGTTATTGTCGTGTAACCACTCCACCACAGGCGGTGCATTATGAACAGGTGCTCGATCGTGTTGAAAGATACATACGCCAACTCCGAATTGCTCTTCAACAGTGAGAAGCAAGAAGGTGCTTAAAACATAAATGTAGTCCTCTGCTGTGATAGTGCCACGCAAAACAACAATGTGTGCAAGCCCCCTCCATGAAAAACACGACCACACCATGACACCACCGCTTCCGAATTTTACTGTTGGCACTACACACGCTGACAAATGACGTTTACAGAGCATTCGCCATACCCACACCCTGCCATCGGATCGTCACATTGTGTACCATGATTCGTCACTCCGCACAACGTTTTCCGACTGTTCAGTCGTCCAATGTTTACGCTCCTTACATCAAGCGAGGCGTCGTTTGGCATTTACAGGCGAGATGTGTGGCTTATGAGCAGCATGTCGACCATGAAATCCAAGTTTTCTCACCTCCCGCCTAACTGTCATAGTACTTGCAGTGAAACTGATGCAGTTTGGAATTCCTGTGTGATGGTCTGGATAGATGTCTTCCTGTTACACATTACGACCCTCTTCAGCTGTCGGCGGTCTATGTCAGTCAACAGACTCTACGTGTCCCTTCACGTCATATTCGAAGTCCATGAGTTCCGCGGGGCGCCCCATTCCGCTCTCTCACGATGTCTGATGACTACTGAGGTCGCTGATATGGAGTACCAGGCAGTAGGTGGCAGCACAATGCACCTAATATGAAAAACGTATGTTTGGGGGGGGGGGGGGGGGTCCGGATAGTTTTGATCACATACTGAATATCCTCTTATAGGGAGAAACTAGGCAAAGGAAAACTGCTTCTGTGAGGAAAACATTTCAGCAACAAACAAATCGCCGAGTACAGAATATGTTAGCAGAGGAAGAAAACAAAACAAATCCACTGATACAAAGAACAACCGCGACGAAAGCGTAAACGTCCCAACCGATCACTAAATTCGCTCTGTGTTTCCTATACGTACTCGTAGCAAACGTCTGAACATTATCATAGAAGGAGAAATGTCATCCGGAAAATAAAACCCTCAAGTCTGTATTCATACCACGAACTCTTGCTGTTTCAACTAACTTACGAGTCACCTTTAAAGGGCTCAAAGTTTCCTAAGATTAGCGTACAGTGTGAATTTCAATGAGTACTCGTGCTAATATTGCAATATTGCTGAGTGAATTTAAAACAAGCACGTTTCTCGCGCGGCGAACTACACACACGGTGCAATCACACTAATGTGACTACCGCTTATGTTCGACGTCACTGTGTAACAGCCACTCACAGAGGGCGGCTGGCAGCACTGGCGGCGGAGGGTACGTAGAGCGTGTCGGCGGGACGGCGATTCATCTGATGTCCGAAAGGGCGCAGAGGTAATTGTCGTGCACAACGGGCCATATACGATAGGGGTCAACGACGGCTGTGGGAGGTTTGCACGGGCGAGTAGACGTGCAACTGCTGAGCAACAAACCGACCAAATGGGCTACCGACAGCGTCTCCTCAGCGAGCGACGCTGCGTGTGGGTGTCCACAACAGGCGCCTGGTCCGTGCTGCTGTTCATCAGCGACGAAGGTTGGAATTGGCACGCGAATGCCGCAGCCGGACGTCCAGTGAGTGGCGGCAGGCGGCCTTTCTTGATGAATGGTGCTTCATGCTGCGTCGGATAGCTGGCCTTTTGCATGTATGGCGCGAAAAGATCGAAAGCAAACGCCCTGCAACAATCGTCGGAAGAAGGATGTTTTCGTGGCATTCACCAGCTGATCTCATCATTCTGTGAGGCACAGCGGGTCAAGGCAAGTGTGCATCTGTCCTTGGGGACCATGTCCACCCACACATGCAGTTTGGTTTTCCTCAGCAAGATGGCTCCAAGAAGGGCATTGTAACGTGTCACACGGCTCGCAGTGTACGCGCGTGGTCCGAAGAGCACCAGTCTGAGTTTACCGTACTCTCCTGGCCAACAAACTCTCCGGATTTAAACCCAAACGAGAATCCGCGCGACCACCCCGGGTTGTTCGCGCCACGGATCCTGGCGACGGCACACTGCAGTCTTCTTGGCTCCACGTCACTGTCGGTACCTATCAGAACCTCACTGACTCTTTCTTCCTGCAAGTCTGTGCTGCAAGAGGTCTTTATTCACGCTTTTGACAGGCGGTCACTTTAATGAGCCTGGATCGTGTATGTTGTGCGTCCGTGGAAAACCAACACGCAAGAAAAGCACCGAATGTATATTACAAGAATACACTCTGAAGAAGTTAGATGTCATACAAATGCAATAAATAGCTGCATACTGTAATTTTGTCTCGAAACTCTCCCACAGGTCCATGTTTGAGTAGGAAAACAACAATATTGGATTGTGGGTCCGCATGATGCAAAACACTTTAGTTATATATTTATTTACTTATTCCCCCAAACTAATTTCAGCGACAAATATCGCCACCATGAGTGAGCTCTTTAATTCTAAAATACGCTGAAATAGCATACTTATAAAATATTGTAAAACTTTATTCTATGTCTACTGTTTTGTTCTAAATATTGTTTCTATGAATAATTTCGTAATACCTTACTTACTATACATCACAGCACGATTTTACAATTGTTGCCGCTGTTTCTGGCATATTTTCTACGTTTTCTTGTGTTATTTTTCTCGGCACACATCATGTCATCTGCAACTGTAAGAATCGCTGATAGTAAACAAATACAAAAACGTCAGTATTACACATCTGGGACTGCGCTGTATTGTGGATACAATTTTGGTGTTTACTAGGTTATTACGTAGTTAGTCATGTACTCACGTTCGTTGGATGGCTTGGAACTACTCTTAGAGACAGAGAAACGATTTTGTGTGTGTGTGTGTGTGTGTGTGTGTGTGTGTGTGTGTGTGTGTGCCGCGTGGGATTAGCAGAGCGGTCTAAGGCGCTGCAATCATGGACTGTCCGGCTGGTCCTGGCGGAGGTTCGAGTCCTCCCTCGGGCATGGGTGTGTGTGAGTGTGTGTGTGTGTGTGTGTGTGTGTGTGTGTGTGTGTGTGTGAGTTTTCCCGTTCGGTGTCCTGTGTGTGTTCTCTTAGAGCGGCAAGGATTGTGTTATTACAAAGTGTTGTATTTTCGTTTGTTACGTTTTTTCGTCCCACTATTACCTTTCCCATGTACTAATTTTTTTCTGTTGTTAATTTTCGAGGTAAACTGTTGATGTGTTTCAGGGTGTGTAGACCACTTTTGACATTAGAGTGGTTCTGATTTTTGTTCATAAGGCATTCTGCGCAACTTGAATGTGTGCTTTCACTCTTGAGCGCTTTGATGCGTTCTGTGTACCTTGTTCGGAAATTTCTGCTTGTTTGTCCTATGTACTGGGCCTGACAGGAGTTACATGTGAGCTGGTATAGTACGGCATTGCTGAATTTAGCGGAGCTTCTTTTGTCTGGTCTTAACCTTTCTTGTTAGTTCTGCATGTTATTGGGATCCCTTGCTTTTTCAGTATGTTTCCACTTCTATGGGCTATTTTATTGTTTTATGTCCGTGTGTTTCTTTTCAAATGGTTGAGATGGCTCTGAGCACTATGGGACTTAACATCCGAGGTCATCATTCCCCTAGACTTAGAACTACTTAACCCTAACTAACCGAAGGACATCACACACATCCATGCCCGAGGCAGGATTCGAACCTGCGACCGTAGCAGTCGCGCGGTTCGAGACTGAAGCGCCTAGAAACGCTCGGCCACCGAGGCCGCCGTGTTTCTTTTTCCTGATGTGATGTGGTCTGCTGTATTGTCTGTCTGTCTGTCCTGCCTCTGTGTTCTCACATCCTTTGGTTGTGCTCTTGACTGGATGGACACTATTTTTATGTTTTTTTTTTTTTCAAATGAGGAACAAACAGAAAAAAGGCCTAGCGACGTGCGGCATTTTCAGCTAGTACGTAAATAAATTGTTTGTTTCCGGGGAGTGAACCATAAATAATGCAGAGGGATTTTAAACGCGACATTTGGCACGGTTCGTAAATACGGCGAACAGTTGTTACCGATAAAAACCACGTGTATTTTGGACTACCCGTGTTTTTTCGGCTATTCGTCGAGGCTCGGGTCCGCACAGCTCGCCGTGTTCCACGTCTCTGCGAGCTCCGGCGCCCCCTGTGAGCGCGGGGGCGGCGGCCAGCGGCCAGAGGTCGGCGGCCGCCGCCTCCGGAAGAGGCCGCCTCCGGCGCGGCGCTCAGCCGCGGGCCGGCCGACGCCCGCCGGGGTTCGCCGGGGCGCCCCGGGCGCTCGGCATCGCGAGCACCCCGAACAAAGGGCTAATTACATTTCCATATTCCGACTCGAGTTCTGCGGCGCGCGCCGCCCCGTATCTGAATTTCGTCGTAAATTAACGGCAGCCGTTCGCGATACCCTGGCTGCTCACCTCCTTTGAGAGAGCGGTGTTAATTTCTGGGCAAACTTTGGACGATTTGCATGTTAACTTTCACCACCATTAAAGAACTGCTTTAAATACAAAACGCTTTACCCAGTTTAATTTCAAGTTGCCGGATTTTTTTCTGTAAGACTGCCAAACTTTTCGAGCGATCAGAACGTAAGCTCCCTCGGTGAATTTCACTGATGGTATTTCCAAACAAAACAATTCCGGTAGTATTTATTTGCTCGTACCTAGATATTTCTGCACAACAAGCTTGCCCGTTTCGGGTTAAGATGCCATTTTCAATTGCACCTGTGGATGCTGTGAATAATGAATCTCATTTACATCTAACTTACGATCAAGAACGTATTTTTACAGAGAACGTTTCTGCTTACGTGCAGGTGGAGTTTACGATCATATGGAATCCAGGGGTCAAACTGGAAGCTTTCTGTTGCAAAACAATCACGTTGCTGTCATAATACAAAAATTTTCGTGATAATAATTTTTTGACGGCTATGTAGAAGTTGGGATCCTTAGATGCTATATGTTTACAGATTATTTTACGTTTGGGAGTCACGGATGGTGTGTTTGTTGCATAGATATTATTGTTGTTGTTGTGGTCTTCACTCCTGAGACTGGTTTGATGCAGCTCTCCATGCAACCCTATCCTGTGCAAGCTTCTTCATCTCCCAGTACTTACTGCAACCTACATCCTTCTGAATCTGCTTAGTCTATTCATCTCTTGGTCTCCCTCTACGATTTTTATTCTCCACGCTGCCCTCCAATGCTAAATTTGTGATCCCTTGATGCCTCAGAACATGTCCTACTAACCGGTCCCTTCTTTTTGTCAAGTTGTGCCACATACTCCACTTCTCCCCAATTCTATTCAATACTTCCTCATTAGTTATGTGATCTACCCACCTTATCTTCAACATTCTTCTGTAGCACCACATTTCGAAAGCTCCTATTCTCTTCTTGTCCAAACTGGTTATCGTCCATGTTTCACTTCCATACATGGCTACACTCCATACAAATACTTTCAGAAACGACTTCCTGACACTTAAATCTATACTCGATGTTAACAAATTTCTCTTCTTCAGAAACGCTTTCCTTGCCATTGTCAGTCTACATTTTATATCTTCTCTACTTCGACCATCATCAGTTATTTTGTTCCCCAAATAGCAAAACTCCTTTACTACTTTAAGTGTCTCATTTCCCAATCTAATTCCTGCAGCATTACCCGATTTACTTCCACTTCATTCCATTATCTTCGTTTTGCTTTTGTTGATGTTCATCTTATACCCTCCTTTCAAAACACTGTCCATTCCGTTCAACTGCTATTCCAAGTCGTTTGCTGTCTCTGACAGAATTACAATGTCATCGTCGAACCCCAAAGTTTTTATTTCTTCTCCATGGATTT
The DNA here is from genome assembly GCF_023864345.2 of Schistocerca serialis cubense. Classification (NCBI taxonomy): domain Eukaryota; kingdom Metazoa; phylum Arthropoda; class Insecta; order Orthoptera; family Acrididae; genus Schistocerca; species Schistocerca serialis. The sequence goes on along the minus strand of NC_064644.1, from coordinate 20,703,719 downwards.
TAATACCTACTCCGAATTTTTCTTTTGTTTCCTTTACTGCTTGCTCAATATACAGATTGAATAGCATCGGCGAGAGGCTACAACCCTGTCTCACTCCCTTCCCAACCACTGCTTCCCTTTCATGCCCCTCAACTCTTATAACTGCCATTTGGTTTCTGTACAAATTATAAATAGCCTTTCGTTCCCTGTATTTTACCCCTGCCATCTTCAGAATCTGAAAGTGAGTATTCCAGTCAACATTGTCAAAAGCTTTCTCTAAGTCTACAAATGCTAGAACGTAGGTTTTCCTTTCCTTAATCTAGCTTCCAAGATAAGTCGTAGGGTCAGTATTGCCTCACGTGTTCCAACATTTCTACGGAATCCAATCTGATCTTCAAAAAAATGGTTCAAATGGCTCTGAGCATTATGGGACTCAACTGCTGTGGTCATCAGTCCTCTAGAACTTAGAACTACTTAAACCTAACTAACCTAAGGACATCACACACATCCATGCCCGAGGCAGGATTCGAACCTACAACCGTAGCAGTCGCACGTTTCCGGACTGCGCGCCTAGAACAGCGAGACCACCGCGGCCGGCAAACGAACTGATCTTCCCCGAGGTCGGCTTCTACTAGTTTTTTCATTCGTCTGTAAAGAATTCGGGTTAGTATTTTGCAGCCGTGACTTATTAAACTGATAGTTCGGTAATTTTCACATCTGTCGACACCTGCTTTCTTTGGGATTGGAATTATTGTATTCTTCTTGAAGTCTGAGGGTATTTCGCCTGTCTCATACATCTTGCTCACCAGATGGTAGAGTTTTGTCAGGACTGGCTCTCCCAAGGCCATCAGTAGTTCTAATGGAATGTTGTCTACTCCCGGGGCCTTGTTTCGACTCAGGTCTTTCAGAGCTCTGTCAAACTCTTTACGCAGTATCGTATCTCCCATTTCATCTTCATCTATATCCTCTTCTATTTCCATAATATTGTCCTTAAGTACATCGCCCTTGTATAGAGCCTCTACGTACTCCTTCCACCTTTCTGCTTTCCCTTCTTTCCTTAGAACTGGGTTTCCATCTGAGCTCTTCATATTCATACAAGTGGTTCTCTGTTCTCCAAAGGTCTCTTTAATTTTCCTGTAGGCAGTATCTATCACACCCCTAGTGAGATAAGCCACTACATCCTTACATTTGTCCTCTAGCCATCCCTGCTTAGCAATTTTGCACTTCCTGTCGATCTCATATTTGAGACGTCTGTATTCCCTTTTGCCTGCTTCATTTACTGTGTTTTTATATTTTCTCCTTTCGTCAATTAAGTTCAATATTTCTTCTGTTACCCAAGGAGTCCCCTCCCCCCCCCCCCCCCATTAACCATGGTGCTTGCCGTTGGTGGGGAGGCTTGCGTGCCTCAGCGATGCAGACAGCCGTACCGTAGGTGCAACCACAACGGAGGGGTATCTGTTGAGGGGCCAGACAAACGTGTGGTTCCTGAAGAGGGGCAGCAGCCTTTTCAGTAGTTGCAGGGGCAACAGTCTGGATGATTGACTGATCTGGCCTTGTAACACTAACCAAAACGGCCTTGCTGTGCTGGTACTGCGAACGATTGAAAGCAAGGGGAAACTACAGCCGTAATTTTTCCCGAGGGCATGCAGCTTTACTGTATGGTTAATGACCATGGCGTCCTCATGGGTAAAATATTCCGGAGGTAAAATAGTCCCCCATTCGGATCTCCGGGCGGGGACTACTCAAGAGGACGTCGTTATCAGGAGAAAGAAAACTGGCGTTCTACGGATCGGAGCGTGGAATGTCATAGATTGTACATACACAAAAAATTTAACGATGTAATATCTATGCAAAAAGGTGGGAATTTAAGGAGATGGGACCTGGATAAACTGAAAGAACCAGCGGTTATACAGAGTTTCAGGGAGAGCATAAGGGAACAATTGACAGGAATGGGGGAAAGAAGTACAGTAGAAGAAAAATGGGTCGCTCTGAGGGATGAAGTAGTGAAGGCAGCAGAGGATCAAGTAGGTAAAAAGACGAGGGCTAGTAGAACTCCTTGGGTTGTTGTAGTTGTTGTTGTTGTTGTGGTCTTCAGTCCTGAGACTGGTTTGGTGCAGCTCTCCATGCTACTCTATCCTGTGCAATCTTCTTTATCTCCCAGTACCTACTGCAACCTACATCCTTCTGAATCTGCTTAGTGTATTCATCTCTTGGTCTCCCTCTACGATTTTTACCCTCCACGCTGCCCTCCAATGCTAAATTTGTGATCCCTTGATGCCTCAAAACATGTCCTACCAACCGATCCCTTCTTCTAGTCAAGTTGTGCCACAAACTTCTCTTCTCCCCAATCCTATTCAATACCTCCTCATTAGTTACGTGATCTACCCACCTTATCTTCAGCATTCTTCTGTAGCACCACATTTCGAAAGCTTCTATTCTCTTCTTGTCCAAACTGGTTATCGTCCATGTTTCACTTCCATACATGGCTACACTCCATACAAATACTTTCAGAAACGACTTCCTGACACTTAAATCTATACTCGATGTTAACAAATTTCTCTTCTTCAGAAACGCTTTCCTTGCCATTGCCAGTCTACGTTTTATATCCTCTCTACTTCGACCATCATCAGTTATTTTACTCTCTAAATAGCAAAACTCCTTTACTAATTTAAGTATCTCATTTCCTAATCTAATCGCCTCAGCATCACCCGATTTAATTTGACTACATTCCATTATCCTCGTTTTGCTTTTGTTGATGTTCTTCTTATATCCTCCTTTCAAGACACTGTCCATTCCGTTCAACTGCTCTTCCAAGTCCTTTGCTGTCTCTGACAGAATTACAATGTCATCGGCGAACCTCAAAGTTTTTACTTCTTCTCCATGAATTTTAATACCTACTCCGAATTTTTCTTTTGTTTCCTTTACTGCTTGCTCAATATACAGATTGAATAACATCGGGGAGAGGTTACAACCCTGTCTCACTCCTTCCCCAACCACTGCTTCCCTTTCATGCCCCTCGACTCTTATAACTGCCATCTGGTTTCTGTATAAATTGTAAATAGCCTTTCGCTCCCTGTATTTTACCCCTGCCGCCTTCAGAATTTGAAAGAGAGTATTCCAGTTAACGTTGTCAAAAGCTTTCTCTAAGTCTACAAATGCTAGAAACGTAGGTTTGCCTTTTCTTAACCTTTCTTCTAAGATAAGTCGTAAGGTTAGTATTGCCTCACGTGTTCCAACATTTCTACGGAATCCAAACTGATCTTCGCCGAGGTCCGCTTCTACCAGTTTTTCCATTCGTCTGTAAAGAATTCGCGTTAGTATTTTGCAGCTGTGACTTATTAAACTGATAGTTCGGTAATTTTCACATCTGTCAACACCTGCCTTCTTTGGGATTGGAATTATTATATTCTTCTTGAAGTCTGTGGGTATTTCGCCTGTCTCATACATCTTGCTCACCAGATGGTAGAGTTTTGTCATGACTGGCTCTCCCAAGGCCATCAGTAGTTCTAATGGAATGTTGTCTACTCCCGGGGCCTTGTTTCGACTCAGGTCTTTCAGTGCTTTGTCAAACTCTTCACGCAGTATCTTATCTCCCATTTCTTCTTCATCTACATCCTCTTCCATTTCCATAATATTGTCCTCAAGTACAACGCCCTTGTATAAACCCTCTATATACTCCTTCCACCTATCTGCCTTCCCTTCTTTGCTTAGGACTGGGTTGGGCATGTTCACATAGTGTGAATATTCGATAAGGACTAAGGAAATACAAAAGAAATTGCGACGTCTCTTTCTAATCTTTAAAAAGGTACGAGTAGTTATTATCCGTGCGGAAGATGCACTGCAGTGAATCTTTGCAACTGATACTAAAAGGAGTAAGCAGTTTTTATACACATGTTTATTTTAATAGTAACGATCTCATCTTTAAACTAATAACAATAATAATATGCATCATTTTGATTTGCAGCTCCTTGTATTGGCCGTGTTTGCAGTTAAAATTGTTGGCTGTGAGGTCCGCCAGTTATGCAGAACACCGTTTTTCTCAGTACCCAAACGTGTTTCGGCACCACTATGCCATCATCGGTGGGTTTTCGTTTTCATTTATTCTGCAATGTTAACATTTTTGGTTTGGTTGCAGATGACAGCCGGCCGAGGTGGCAGAGCGGTTCTAGGCGCTACAGTCTGGAACTGCGCGACCGCTACGGTCGCATATTCGAATCCTGCTGCGGGCATGGATGTGTGTGATGTCCTTAGGTTAGTTAGGTTTAAGTAGTTCTAAGTTCTAGGGGACTGATGACCTTAGAAGTTAAGTCCCATAGTGCTCAGAGCCATTTGAACCATTTTTTGCAGATGACAAGCTACCTGTAGTAATTAACACAAAAGTGATGCTGAAAAATCATGCACACCAAATGTAAAGGTATTTACAAAAAGAAACGATCTGTTGTTTGAACTAAAAATTCACATAATCATTTAGCAAAAATGTTCACATTGCAGAATAAATAAAAACGACAACCCACTGATGATAGCAGTGGTACCGAAACATGTTTGGGTACTGAGAAAAACGGTGTTTTGCATAACTGGCGGACCCCACATCCAACAATAATAATATGTGTAACAGAACCAATGTGAAATTCTATGTACAAACAATGACGATGTATTCATGTTGAACAGCTGAAAATGGAACTGCAGAGCCCGAAATGATTCGTGCATTTCAGTTAAAAAACAACACGATTTGCGATTGAAGGTGATTGCTATTCCCTCCATATTTTACGAATTCAAGCCAGTCAAGGTCCGAGAACAAACCACACTGGATAAAATTAATTTACATTTACGATTTATCTGGGTACTGCAGTTTTCACAAAAGTCAGTGTGTATTATAAGCAACTGAAAAAGCCTAAAATAAGTTGAACGAAATGCGCATGGAAAAACCGGAACAGTATACTGAATCCATACTATCAACTAATGAGATGTAATGGATGGCGAACGAACGTTACTCAGAACGCATTAGCTGGTTATACCGCCACCGCCCCCATCTCGCGTACAGGGCGCTGTCACCTGCCCGTTCCGCCGCCACAAAGTTTACGTACATCCACCCTACCCTTTCCTTGGTCGACATTCGTTTCTCCTTCGTTTTTTTATAACTTACGATAATCTTTCATCACTTAATTTGTTAGCATGTTGTTTAATCTTACCTCTTTATGCAGTTATTTTCCCATTAACAGCGCATACCTTCAACCGATTACGAATGTTTTCATCCCTAATTAGATGTCTGCTGCTTGTATTTTGTTCCCATCTTTCTACTTATTTATTCGAATCTCGCATCCATACAACAGAACTGATATCACCATAGTACTATAAAATGTCATTTTTTCGGGATTTTTAGTTAAATGTTTTTGGTTTATCGAACCATTCGTAGGGATTTTCATCTACATCATTACCACACACGTTGCTCTTGCTGCAGCCAAGACATTTAAAATATGATTTGTGCTCAATTATAGCTTTTTTAATTACAAACTTCGATCTTGCTTCGCATTTTCCTCAAAGGGCTACATCTTTCCTGTTACGTAACGAGATTTTACGATTGTATTATGTATTTCTGGTTTAAGCGGCGTGCTGCCGACTGCTGTTCACTTTTAATTTCTTCTGTTATTAGTTTACCATTATGTGGGTACCATAGTTTGTGCAACATCGTGTAAAGATACAAGACTTACGATTATTTTACAGTGCAATAATTTTCCTATTTCAAAAGTTTCTGTATCATTTGACATTTTATGCTATCACACTGCCACAACGTGATTCTTCAAAGTTCAGCAGAACATAAATATACCAAGGCTGGAACTTTAATAGTGGCAACTATTAATTTACAGCTCGTACAAAACAGATATGTGTTTCAAAGTTTTACTGACCTTCAAAGTAGTCACCAGCGTCGTGTATAACCCGTTGCCAGCGATGTGGAAGTCGTAGTGCCAGTTGTATTGACAGTTCGAGCGGCGCCGTCTATTGCCCGACGAATTTGTAGCAGTTCTGAAGCGAATGCCGTGAAGTGTTTCCTTCAGTTTAGAAATTGAGTTGAACTCACGAGGCCTTGAGTCAGGGGAGTTCAGCAGGTGGTATAGCACTCAGCAGCCCTATCAGTCAAACGCATCAGTAATAGCTTGCACTGTAAGTGCTTGAGCATTGCCCTGCAAAATGCTGGTCAGGTCCTGCAGAAAGTGTCATCACCTCTGTCTCTATGCTGTTTGTTTTTGGAACGCAAGCTACGACCAGCTTACCAGAAAAAAAACAATGACCATCACTTTGAACCTTGATTTGCTCAATCGAGCTTTCTTCCCTCACGGTGAAATTGGGGCCTCCCAGTGCATGGATTGGCGCTTAGTTTCTGCGAAACCAAAATTCATGACATGTTATCTCTCTTTCCAAGAAGTATGGATCGTTTTCAGTGATAGTCTCCGTGCCAGTACAAACATTTTCACACGCTTCCTTTTGTTAGACTGTGAGAATTTTAAGCACCAGTCTCGCACACACTTTTCTAATAACTTAGTTACGTAAAATTTGCTTTACGCATTCTTTGTCAAATCGGTCAGATTCATTTTATCTATATCTACTTTTTATTATCTACTTTTTTGATATTTTCATTCGTTTTTGATGTTGCAAGGTGTAACGGGTGTGAATCACTTTCAATGTCTTCCTGGCCGCCTTGGAAATGTTTGAACCATTCAGCAACTCGCGTATGTGATAAATAGTCTTCGTGATACTCTTCTTTTAGTAAAGAATAAATTTCAGTAGCAGTTTTTTCAAGTTTCATGTGAAACTTCTAGACGATTCGTCGCTCTATTCTTACATTTACCATTTTTCCGGCAAAACAAAACAACAGTTGAAACTTCCTGGCAGATTAAAACTGTGTACCCGACCGAGACTCGAACTCGGGACCTTTGCCTTTCGCGGGCAAGTGCTCTACCAACTGAGCTACCGAAGCACGACTCACGCCCAGTACTCACAGCTTTACTTCTGCCAGTACCTCGTCTCCTACCTTCCAAACTTTACAGAAGCTCTCCTGCGAACCTTGCAGAACTAGCACTCCTGAAAGAAAGGATATTGCGGAGACATGGCTTAGCCACAGCCTGGGGGATGTTTCCAGAATGAGATTTTCACTCTGCAGCGGAGTGTGCACTGATATGAAACTTTTAATCTGCCAGGAAGTTTCATATCAGCGCACACTCCGCTGCAGAGTGAAAATCTCATTCTGAAAACAACAGTTCTTGCACAAACGAAATCCACGACAAAACTGAGTTGCCTACAGACACCAGAGATGCTGCTTTCGGCTGAGAAGTGAGAAGGCTTCAGGCTTCACAGCTATTCGTACTTACTCTGTGATGGCATCAGATCCGGTACTTTATAGCGACACTCGTATATGTGCTTACTGTGTATTTTTCAGACACTTACTTCACTCTTCAACTATTAGTAACAATTACTCCGGAAACAGTTCCAGTAGATATTTTGTGTAAACCACAACAATGTAGCCGGCCGCAGTGGTCTCGCGGTTAAGGCGCTCAGTCCGGAACCGCGCGACTGCTACGGTCGCAGGTTCGAATCCTGCCTCAGGCATGGATGTGTGTGATGTCCTTAGGTTGGTTAGGTTTATCCAGTTTTAAGTTCTAGGGGACTGATGACCTTAGAAGTTAAGTCCCATAGTGCTCAGAGCCATTTGAACCACAACAATGTAAACATTATCGGCTGCCTACAAACAGGTAACTTAAACAGCACATTAAAAAAAATTAGCTTCTTTTACATCAAATGACTCACAAATGTAAAATAATGTAAGATAATACGCCAATGGAAACGACTGCCCCAATGGAGATAAATTGTTTTACTGATAATTGTTGACTCCAAAAATACCTCTGTCTTAGTTTGTTTGATCAGAAGCTAATAGTTGAAATTTATGCGCATAAAGCAACCTATAAACCGCAGTACGAATATAAACGCAACCAGAAAAAACACGAAATAATTGAAATAATTATCAATTTTTTCTTTCTTTTTATGTGCTCATCAATCAGAGGATTGTTGGCAGCAGATCTTCACTCCTCGTGTCTTAGCGATTCTCTCTGGATTATTCCACAGGTCGTGCATCAATCATCTTCCACAATTTGGTCTACGTACTTCAGCAGTGGTCTCTCTTTACGCCTCTTTCTATTAAAACACCCCTCGGGAACCCCTCATGCCTCATTAGATGGTCAATGAGTTGTCCTCTTTGTTTGACAACTGATTTCTACAGGGTTCTCTTCTCACCCCCTCTTTTATGGGCCTCTTACTTCGTAACCCTTTTAGACCACTTTATTTAGAGCATGCGTTCATGTTGTTGTTGTGGTCTTCAGTCCTGAGACCGGTTTGATGCAGGTCTCCAAGCTACTCTATCCTGTGCTTGCTTCTTCATCTCCCAGTACCTACTGCAACCTACATCCTTCTGAATCTGTTTAGTGTATTCATCTCTTGGTCTCCCTCTACGATTTTTACACTCCACGCGTCTCTCCAATACTAAATTGGTGATCCCCTGATGCCTCAGAATATGCCCCACCAACCGATCCCTTCTCCTAGTCAAGTTGTCCCACAAATTTCTCTTCTCTCTAATTCTATTCAATACCTCCTCATTAGTTATGTGATCTACCAATCTGATCTTCAGCATTCTTCTGTAGCACCACATTTCGAAAGCTTCTATTCTCTTCTTGTCCAAACCATTTATCGTCCACGTTTCACTTCCATACATGGCTACACCCCATACAATACTTTCAGAAACGACTTCCTGACACTTAAATCTATACTCGATGTTAACAAATTTCTATTCTTCAGGAACATTTCCTTGCCATTGCCAGTCTACATTTTATATCCTCTCTACTTCGACCAACCTCAGTTATTTTCACTCCCCAAATAGCAAAACTCATTTACTACCTTAAGCCTCTCATATAACACAAAATTTTAAAACAAACTAGCTTCTTCTCTTCTTCTGTTCACAGAGTTGTAACTGAAGGGCAACCACACCACAAACACTGGGGCGGGCGCTGAGCCTCGTGGGCGAACGCAACCTGGAGTAGGCGGCTCACCAGGCCTACGCCATACACGTGTACGTCGCACACAGACGGAGCCTACTCGCATCACTGAAGAAGACACAGCGCCACTCCAGTCTCGAATCGACTCTTCCACGATACCAGAGTAGCACTGCCTGACGCTGACGTGATGTCAGTGGTAGCGTGCCCCTGAGACACACGTAGGCTAAGTCCTGTTGCAAGTAGACGGTTCCCAGTGGTTCCTGACGACACAGCAGGTAGAACTTGTGCCCGGATTTCGTCTCTGGATGATGTTCGGTCGGTCAATGCTGCTTGCACAATGCGTGGACTTCGACCGGCGTCTGTGCTAAGCGGACGCCGAGGGCCCCCGGTCTTCAACGTGTGGTAACGTCCCACAGACCACTTTTGAAAGCAACGACACCCTACAGATACTTTTTGTTCAAGATGTGCAGCAATCCGTCCATACGTATCCAACTTCCAGCACGCCCACAATGTGACCCATTTCACATTGCTGATGTTGTTCAACGGTTGTAGACAATCGTCAGTGGGCATGGTTGTACCCTAGAGTGAATGATGCAAACACTGTTCACCTCTTTACTCAGAACACTTACTGCCCCATCTGATAGCCAATGACCGCGACAAACTAATCAGGAACACTATAGCCCCTCAGTATGCATATATCAAACAAGCTGCCACTGAACAAAGTCTTTGAGGGTATTGCATTTTTCTTCCAGCAACATACACTCCTGGAAATGGAAAAAAGAACACATTGACACCGGTGTGTCAGACCCACCATACTTGCTCTGGACACTGCGAGAGGGCTGTACAAGCAATGATCACACGCACGGCACAGCGGACACACCAGGAACCGCGGTGTTGGCCGTCGAATGGCGCTAGCTGCGCAGCACTTGTGCACCGCCGCCGTCAGTGTCAGCCAGTTTGCCGTGGCATACGGAGCTCCATCGCAGTCTTTAACACTGGTAGCATGCCGCGACAGCGTGGACGTGAACCGTATGTGCAGTTGACGGACTTTGAGCGAGGGCGTATAGTGGGCATGCGGGAGGCCGGGTGGACGTACCGCCGAATTGCTCAACACGTGGGGCGTGAGGTCTCCACAGTACATCGATGTTGTCGCCAGTGGTCGGCGGAAGGTGCACGTGCCCGTCGACCTGGGACCGGACCGTAGCGACGCAGGGATGCACGCCAAGACCGTAGGATCCTACGCAGTGCCGTAGGGGACCGCACCGCCACTTCCCAGCAAATTAGGGACACTGTTGCTCCTGGGTTATCGGCGAGGACCATTCGCAACCGTCTCCATGAAGCTGGGCTACGGTCCCGCACACCGTTAGGCCGTCTTCCGCTCACGCCCCAACATCGTGCAGCCCGCCTCCAGTGGTGTCGCGACAGGCGTGAATGGAGGGACGAATGGAGACGTGTCGTCTTCAGCGATGAGAGTCGCTTCTGCCTTGGTGCCAATGGTGGTCGTATGCGTGTTTGGCGCCGTGCAGGTGAGCGCCACAATCAGGACTGCATACGACCGAGGCACACAGGGCCAACACCCGGCATCATGGTGTGGGGAGCGATCTCCTACACTGGCCGTACACCACTGGTGATCGTCGAGGGGACACTGAATAGTGCACGGTACATCCAAACCGTCATCGAACCCATCGTTCTACCATTCCTAGACCGGCAAGGGAACTTGCTGTTCCAACAGGACAATGCACGTCCGCATGTATCCCGTGCCACCCAACGTGCTCTAGAAGGCGTAAGTCAACTACCCTGGCCAGCAAGATCTCCGGATCTGTCCCCCATTGAGCATGTTTGGGACTGGATGAAGCGTCGTCTCACGCGGTCTGCACGTCCAGCACGAACGCTGGTCCAACTGAGGCGCCAGGTGGAAATGGCATGGCAAGCCGTTCCACAGGAGTACATCCAGCATCTCTACGATCGTCTCCATGGGAGAATAGCAGCCTGCAATGCTGCGAAAGGTGGATATACACTGTACTAGTGCCGAGATTGTGCATGCTCTGTTGCCTGTGTCTATGTGCCTGTGGTTCTGTCAGTGTGATCATGTGATGTATCTGACCCCAGGAATGTGTCAATAAAGTTTCCCCTTCCTGGGACAATGAATTCACGGTGTTCTTATTTCAATTTCCAGGAGTGTATTATCATGTATTTACAACAATGTCAGCATATGCTACTAGTTATGATAAACCCTGTACGTACACTAATGAAATTCGTTCCCGACAATCCACAGCAATTTCAGAAGAATAATGATGTCCATTACAACATTAGAAGAAAAAAAGTGACCCTAGAGGCCGGCCGAGGTGGCCGAGCGGTTCTAGGCGCTACAGTCTGGAACCGCGCGACCGCTACGGTCGCAGGTTCGAATCCTGCCTCGGGCATGGATGTGTGTGATGTCCTTAGGTTAGTTAGGTTTAAGTAGTTCTAAGTTCTAGAAGACTGATGACCTAAGAAGTTAAGTCCCATAGTGCTCAGAGCCATTTGAACCATTTTTTTGACCCTAGTGACCCATTCCTGAAGCTGTCAGTGGCACAGAAAGGAGCTAAACTTGTAGCCCGATTGAGCTTTTTGATCATTAGCATAAAATGTCTGAGAGGTAGAAAAGCAACTCCTACACCTAATCTCAAATCATTTCTTTTGGGCAGCTCCTACAATTCAACAGATGAACATTTAATTAAACACCGGAGCATCAGTCGTACAGTAGGCAATAATATTTACATTGCCATTAAAGCTGTGTTTCACTTGTAGCCTAAATAGTAGCAAAGACTAATTAGTATGTTCATTTTTTTAGGCCGCTGGGTTACTTAAAAATCTGTAAATGGCCAGCATGCGAACACACACAGTAACACAGCTCTTAACTAACATTTTCCACATAATTCTGGCACAATTCGTGCAAATGTAACATCTAATTAACTAAGTAATCAACTTCGGTTCGATTTTAAACAGCAGCACCGTTTTTGGTCTCAGATAATCGTCTCTGATTTTTACACAACAGCAACGGACTCTAAGAATACGTGCTCCCTGTCCCCGTCGAAGCTTCGGATGGCAGTCTTCGCCAGCGTGGTCACCGTCAGGTAGTGCCTCGCTGCCCGCGGCAGCTTCGGTAGCAGGTGACCCGAGTTAAACAACGACACAGTGGGGGAGTCCCCATGACAATGAGCACTCCGTGTGTACCGTCAGAACAGAACAGAACAAAGCGGCCCGTGTAAACGACACGCGTCCCCGTACACACAACACAACACAAACCCCGCACCGCCGATGCTCCGGGCTGGCCACGACAGCGCGACCCCTCGCTTATCGATCTCTCGTCCCAAACAGTCGCGGCTACGCACTGACAACTATTAGAACAGGGAACTTTGGGCAGTAACAACGGACTACACAGCACGGCTGCCTGACATGGATACTCCACAGGCAAGACAATGTCGTACACGTCCGCCACTAGACAAAGACGCGGTAACAGTGCAGCGAGACACGCTGATGTTTACTCAGTGGCAGGCCTTGTAATGAAGCGGGCTTCGCAATAGCAGGTGATAGGGACGCTTGAGCCTGAGGCTTCTGTATCTGCTCCTCGTGCCGGAAGTAATTTTTCTAACTGAAACAACTACGGAGCCTAACCGGGATCTAAGAAACTAGGATACTTGCCTCTGCACTCACTATCTCCCATTATTGGCTGTCTGGCACAGTAGGACACGAATTCAGTTTGCGAGGATATTCTCTCTCTCTTTGTGTGTGTGTGTGTGTGTGTGTGTGTGTGTGTGTGTGTGTGTGTGTGTGTGTGTGTGCGCGTGTGTGTGTGAGGGGGGGGGAGGGGGGGGGGGAAAGCTGCCTTCCTCTGCTGCTCGCTCGATGTGCCCTTGGCAGTCGACAGTCGATGTGACTGAGTGAAGTTGTTGACCAAGACCAAGACAAGACCTTTCTGCACTTCTATCCATAGACACGCCAAAGGACAATCTTTCGAGAGGAATAAGCTATTATACACGGTAATTCATCTGTCCCTACCGACAGATTTTATGCAACTCATAGCACCATCAAAAAAGCACGCGCATCATTTTCATATTCCGTAGCTCGCTACGCACGAACTATTAGTCCTAAAAGTAAAATCAACAAGACATTTTCGTAGGAAATGTAATGCAGTTAAGTGTTGTACTGGGATACCTTTTCGCTGGAGGCCACCGTTTCCGAGTTATTCAAGAAAAACATACAGATGTGACCTTCAAAACGCACCTCCACACTCGTCCCTCACCAGTCAGGATTTATAGCACGTTGTTCGTTATGATCCGTTCTACCACTGTACAAAAATTTCCGTCTAGACGAAATATTCCCGATATGCGACCTTTTTTGTATCTGCTCTTTCAGCCTTAACACCACCAACATAATTGGCTACTTCGTTGACATTTAAACGTGCGCCTCAGGGTAAAGAACGAAAAGCGACCCTTGCAAACGTTACACTAAAACTAGTTACGTTGAGAATTCCATCCAAACTTAACCATTAAAAGCACAGTAGTGTCACAAGACGGATACAACGATGTAACTGTTTATTTTATTCTGTTAAAATTCACAAAAATGTTATATAAAATTTACACAAACGTCAATTCTACTATTTGTAAATGCTCAACTAACCTTGTGGCGTAATAAGGCCAGTCAATGAAGACCAAAAATGGACGAATCTGGAAAATAATTCGAGCACTCGATAATACTTGTACTGTAGTAGTAGGGAGTGCCGTGTACACCATACTAGAGCTCCTAACCAGTGCAGACTGCTTCAATAACTCGAAAACTAAGGCCTCTAGCGAAAACACATTCCGATATAAAATTCAAATACAGTACATTTCGTACAAAAAAGATTTGTTCGTTTTTTTTTTGTTTTTTTTTTTTTTTTTTTTTTTGTAGGACTAATAGTTTGCTTGTAGTGAGCAAGAGAATATGAAAATCTCACACGTGGTTTTCGAAGGCAATGAGGGTCGCATAAAACCCATCGGAAGGGGCAGCTGAATCGTCCTGTGTAACTACAGCCGCAGCCACAGAAAATTTCACACACATTCTCCAGTGCCTGTATTAATGCCGTCGTCGTACGTTAATAGCAATAATAAAAGAATGGTTGGTTGACAGCGGAAATTACAGGACGAGCCAACCACGCAGAACCATATTAAAGCTGACATCCAATTGGATGGAGCAGTAGTCCTGACGCCACACAAATGTCAACAACTTGTTTATTATTGTTTCGCCACAGGGAGTCTAAGTCCCTCGGCAGACCAAAGGCTTACCTCCTGTCACTGTACATAACACAGGACGCTAATTCCGGTGGATCTTCACGCCGCCGGAGACAAGCATGTGTGACTGGGCAGTGTCCTATACGAGGTTCGTGAGTAAAGATGGAAGTGCCGTGTGGCGAGGGCCTCCCGTCAGGTAGACCGTTCGCCTGGTGCAAGTCTTTCGAACTGACGCCACTTCGGCGACTTGCGCGTCGATGGGGATAAAATGATGATGATCAGGACACGCAGGACGACCCAGCCGGGAATCGAACCCGGGCCGTTAGGTACGACATTCCGTCACTTTGACCACTCAGCTATCAGGGACGGGAAACGTTCGTGAATATCAATTCGTCTCTTCTAGGAGTTCGAAAGGAAGCGCGTTGTGGTAGGATAGTTAGTTTGACCTACAGCAGCTTGTTGTCGGCCACTCCCTACCACTGTCCCTCCCATTCACCCGATACTCTCATTGTTATCCACGACACGATGGCCTGTAGCGGGACTTTAAGATACTAATTGTAAGATTGGACTTCAATCTCGCCTTGCCTTTTCATACTCATCCACAACACAGCCACTTCACACGAGTACTAACAGACTCCCATACCACACTATCACAGAAAGGCACACCACACAGTGAGTTTCTCAGTTATAGGTAGAATAACATATTTTCAAATAATTAAGGCTGCTTTTTCATTGATGTAAGTGTGCAGGAGTCCAGCAATGCGTGTAACAGCTATTTCACCGTTTAGTTTGTGAAAAAGCTTCAAAGAAGAACCCCTACGTGAAGGACAATACAGACCGAATTTTTAAGACGCTATGATGGTTATTACTTATGAAAATTTCCAATAATAAAGACTATACGCCTCAAGGCTAAATCACACTTATATCTGGTTTTATGCTTCCAGTGTGCAACAGCTGTTCTTGTACAAAAACTGCTAAAAGATGCAACCGGCTTGCCTTTGACAATTATTTGGGAATAAATAATTTAACTAATGACATAGAAATGAATGTAGACAGAAAAAGCTCCTCCAAACAAAATTTTGGGTGCTTAAGGCTGTTTAGTGATAAGTTACACTGCCAATGTAAATATATGGAGAAATTTATTAAACTGAGAATCTATAAAGTTTATTTCTAAATGTTAACTAAGACAATAATTATGAGTAAACACTAATAAACAAGGTGAATCCGAAAACCATCGTATAGATTTCGAACGTTTTTCACGGATATTTTCTGAGTATTTTGCTAAAAAGATCGCGCGGTATGGTCCATCCCGTACTTTTTCCGCTTACTGCAAATGAAAATACGTTGAACCAAATGGTTAGTAAAACCCACCACAGAAACAGCTGCTTATAAAGTACAAATAAGGAAGGAATATACAGCTGCGACGTCCAGCCTGTCTCGAAACAAATTAATGAATTTTATGTGCGTCTCGGCGCACTGGTATTTCCTCTACGGAAATACAGTGTAAAAACCTAAAACGTGTACGCCCAGATCCTGTTCCGTCGCGCTGTAATTCTAAGTTTTAAAAATTTGCGTGTCGTAAACTTTTCTTCCGGTCCCGTCATGTCATGTAGTTTGCGTTCCCTTCATAATGCTTCCATACATAGCAATGTTGCCGTGTTTTCCGTTGCAGCACGTTCTGACCACTGACTCAATTTCAGTATCCAACTAGGGTTCGCGCTACTGAGATATTCAGCTATCCGGACGGTAAATAACATTTCCTCTAAAAATTAGGCGTTATTAGTAGAATATGGCCTCGTTCTGTGTCGGTGTGCATAGTGCGAGGTGATGTCCGGAGCGTGTGGAGCACACAGACTAATTTAATGAGAGTGCTGGAATTTTAGATGCGGTGGTCGGTGTGTGGCAGCGGGATTTGGACGGGATTAAAAAAAACTGTGCTTGGTGGGTTTCGTGCACTCCCTTTCGTATGAGAAGAGGACTCTTTCTCTCGGCTTCGAGGATGTGGCTGGTGCGTATCGTGTGCGATGGTAAACGTATTCACCGGACCCGCAGCGGGTAACAACTTTAGCAAATCGGGTTAAAATGTAGAAAACACTGGAAGGTACGGACGAACTGGTTTCCGCAAACACATTCCCAATCGGCAGTGTTTCACGGCAAGAACGCCCGTAAGAGAGGGAAATTTACATATTTTATATGATTTTGTGGATAACCTGGGAACGTTACAAAAGAGAAGAACAGTTACGAACGAAGCATAAAGTATAAGAGTTCATGAGTAAAATGAAGACTGCAGGTTACGAACATAACAATTGAAATATACTTGCTGTAACAGTTCAGCAATGCCAGAAAACAGTATGAAAAGTGAACTATAAAAAAATAATATAAGAACTTTCAATAGTAAAATATAACATTTCGTCCTCTATGGGTATAACATATTTGCTATTCGTCGATCGCTCACAATAGGCTATAATGTCCGTCTATAACGAGGTTTTAGATTGCTGCTTAATGTAATCTGTGGTGCATTCTATTGCAGGAGACGCAAGAAAATATGAAAGAGGCAGCTAATAATTTATCGTTACCTCCCGCCCCTTAATATTTTCCTTACCCATCTATGAGCCCTTTTCCATTGCCTATGAGCAGTGCTGGGCCCTTATGAAAAGTTTACCTTAGACGTGTGAAGTCGGGGATATCTCCTTAAGATTAGCTTTGTGTGAGACGTGGAAAATTATGATACATATCAATGAGTAATGGCCAGCTCATTATTATGTCACCAAAGACGACTTCACACGAGAGACTACGCAATACTGCCGAGAAAAAAATAATGTCTAGAATTAAGTGATGAAAAATTGAAATGTTTAGAAAATCTGGTGGGCTAATTGGGATGGATTTGCTGTAGTTGAATGCAAGAGGTGGAATAAAGTGTAAGATGCTATGGAACATCTGGAGATAAAGTTGTAACACCTAATTTTGACCTATTTTTGTATCTGTATCGATATTTCTGTGTCAGTTTGTAGTATTGCTTATGTGTAATGTTGTATCTCTCATGGAAATTCTTTGACTATGTATACACGTTTTAGCTACGTGAAATTTTTGAACGATGTTGTTTAAATTATGCTTATGAATTTAAATAACTAATAGAATGACTGTTATATAATGTACTGTAAATGACTTGGTCCATAGGTAGGGAACGTAGGGTTGAATGTAAAAGATGTGGTGAAGCCCCGCAGCTACGGAAGTAGCCAGGCGGGGTGGAAAAGGTGTGGTTGGCGCGCAAGTGGCAACTCGTCCTCTGTGACGGGTAAGAAGTCTGGGCTGAGCATTGCTGTGGTTAAAAAAAAAAATTAAAAAAAATGGCTTGGAGTACTACGGGACTTAATTGCTGAGGTCATCAGTCCGCTAGAACATAGAACTACTTAAGCCTAACAAACCGAAGGACATCACACACATCCATGCTCGAGGCAGGATTCGAACCTGCGAGCGTAGTGGTCGCGCGGTTCCAGACTGTAGCCCCTAGAACCGCTTGGCCACTCCGGCCGGCGTTTAGAAATTCCGCGCTCCAATAAAAGTGGAAATACTGGGAGAAACGTGTCTATTCCATCCCCTGTGTATAGGTTGCCCTTTAATTACAGGTATGTTGAGTGCGAACAGTACCAGCCTGCCAAATAAACAACCTTTGCATGGCAGCCTACATATCAGGGGCAAGAAACGGCTTTCAGGTCCCAGAAATGTAGCCTGCCCTGCAAGACATGCGTGTTGTTGTTGTCGTCACGTCTTTGTTGTTGTTGTTGTTGTTTCAGAATGCTTTATTGACTTGCTTTGCAAGCCAGCCTGCAAGTAAGGATGAAATGAATGTTTTTCAAGTCCTCAATGTGTAGTCTGCCCTGCATGACAACATGCCATGGGAGTAGTATTGGCCTCGTTTATTGAACTGTAGTGTGGGGATTACATATTCTAATGAACATAGCAACACAGCTGAGGATAGGTTGAGATGGATAAAGGAGGTAATGGACAGAGGCTGTGGGAGGAGGAAACAGACAGAGAGAGTGGTGGATGAGAAATGCATGAAACAATTGGAACGTGTAGAGAGGTAGTGGATAAGAGATATGGAGGAGAGGTAGACAGACAGAGGTGGGAAGTTGAGTTGGACAGACAGAGGAAGAAACAAGTGGACACAAAGAAGGTGAGAAGAAGGTGTGTTCAATGTGTGTCGAACATATATGCAGGTGAAATAAAATCATAATTCAACACATGTCTACGAATTTTGACATTATATGTTTTGAAACCGTACCTGAAGAAAAAAACCTAAACTCTATCATCGGGCCCGAGGACCGCACGCTACCTACCGGCCGCCATATCATCCCGTGCTGACGTCCACGATAAAAAAAAAAAAAAAATGCCTTGACGCTCATCGTGCATATCCGAAGTAGGCCTGGGCTCGCTCGCAAGCTCAGCTAAGCAGACGAACTGCATTTCTACACCTGTTAACTCCCGGGAAGGGTATAGGGTCAGCACACCCTATCCTCGCCGTTGCGGGCTTTCCAGCGTTCGAAGCCGCTATTTCTCATTCCATCAACTCTTCAACAGACATCACAAGGCCGAGTGGATCCCGTTCCACAAAGGAACGCACCAAGTAAAAATCTGTAACAGTTCCAGAAATCGAACTCGGGTCCTCCGCGCAGCAAAAAATGGTTCAAATGGCTCTGAGCACCACGGGACTTAACTTCTGAGGTCATGAGTCCCCTAGAACTTAGTACTACTTAAACCTAACTAACCTAAGGACATCACATACATCCATGCCCGAGGCAGGATTCGAACCTGCGACCATAGCGGTCTCGCGGTTCCTGACTGACACGCCTAGAACCGCTCGGCCACTCCGGCTGGCTTCCGCGCAGCAGTGAGAGGCGCTGAGCACTTTTTTAAAACCCATTTCAGCCTGGCCTTCGCTCTCCAGGTACGCATTCATCGGCTGAGTGGACACAGAGCCGTTTTGGAAGGCCTGGAACAAGGAAAAGTGGACCCCAGGGCCAGTATGCAGTGCTTTTCACACTACTTATTTTAATACCATCACAGCCACACGCCACCGAACTACGAAGGCAGACGAAATCCTGTGTAACAATCAAAACATTTCGGCAATGGTAGATTCCTGAGGTGTAGCCACGTGAAGAATTACATCATCAATTCGCAAAAGTGACACCAAATTCTCGAAACACATTCAGAACTGTATCGCGAAACTGATGTCATTAATATACAAAGCCCTATCAGATAACACATTCGGCCCCGCGGATCAAATATGTGTCCTCCGGTTTCATAGGTACGTAGGCCGCTCAACAAAATTAATTTTATGTACGCTGTGGACCATTAAAATTGCAACCTCACGAATGAGGCATACAAAAATGGTATCAGCTGTACTTGATGTTTCGATATGTTAATGAGTAGCATTTCGTAGCAACTGCGCAACGTTGTGTGAAATAACAGTATACAGATTTAGTGACAGCTTTCGTTATCTTGGTAAAGAAAAAAACTATTGTAAAAAGCGCGACTGGAGTGCACGCAGACGAAATTTGACTCTGATTTGTACACAGATTATATACTACTGATACATTTGCATGCATGTTTTAATTAACTGTAGCGCCGCGGGTGTAACATCATAGATCGAGGGTCGACCTGCGGCAGCAATCGCACAACTTGCTTACGGGCCGCTAGACGCCGCCGCGAGCTCTGAGAGTGCACTGCGATCGCAGGCGCGCGTGTTGCGTTCGGGCCGCGGGGTGCCGCCACGGGCGCAACCGTATGTAAGTGCCGACGGAGTTCAGCCAGCTCTCATTTGGTTGGCATCTCATTTTTTCCTATTCTCTTATTTGCTTATTTGCTTAGTTGCTTAGCTCTTATTCGTGTATGGCTCATGTTATTGCGCTGTCTTTCAGCCATTCTGATTGTTTTGATTTATGCTCATTTTGGCATTTCACTTTTGCATATTTCTCATTTTGCTAATAATATGCTCCTTAGCTTTTTACAGTTTAATTGATTAACATAGTCTCATGTACTGTTTGTTCATTTCAGCCTGTTCATATTTTGACGTTCTTTAAATACTGTAATAATTATCGGAAGCATTTCTTCCCTTAAACTTGTGTAAGGTATTCTCGATGTAGGATTTGTTCTGTGACACACGTGTAAGGTTTTGAATATAAATTATATACGAAACTGTGCTTTAAAAGGAATTTATTTTTTCAGTTTGTACTACATCAGACGACAATTTTGTGATATGAGAGAGAAATTTGAGGGGCGAACCCATGGAAATAGTCTTAAGTGATCCCCTTTAAAAATAAAAATTTGTGTGACACTGAAAGACGCGACACTGTAGGCACGGAAAATTTATAAATATAAAATTATACGACAAATTTCCAAATTTTAATTAACTAATGTTTGTTAATATTAGTGGTTACAATGAAAAAATTACGTATATTAAGGTATTTCGACTTTGAACGTCTACTGTGCTACTTCAGAATCTATTTAAAAGAAACTGTCGAAACGTAAGATGAACAGTATTCCTCTATCAGACTTTGCAAAATTAGTTAATGGGAAGCTATCCCCACAAACCTATGTCACCGATGATAAGAAATGATTCAGACTTCCAACACAGGTTGTTAACGCTGGAGAGAATTTCTAAGAAAGAAACCAAATACGAAAACTTGAAGCACACGAAAAAGGCTCATAAACTAAATGCAAGTAAAAGGATAGATACGAAAAAGAGACAGATAATTTCAAGCAATTTTGTATGCTAGTTTAATGTGTCAGTTATATTACATCATAACCAGCCTTAACTACACGAAAATTTAGGTTATAGTGAACAAAAGGGCATTTCCTCTGAACCAGTCCATTAAGAATAGACCGAGTGGGCACACTATCTCTGAATTACGAAGGGAGAAGAGAAATCAATAGAATGACATCACAATGACGATGTGGTGGTAGTAGTTGAGCGGTGCGTTTTGTTGACAGATGTGGCACAACGAATCACCAGTTCGATTAGCTGCATGGACTTTAACGAGTTGATCTCCACAACACATGTACTGTCTGAGCATGTACTGAACTTAAAAATGGCAGCGCCTTACAAGGACACAGATGTTCATACCTGAGGTTATGTGGATACTGAAGACTAAAGTTTCTTACAAAATATTTGATCAGGCGAACATCCGCAGCGGAGGATATTAAAAGAATAAAACATCCCCTTCAGTTGTCACTGGTTTCTAACTTATTGTACAGTCGGTTTCGAAATCTAAAGCTTCAACTTCCTGACTAAAATTTTTTATATGAATACTTCGTTTTCTCTCTTTAAAACGAGTCTATGCATGATTAACGACCATAACCGTTGGCATGTTTCTCCTACCACACTTCACTAGTCACTGTTTTATTGCTCAAATTTTACATATATATTTTTGTATACTATCGTACCACCTATTTTTATCGTTTATCCATTTCTCGGGATGCACAGTTTCACGCTGACTTTCAGGCATTTTTGCCGAACACTCACTCATGCTTACAAGTCATTACACTTATTCTTATATCTGTAATTCTCTTTCGTATCGATCCCTCGAACAACATTTATGTAAGCAGATGGACCAGTCAGTACCTGTTGCCCGCTCTTTTCCGGCTACCTATTTCGGTTCTCTCCGGTTCTCTCTCCTACGTCAGTCGCTTCCGCCGCCGCGGTAGTCTGAATTCTGCGCCGTCTGCACTGTGCAGTGTACAGTGAATTCCGTCTGCTGAGGTGGGCGCCACGGTTGCTGGTCCCACGCTTCAGTGCAGTTTTTTATTTCTTATCGAGCTTATTTTTGTCCAGATCCGTCGTATGTTAGGGCGTCTGTTCCAGTCCCATGCGTTTGTCTGCCTATCTCACCCCCCCCCCCCCCCTACCACCAAATAACTAAGTGACCCCAGCACCACACATTTACGATTTCATAACTATGTAAAAAGATCACTTTTCACGACTTAACCTTTCATTTTGTTGTCAACCCTATAGTTCTTTAAATTGAGATTTTCACTCTGCAGCAGAGTGTGCGCTGATATGAAACTTCCTGGCAGATTAAAACTGTGTGCCGGCCGAAGTCGCACGTTCGAATCCTGCCTCGGGCATGGACGTGTGTGATGTCCTTAAGTTAGTTAGGTTTAAGTAGTACTGAGTTCACGGGGACTGATGACCTCAGAAGTTAAGTCCCATAGTGCTCAGAGCCATTTGAACCATTAAAACTGTGTGCCGGGCCGAGACTCGAACTCAGGACCTTTGCCTTCCGCGAGCAATTGCTCTACGCACGCACTCCACTGCAGAGTGAAAATTTCATTCTGGAAACATTCCCAAGGCTGTGGCTAAGCCATGTGTCCGCAATATCCTTTCTTCCAGGAGTGCTAGTTCTGCAAGGTTCACAAAAGAGCTTCTGTGAAGTTTGGAAAGTAAGAGACGAAGTACAGGCAGCAGTGATACTATGGGGACGCGTCCTGAGTCGTGTTCGGGTAGGTGAGTCGGTACAACACCTGCCTGCGA
This sequence comes from Schistocerca serialis cubense, assembly GCF_023864345.2. Lineage (NCBI taxonomy): Eukaryota > Metazoa > Arthropoda > Insecta > Orthoptera > Acrididae > Schistocerca > Schistocerca serialis. Next base: position 20,680,917 of record NC_064644.1, on the reverse strand, counting down.
AAGGCAAAGGTCCCGAGGTCGAGTCTCGGCCCGGCATACATTTTTAATCTCCCAGGAAGTTTCCCACAGTTCTTGGACGCAAGTAGTTCCTACTCTTGTTCGGAGTTGTGGGCACACGGAGATCAAGCTTTAGGTTTCGAAACCGATCGCGCATAAATGCGAAACTACTGACAACTGAGGCAGATTTTTCATTCTATTAATAAATTTTCTTACCCCATGGTTTGGTACATGCGCGGGAGGCAGGGAAGATTTGTATGCACGTATATCACTGAATGTACCCACAAAATTATACGACTGCACGGCATGTATTTCAGGATATTTTACTTTTTAGGCATAGAATTCAACTTGTGAACATTGTGTAGCTGTCGACAGCGAGGACTTTGAGGCACAGCTTAATCTCTGATAGCACAACGTTGGCAAATTTTCCGGACGAGCTGCTGAATTCTGTTCCTCCCGAAGAAAAGATTAGTGCCGTAACTAACGTACCAACTCGTTGAGTTTACTCTAGTAACCGTCATACCACTCGCAAAAAGGAATTCAAGTAACTACCTCTCAATCTGAAAGGATCAAGGGGCGATGTGAACACGAGCCGCCTAGAAAGCCTTTACAATATCTTAGTAAATGGGTCACGCAGCTGGATGTCGGTATCAAATTTCATCAATTCGTTCCGAAAACACAAGACCAGAACGAATAGTTCGAAGCATGTCGAGGCAGAGATGTCGGGGGAAATGTGCTGAGACGAAATGTGATTACGCGCGATGCGCCAGTTGCACATGTTGGCCTGCCACGCTACGCGCTACACGACTCGTTACTTCACTTGTCTCTTTTCCCCCCGCGATGAAGTCGCACCGCACCGCACCGCACCTCAGCGCGCCGCACCTCTCGCAGCCGCAGGTAGCCGGCAGGCAGGCGGGCAGGCAGCGGCGGTGACAGAGTGGCGCCTTTGTCCGGCAACCCCGCGCCGCGCCGCGCGGCTTTTGTCCCGCCGGTGGGGGCGGGGACGTGGTAATGACGCGTGCGGCGCCGGCGCCGTGACGTCACTGCCGCCGCCGCTCTGCTCACTGCCACCTGACGAAGACTCCAGGTTCTTCATCTTCAGCACGACACGTTTCCACAATTTATTCTCACTATCGAGTACGAATATTTAAAATGTCATTTTACACGATATCTGCATATAAGGTGTTCTGCTTGTCTTGCCCTGTAGCCGTCTTTTTCAGGTATACTGTGCCTCCTTCATTCTGCAAAAATCCACGCGCAACGTTTTGCTTATAGTGGCAGTCACGGCTCGCGCGTGTACGCATTTATGCACGATGAAGGAGGCAGTGAGCCGTGTTGGCACGTATCGATGTCTCGTGCTTCGAGGCCCACTGGCGCGACTGCGCCGTTGTCAGTTTTGCAGTTATCTCTGAATCAAGTTGCGGACAGGTCTCTCCGGAGAGATGGGGAGAGGGGGGGGAGGGGGAGGGGGAGGGGGGGAGGGGGGGAGGGGGAGGGGGAGGGGGGGGAGGGGGAGAGGGGGAGAGGGAGAGGGGGAGGGGAGAGAGAGAGAGAGAGAGAGAGAGAGAGAGAGAGAGAGAGAGACGTTGGTTGAGGCACGAGGCCGTGCCCGTGTTGAAATAGTGTGCTGTCTTGCAGGCCAGAAGCGTTACGGTGGAACGTTCATCTATGCGGAACTTAGGAGTCTCGGTGTTTGGAAAGGTGTTTTGCTGGAGCATTCCATTCGTGGGCTAAATGGATCAGTCCACAGCATTCCTGGCGGTTTGCGCTGCATTTACTTGGACACCGTGCGCCTCCTGCGACAGCCTACAGTTTCCTCGTGCATTTGGCGAGACGCTCAGTCGCATTGTTGCTCATGCCGACGCGTTGTTTTGGGGCGGGCTGCCTCTGCCTTCCTCTTGCGTCGTATTGCTCTCCGGCACTTTATTAATGCTAGTGTGGGCGTATTTGTTTGAATATGGTCTTAATGCTTTCCATTTGTAATTTTTCACATTTCTGACATCTTGGAAAATTCGATTTTCGACTTCGTTGATTTGAAAATGGGTTTCGGCCAGAAAAAAGTCATCGAATGAATAAAAAGTAAAAATTTGCAACTTGGTCTGGTTTTTCGTTCTACTTATGAGAAGCACGTCGTTCCAACGGCGGAGGCTGTGCTTGGCTACGAAACCTGTAGGGGAAAAATAAAAAAAATAAAAAAAATGGGCCTGTTCTGTGGCCCAGCAGACGACAGTTAGCCACTTGCCTGCCCAGCAGACTGGCACCACAATTGTTTTTTTCAGCCCTGGGCACACCAGTGTGAGGTCCCGACCAGCTAACAAAACTCCTGAGCAGCGCCGCTTAGGGAGCACATTTGGAAGGACCACCGGCTGCCGCCTCGCCTGCGGCCGCGTCTTGTCCACAGCTACTCTGCACCATGCTGCGGTGAAGTTCAATGATTTGTTACTCCGGCACAGTCTAGTAATGATGCTCGGATACGATCGCCGTCTCGGTCATTCGGCGATCGCCAGTATTCCGCGACACTGCGGGGGAACAGCAGCATCAGTCAGCCACGCGGTAAGGTTCACCGAAGCCTGCCATCCCCTTTCTGTTGCCTCGCTGATGCTTCACTAGTCTCTGTGAAGCCTTCTCAAGTTAAAGTTGTGTAGGTACTGGTCAATGCGTTTCCTGTGTGTCGTTATGCGTATGTTTTCTAAGTCAGTGGCGACTGCCCTATATTAGGAGCACCTTGCTCTCTACTATATGTCTCTGTTTATTTTCAAAATTCTAAATCTTTCATTTATCAGGGTTGCGATTAGACCACCTTTCCCCAGGATCCATTCAAATCAATGGCTCCCCTGCGAGTAGGGTCTTAGCACATGCCTTCCCCACGGTCTGATAGTGGGGAGAATATTAATATGAGATCCCGAAGGTGTCTTGTATGAATATCAAGAGCTCAGATGGAAACCCAGTTCTAAGCAAAGAAGGGAAAGCAGAAAGGTGGAAGGAGTATATAGAGGGTCTATACAAGGGCGATGTACTTGAGGACAATATTATGGAAATGGAAGAGGATGTAGATGAAGATGAAATGGGAGATATGATACTGCGTGAACAGTCTGGCAGAGCACTGAAAGACCTGAGTCGAAACAAGGCCCCCGGAGTAGACAACATTCCATTGGAACTACTGACGGCCTTGGGAGAGCCAGTCCTGACAAAACTCTACCATCTGGTGAGCAAGATGTATGAAACAGGCGAAATACCCTCAGACTTCAAGAAGAATATAATAATTCCAATCCCAAAGAAAGCAGGTGTTGACAGATGTGAAAATTACCGAACTATCAGTTTAATAAGTCACAGCTGCAAAATACTAACGCGAATTCTTTACAGACGAATGGAAAAACTGGTAGAAGCGGACCTCGGGGAAGATCAGTTTGGATTCCGTAGAAATGTTGGAACACGTGAGGCAATACTAACCTTACGACTTATCTTAGAAGAAACATTAAGAAAAGGCAAACCTACGTTTCTAGCATTTGTAGACTTAGAGAAAGCTTTTGACAATGTTAACTGGAATACTCTCTTTCAAATTCTGAAGGTGGCAGGGGTAAAATACAGGGAGCGAAAGGCTATTTACAATTTGTACGGAAACCAGATGGCAGTTATAAGAGTCGAGGGGCATGAAAGGGAAGCAGTGGTTGGGAAGGGAGTGAGACAGGGTTGTAGCCCATCCCCGATGTTGTTCAATCTGTATATTGAGCAAGCAGTAAAGGAAACAAAAGAAAAATTCGGAGTAGGTATTAAAATTCATGGAGAAGAAATAAAAACTTTGAGGTTCGCCGATGACATTGTAATTCTGTCAGAGACAGCAAAGGACTTGAAAGAGCAGTTGAACAGAATGGACAGTGTCTTGAAAGGAGGATATAAGATGAACATCAACAAAATCAAAACAAGGATAATGGAATGTAGTCTAATTAAGTCGGGTGATGCTGAGGGAATTAGATTAGGAAATGAGACAGTTAAATTAGTAAAGGAGTTTTGCTATTTGGGGAGCAAAATAACTGATGATGGTCGAAGTAGAGAGGATATAAAATGTAGACTGGCAATGGCAAGGAAAGCGTCTCTGAAGAAGAGAAATTTGTTACCATCGAGTATAGATTTAAGTGTCAGGAAGTCGTTTCTGAAAGTATTTGTATGGAGTGTAGCCATGTATGGAAGTGAAACATGGACGATAAATAGTTTGAACAAGAAGAGAATAGAAGCTTTCGAAATGTGGTGCTACAGAAGAATGCTGAAGATTAGATGGGTAGATCACATAACTAATGAGGAAGTATTGAATAGGATTGGGGAAAAGAGAAGTTTGTGGCACAACTTGACCAGAAGAAGGGATCGGTTGGTAGGACATGTTCTGAGGCATCAAGGGATCACCAATTTAGTATTGGAGGGCAGCGTGGAGGGTAAAAATCGTAGAGGGAGACCAAGAGATGAATACACTAAGCAGATTCAGAAGGATGTAGGTTGCAGTAGGTACTGGGAGATGAAAAAGCTTGCACAGGATAGAGTAGCATGGAGAGCTGCATCAAACCAGTCTCAGGACTGAAGACCACAACAACAACAAACCCGAAGGTGTATGAATATTTATCTCGCTCGCTATCTGGGGCAAGCTCTTTTCATGTAGACTGCCCGGGACACGAGAACTGTGGCAGGCAGTTTAGGGGCGGTAGCGCAAGTGGGACGCGACCCCTTATCACGACGCGCGTGGTGTTGAGAACACAGCCAGACGGGCGGGCGGCTTGCACTGAGCATCGGCAGCCATCGCACTACGTGACACTGGCTACAGAGTGTACCGGGAGCGCTGCCCGCGCTCTCACTTGTGCCGCGCGGCTGCCTTTCGCTTCACGCGCCGCGGCACACGAATGCAGGCAGCCCGGCACACATAGCGGCCGTGTGCCCGCACAGTGGCCAGCCTACGCTGCCCCTGCGCACAGCTGGCGACCGTGCCAGGACAGGAGACTTCTGTCGGCGACCCTCCGCACCGCTTCTATTAGGTTGGCAGGCTGCAAATACTGGCTAGTCTCGCACTGCACGCACCACTGACGTAATGCTCTTTGTCGTCACCACCAGCTAATACCCACACGACGCGCCGGTAGCACAGTGGGCCAGCAACACACTGGGTTGCTGGTCCGTGGAAGCTATTGTCGTGTCGCCTGTACTGCTTCCCGTACCAACTTGCTACCTTGTACCACAATCCGCAGGCCATATAGTACGTTCCTCAACCATATTCGTGTCTCTACATTACAAAGTGTAATAACAAGCTTTTGCAATACAGCAACATTTATTTTAAATTTTGGAATACTCCTTCTGTAACACTAACTGCGCGACTTTACTTAAGTGTCTTACTGTAAATGGGCAGATAAATCGTCCTGCATTTCGATATGGCTTCCAAATGTTTGGCGTACAGTCTTTTCACTCAAGTCGTCTTTCCTCAAAATAAGGCAGTGTCACATGGGACAAGAAGTACACTATAGTGACTTGAGTTCCTGATATTTAAGGTCTCGTGATACTGAAAACGGCTGCAACAAATGTGTAGCATTCTGCAAATACCTCCCAATCAAACTACAAATTTTCGTCTCCCTCTTGGACGGAATTTATTGAGAAACACGTGGACGGCAATATTGCATGCATCACTTTGTAGAAAAGCTCTCGTTCCTATTCATGGCTACCATCATTTTCTTCCTCAGAGATGCAATTTAAGTATGTGAAATATTCAAGCTTATTCTGCGATCTGGTCTGAAATGACATTGTAATTAACACGAGTTTCGCGCTCATGCTAACGTAACTCTCGTTACGAGGTGCACCACTTTTGAATTTGTTTGACCATTATTTTTCGCTGCGAGAGGCAAAGTGCTTTCTGGGTCTGCAGCACGAGACTTTGAATACAGATAAATGGTTTTGGCTTTAATTTAGTCATTTGCAATTATGTGATCTACAGCTGTTGTCTTGTGTCAGGCACATATTGCAGAAGCAGTCTCTTAAGTGACCAATTACGGTCGTGGAACACGTCCTCGAGTTACCGTCAAACCACTTTTACCGCTGAAGATTTCTCTCAGTTAAGAACGACGTGCTATATTATGTTTACAAAGGAATCTTCAGTCAAGTACCTACTGTAACCCAGTTTCAATTAGCTTACCTATCGTCGATGGATAAACTCCATTCCCCATCGACATGAACTGTTAAGAGCGTATATGAAACGACTTTCGACCTAGAAAGCCACCGTCCAATAAAGTGAGTGTCTGAAGATATTACCATTACAGAAAATGTTATAGCGAAAGTACCTAGGCTTCAAAACATATCCCCAAGATTAGAAAAAGTCATTTACCTTTAGCCCCGCGGCAGACTAGATAATGACAAAATCGATTAAAAACTACGCACCAAGAGAAGCAGGCCGCTAGCAGGCTCCTACGGAGCACTACGCTCTCGATGGTTCCACAGTGCCAAGAATACGACGACCTCGGCGGCTGGTGCACCTGGCGTAATCTGGCGCGCTATCGGAAAACACTTACTGTTATCGTGGGGACCAAAAAACCGGCTACATCTCCAGGTGAATCACGTTTCCTGCTCCACGTTCACTGAATTCTGGGGGCTGTAACAGGAAGGGCATCCAGCCACCTCTACAACTAATCCGGACAGCGTAATGTTTACCACGACTGCTTGCGTAAAGCAGAAATTCCGCGCTGGACTCCTGGACCAGCACAAATTATCTGTTGTCATCACACGTTCACCACACTGCAGTTTCAGCATGTATGAACGGTCAGCACTGATACCATTCCACGTCATTCCATCTGTACTAATTTCAACACGATCGATTCACTAGTTACATTTCAGCACAACTAATACATTTCAATCCCTATTCTAACATTTGCAGTTAGTCAAATGGTTCTGCGCACTATGGGACTTAAATTCTTAGGTCATCAGTCCCCTAGAACTTAGAACTACTTAAACCTAACCTAAGGACAACACACACAGCCACGCGCGAGGCAGGATTCGAACCCGCGACCGTAGCGATCGCGCGGTTCCAGACTGTAGCGTCTAGAACCACTCAGCCACACTGGCCGGCCTGTAATTAGTCACTAGATGTTATTCACTTTATTAACTGAAGCACTACCTTCTAACCCCTAGTCCAGACACGGTCCACCCCGCACCCTCCGCCCCCAACCCCCCCGAAATACCTCACAGTATGGCGTTTGGAGCTTTTGAAGTCCCACCCGTTCATTCGACTCCTAGTTCCAGCACCCATCCAATACGCTCAACGACTTGACTTCAGAGCGATTAGCTAGCTTTACTTACACTATATGATCAAAAGTATCCGGACAGTTCCATGTAATGCGGGACTGACCACCAGAGGGCCGGAGCCGGCATTATAAAAGGAGGAGCAGGGAGTAGAGTGTTGTACGAGAAGTAGTGACAACAGACTGGGTCGGCAGGAGGTTCAGTGACTTGGAATGTGGACTAGTCACCGGACGTCACCTCAGTAACAAATCCATCAGCGACATTTCAACCCCCATAAAGCTACCCGCATCAACTGCTGGTGATGTAGTTGTGAAGTGGAAACGAGGAGGAACATCCGTCACTAAACCGAGACCAGCCAGACTCCATTTACTGACGGACAGGAACCGTCGAACATGGCGGATTTTGGTTGTAAAAAAAAAAAATCACATGAAACCAGCGAAACGATTCACTCCTGAGTTCCACTCCCGGTAGCGCAATGACTGTGCTCAGGGAGTTACAGACAATGAGGCCCAATGGTAGAGGAGTTCCTCTTTTCTTTTCTTTTTTTTTGCCAAATTATACATCTGTTACCCGATGTTTTAAAACAAGTCATACATCTTACAATTTTCGTTTTTCATCTTTTTACAGTTTTCTTTTCTTTTGTTTTATTTACAACATTTACAAACAATAATACTTTTCAAAATAACAATAATTTAAGGTTGAAATGCAAATAAAATTTTCTTGTTTTCTAAGAAGCATATAAACAGATGATAGAATACAGGAGAGATTTGTTAGAAGATTTCCTCATTGCTGCGACGGCCGCTATCCGGTCAGCCGCACTTCGAAATACGCCGCCGCGTTTCCTACAGCCTCCACCGCTGCACGAGCGCGCCGCTACCAATCAGATGCAAGCATCCCCTGTCCGGAGCTCCAGCGGGGGGTCTTCTTAAGTTCGAACATTCACACACAGACCACACTTTGTGCGCTTGTCAGTTGAATATTATTTTTAGATTTTCATAGTGACTAGGGTTCGACAGCTGAATAGATATTGTACTGGTGAGTGACAGATTTAGAAATGTTCTGCATCTGTACATATTTCTACATAAAAAGCCACTGCAAGCAGCTGACGCTGCAACTGCAGCAACAAAGTTATGTTTTGTTTTTACTGTTTAGATGTAGAATAAATTAATATCCGAATTCTCTGTTCACGAATGGCACATGTTCCTCGCTTCTGTATCTACTAAAGAACCACACAGCGTGCAAGGAAGTTATAACACTCAAAAGCCAAACATTTCCATAGGCAACGCTAAGTGGCGCTTGACGTGATGTTGTGAACGATGCCACTGGTCACTGGTTGATTGGAAACGAATGATTTGGGATAACGGTATACACTGTGCCAATCCAGCTGAAGTGTTTGGGTTTCGGAGGATGCGTGGAGAACGTTTCCTGCCATGATCTGTAATGCCAACAGAGAGGAACGTAGGAGGTGGTGTTACGCTATCGGGGTGTCTTTCGAGCTGTGTGGTCCCACTTCTGCGCTTAACAAAACGCTAAATGACGAAAGACATGAAACAGTTTACAGCTTGTGTACTGAGTATAGTAGACGAACACTTGGGAGATGATGACTGATTGTACCAGCATGAGAGTGTACCATCATCTGTGAGGCAATAAGTCGTGGACCACAACATTCCTGAAATGAACTCGCCTGATCTGAACCCAACGGAACACCTTTGAGATGAGTTAGAACGTTGACTTCGCTTCAGACACCATCGTCCAATGCGTATGCCTTCTCTGGTTTCGACTCCTTGGGAAAAATGGGCTATGGTTCATGCGCAGAAACTACGGTGCCTAACTGAACGTGAACCCAAGACAGTTCAAGCCGTCATAAAGGTCAAGGATGGACGCAGCCACTATTAATATAGGCCTACAGGAAATGATGGACCCATTTTCAAAAATTCGTATGTATTCAAGCACAAATACAAGATGAACAAATTTTGTACCAATGAAAAGAGGAAGTTCCAAAGTTTTTGGCTGGCAGCGGCGGGCGGGCGGTGATGGTTTCCGAAGCGGCCGGCAGCGTTCGCGAGGCAATAGGGCCGTCATTCCGTTCCACTGTCAGTTGTGAGTGAGATGGCGACTGGGGAGCACCAGGTTTTCTGCGTTCTGGAGTTCGCGAGAAGTGAGTCGCAAATTGCAGTGCAGCGGGCATTTCGTACCAAATTCGGTATTCAACCATCAACTCGCGAAAGCATTAGCGGTTGGTTTAAGACTGGGACTGCGTGCAAAGGAAGAAGCACTGGCCGACCACCCGTGTCAGAGGACGATGTCCGACGGATTCAAGTAAGTTTTGTGCGCGCAGCCCCTGTAACTCTACCAACAGAGCCAGTCGAAAACTTGGAATACCCCAACCAACTGTATGGAATGTTCTGAGACGCCGTTTGCTCTGCAAGCCCTACCGATTACAACTTGTGGAGGCTTTTAACCCCAATGACAGAGAGAAGCGTTTCCCATATTGTGCTTATGTGTTAGCAAAGATGGAGGATGACGCATTTCTACAGCGTGTAATTTTTAGCGATGAAGCGACGTTCTACATTAGTGAAAAAGTCAACAGACACAATATTCGCGTATGGGGTTAGGAAAATTCACATTCACCATAGCAACACGAAAGAGACGCACTGAAGATCAACGTGGTCTGTGCCGTATCCCGTACAAAGGTTTTTGTGGACCATTTTTCTATGCGAAAAAAACTGTACCGGGAATAGCGTACCTAGACATGTTGTAGTAATGGCTGTTCCCTCAAGTTATGGAAGATTCGCAGGACTTCATTTTCCAACAGGATGGAGCTCCGCCCCATTGGAACCGTGATGTACGAGGCTTTTTGAATGACTCCCTCAGCGCTGGATCGGTCGCAAGGGACTGGCTCTGTACTTCTGACCACCGAGATCTGCTGATCTCACACCCTGCGACTACTTCTTATGGGGTTGTGTGAAGGTAGCTGTTTACGTCCCCCGTCTACCAACCACTCTGAACCATCTGCCGAGCCGGATTACTGCTCCCGTGCACTCAGTAACAGCAGATACGGTTTCGCGTGTGTGGAACGAGTTTGGCTGCCACGTCGATGTTTGCTGTGCAGGCAACGGTGGCCAGATAGAGCATTTATAACATTAATCACATTTCTAATTATTAAATAATTATCAAAATTAATTAATTAAAAATTATTAAATTCATTAAATTGATATCAAACATTATGAAAAAAAACTTCGAAACTTCCTCTATTCATTGGTATAAAGCTATTTATTTTGGATTTGTACTTGAATAAATACGAAGTTTTGAAAATGGGTTCATCATTTAGAATAATCTTGTACAATAATAGATGTCCAAATACTTTTGATCAGATAGAGTATCTTTTAATTTCTATTTCACCCAGGTTTTTCCTCTCAGTAGTACTGAAACAGTTTCAGTACATCCACGCCTCGTACAGAGCTGTGGTGCTCAGCCGATCTGGGCAACTGCCATACATTTTAATACAGCGGCCCGAATAATAAATGGAGCGCTACGTGCCCGTGTGGAAGGAAGACAGAATAGCGCGAAGGCGGGGATGACGGGGCAGCCAGATCGGAGAATATTTCAGGTGCAGTTTACGCGGGCGGCGCGTGATGTGGCCGGCAGATAGGGGCGCAGTTACAGATGGTAATACGTTTCTCAGCCCTTCCCCCTATCTGGCGCCGGGACAGCGAGAGAGAACTCCCGCGAATAAATCAGTGCCCGCACCAGGATTCCAGGAAAAAATGGAAGATGAATGTCACAGTCCCGGGAATATACGTGCGGCGGCGGAGCAGGAGCGCCCGCGCGCTGAGAGAGCCGCGGAATATTTCATAGCAGAAGGGACGAAAAAAAAAACTAAGCCTTTCTCCACAAACGAGGTTAAAGAAACCATTTGGGTCGCTGTCGTGGTAACTGCAAGTTTCCGCTCAGACATTCGTGTCATAAATACTGTACTGAGCTGCGACTAGCTGTTGCGTACACGACTGTTAAGTACTTTCCATACAAGAACGCGAAGTAGTACAGTAACACAGCTAACGACTCGAGCTGAGAGTTTCGTGTATTACGTCACAAACCCAACAGGAGCACCAAGAACACTGTGACAATAACTATTCTACGAAAATCGACGGCAGTTACGACGTGCAGTTGAATAATGAGCCTTGAAATAGAAGAAAGGGGGCAAAATAGAAAGCAGATTCTTCCTATTATGGTAACCGAACGGTGTATAAAAAATGCGGCAGCAATTAGTTCCCGTAGCTACGCAGTAGGTCAGTATTTCACGTGACGAATGACAAGTTCGCATCTTTGCGAATGACGTAGCCTTTCCGACACAGTTACGACCACCAGAATAGAAAGACGGGTTCCACATATGACTCAGCGCAACATTTCCGACAAAGACGAGAAACGAAGAGTTGAGAGCAGTATCCAAGAATGGGTGTCACTAGCGTGCTTTATGTGGTCTCCTTGGAAATTCTCCCAACAGACCAAAGTCGATCATTCACCTGTGCTACAACTGACTTTACAGGCTCTTCTGATTTCTTATGCCAAGATATTTAATCGACATGGCTATCAAGTAGCACACCATTAACGCTGTATTTGAATATTACGGGATTGTCTTTCCCACTCAGCTGCACTAACTTACATTTTTCGATAATTAGGACAAGTTGCCATTCATCAAAAAACTAGAAATTTTATGCATGTTATCCTGTATTATACAATCACTCAACGACAACATTTTCCCATGCACCACCTTTTACATCGGATCATTTAGGTATAGAGAGAACCAGAGGTGTCCCATCACACTTCCGCCAGGTGCGCCGGACGTCACCCTTGAATATCTCGCCGTCCAGGACATCGTATTGGTTTTCATTACTTACAAAGTCCTCGAGCCATTCACATATCTGAGATCCCAGTCTGTATACTCGTACTTCATTAACAGTTTGCTAGGGGACACTGTATCAAATGCTTTCAGGAAACATACGAATATAGAATCTGGCTGTTGTCCTTCAGCACGGTTCGCAGAATATCGTGTGAGGAAAGGGCAAGCTGAGTTTTTGCACGAGCGATGGTTTCCACATCCTTGCTGATTTGTGGACAAAAGCTTTTCCGTCTCGAGGGAATTTATTACATTTGAAGTCAGACCATTACAGCTGGCGCGAGTTGTCGTGTGCAAGTAGTCGATTCGTTTTGCAGCGTGTCGAGATCTGACCGCGAGCTGCGGGACAGGGCTGATGTTAGTTGCCTTTGACTGCCTGGACAGGGAGTCTCGGTAAGAACGAAGCGCACTGGCCTTGCAGAGGTAGTTGCGTCACTGCAGAGTTGGGTCAACCAGTTATACGTGCCTTGCAGTGTGCGTGAAGCATGTGACAGTAAAGCTCTTACAAGTTGCAGCGACCATTTGCGGCGGGTAGCTAGTTACAGTTCAACATCAATTTAATAATTCGTAGCTGCGCCTTTAAATACAGCCACGCTCTCGATAACAGACGACAAAGTCAAGGATTTTAGCTGGTACGTCTTCATTCCCATATTGACTTCCTGCCTGGCCCCGGACGTAGCATAGCTTTTACAATGTACAGGGTGTTACAAAAAGGTACGGCCAAACTTTCAGGAAACATTCCTCACACACAAATAAAGAAAAGATGCTATGTGGACATGTGTCCGGAAACGCTTACTTTCCATGTTAGAGCTCATTTTAGTTTCGTCAGTATGTACTGTACTTCCTCGATTCACCGCCAGTTGGCCCAACTGAAGGAAGGTAGTGTTGACTTCGGTGCTTGTGTTGACATGCGACTCATTGCTCTGCGCTACTAGCATCAAGCACATCAGTACGTAGCATCAACAGGTTAGTGTTCATCACGAACGTGGTTTTGCAGTCAGTGCAATGTTTACAAATGCGGAGTTGGCAGATGCCCATTTGATGTACGGATTAGCATGGGGCAATACCCGTGGCGCGGTACGTTTGTATCAAGACAGATTTCCAGAACGAAGGTGTCCCGACAGGAAGACGTTCGAAGTAATTGATCGGCGTCTTAGGGAGCACGGAACATTCCAGCCTATGACTCGCGACTGGGGAAGACGTAGAACGACGAGGACTCCTGCAATGGACGAGGTAATTCTTCGTGCAGTTGACGATAACCCTAATATCAGCGTAAGAGAAGTCGCTGCTGTACAAGGTAACTTTGACCACGTCACTTTATGGAGAGTGCTACGGGAGAACCAGTTGTTTCCGTACCATGTACAGCGTGTGCAGGCACTATCAGCAGCTTATTGGCCTCCACGGGTACACTTCTGCGAATGGTTCATCCAACAATGTGTCAATCCAAATTTCAGTGCAAATTTTCTCTTTACGGATGAGGCTTCATTCCAACGTGATCAAATTGTAAATTTGCATAATCAACATGTGTGGGCTGACGAGAATCCGCACGCAATTGTGCAATCACCTCATCAACACAGATTTTCTGTGAACGTTTGGGCAGGCATTGTTGGTGATGTCTTGATTGGGCCCCATGTTCTTCCACCTACGCTCAGTGGAGCACGTTATCATGATTTCATACGGGATACTCTATCTGTGATGCTAGAACATGTGCCTTTACAAGTACGACACAACACGTGGTTCATGCACGATGGAGCTCCTGCACATTTCAGTCGAAGTGTTCGTACGTTTCTCAACAACAGATTCGGTGACCGATGGATTGGTAGAGGCGGACCAATTCCATGGCCTCCACGCTCTCCTGACCTCAACCCTCTTGACTTTCATTTATGGGGGCATTTGAAATCTCTTGTCTACGAAACCCCGGTACCAAACGTAGAGACTCTTCGTGCTCGTATTGTGGACGGCTGTGATACAATACGCCATTCTCCAGGGCTGCATCAGCGCATCAGGGATTCCATGCGACGGAGGGTGGATGCATGTATCCTCGCTAACGGAGGACATTTTGAACATTTCCTGTAACAAAGTGTTTGAAGTCGCGCTGGTACGTTCTGTTGCTGTGTGTTTCCATTCCATGATTATTGTGATTTGAAGAGAAGTAATAAAATGAGCTCTAACATGGAAAGTAAGCGTTTCCAGACACATGTCCACATAACATATTTTCTTTCTTCGTGTGTGAGGAATGTTTTCTGAAAGTTTGGCCTACCTTTTTTTAACACCCTGTATATCCGGTGAGGGAACTAGTGTGACGTCACAAATCCGTTACGAGGCCCGTACTGCTCGCGGGTTGCGCTGCCGACCCCGCAGTCCGCAGTGAGAGGCCACTGTGGTGCCGGAGGGCATTACGGTGCGGGACGTGGCGCTCGCGGCGGCCAGCGGTCATTACATCGCCACGGCGCGCGTTTTGTTCCGCCTGTGACGTATTTAGCCGCCACCCATTGTCTGAGCCGGAGAGCTACGCGCGGGCAAAAAAAAAATGACGACTGCGGAAGAGCAGCCATTGTTCCGGCCGAGGCCTCCGTCTAGCTCACTACCGACTATTCACTTTTCCCTGTAATCAACCGCAGCTATGTCACTTCCCACCCTCAATCGACACCTCTCTCAGCTACTTGTTATCTCTGCTGTGTGCACATCGAACGTAGCGTCGATAATTACTGAACGAGCAGCTCTGTTCTTGACACGGGAATAAGATCTACAGTCAACCTACATTACCCAAAAGAATAACAAACCTAAAAAAAAAACGGTTCAAATGGCTCTGAGCACTATGGGACTTAACTACTGAGGTCATCAGTCCCCTAGAACTTAGAACTACTTAAACCTAGCTAACCTAAGGACATCACACACATCCATGCCCGAGGCAGGATTCGAACCTGCGACCGTAGCGACAAACTTAAAACTCAGAACACTATTTTCTACCGAGAAAAAAAATTGTACCTCAAATAACATTGTCTACGAGTATTAAAGACATTTCTAAGGCAAACTTCTTTTAAAACGAAGAAAGAAATGAAACGGATTACAGAAACGCGTGGCACGCATTTGCACGATGCGTAAAATCATGTATACAGGTAGTAAATGACGTGCCGACTGACAATTTAAAGTTTAATGTTTAACTTCACATAGGAATAATGCGTAAAGGTAACAAAACAGCCGACTGCACGGTCTACATAATCCACCAGACAAGTAGCCTCTAGTACTCTTAAAGATTTCATGTTATACACGGAACTTGAAATTCTCAATCGGTACCTCATTTGCTCTACACGACGTGTGACCAACGGCAGCGTGACGGGTACAGTGATAAATAAAGCCCAGATTTCTAAGCATAATAATATAGTCAAATAATCAGGAAAAATGTTGAAAATAAGCAAAAACGAAAGCACGCAAATATGATAGTCTCACAGAACTCCTGCCTTATTGAAGGCTGTTACAGTACACAAGCAAGATCATCCTTAGACTTTCCCGAGTAAAACTCCTGCGTCTATCAGTGAAGAATGATTTGCAAAGTGAAAATGTTCTTTCGACGTCGAATGACCTCACAGGTCCTTGCGAAAAGCTCCACAGTTTTTATTTAGTGAATTTCTCTTCAATATTTGTTTCTTCACCAGACACCTTTTTAAAAATTTGACGTAGCGTTTTGTAACGGTAGTTTTCTGCAGCACCTGACTTGAGTTTGTCGAACACCAGTTTCGCAACCCTGTGGAGAATGTTAGCAAAATATCACTAGGGTGTGGCAATACTGACTGCAACTTCTGCATTTAGAAAGTTCAAAACATTTTACACGTCACTGACGCTGCGCTTTATATGAAACTAACTGTAACCAAGTTCCTCATCGAATTAAAACTGGCTGAGGAGGTGAGGCTAGATTTGGAAGGAGTTGACAGAATTTTTGAATTTTAACTGGTGACTTGACAAACACTTTCTTCATTCTAGAAACACGAAGATCTACGTCGTTATATTGACTTCTGACAGTTTCACGGATACGATGTAAAGCGCGAGTAATGCACGTTAGGTGAACTTACTTAGGCTGAAGAAATTTTAATCCAGTTCCCGTTTTTACGATATACGGAGCACCATCACTGAGAAATTACAAGACACTGTCATACTGTGTCATTTCTACCCACAAGGAAGTTACTGAATCACTGAAAAATGCAGCAAAAGTGGAATGATGTACTGGGTTGAGTATTTGTATATTAAGAACAAGCGATATGCTTCCTGCTTCCTTCACCAACTACAGCACTACACGCGCACTTTCCCGAGTAATCTGTGGTTCCATAATCAGAAATCCGCATGTTTTCGTGCTTCACCGCGTTCCGGATATTACACAGTACTTCTTGAAAACATTGGTATATAGTTTTTGCGCAATGTTTGCGTATTTTTCTATAAGTGCACCAAGCTGAATATTATTCAATTTCCACAATGGAATGTGGGAACCACTTATGCCAAGGACACGTCTTTGTAAAATGTATCACTACAACTCGACGTTCGCCAACATCTGTTTTAGTCGGTGGCTGTTTTAACTTTGATTTATTCTTAAACTTCTCCTTATGCCGCGTGACAGTAATGTGCTGCACAGTATCATATTTTTTCTCAGCAGAGACTCATTTTCGCATACCAAACAGAATAAGACATTGCCTTCTCCATAGAAAATATTTCTTCTAAACTCGTTTATGCATTTGCGTAAGAATGCTGACAGGTTTTAGTGGGTGGCATTCCGTAATTACAGCAGCGAGCAATCACGCACACTGCAACTAACGGACGACGCACGACACACCGCGCTTTGGAACTCGGGGTTTCACCGTTCATATCAGTGACATCGTTTGGATACGATAACTGACTGATGGAAGTGATGACTCATCTGCGCAATCGCAGCAAGTCATTCTCCACGCAGAATTATTTCACGACATCCTGGCTGTGGCTTAGCATCGCTTCCTTATTCATTCCACCGACATTAATTTTTATAAGCCGATAAAAGAGAATCACTGGTTGATAAATGCCGGCTAGGAGTGAAATATGCGTTTTTTAAATAATAGTTTTTGGTAAAATATACTGTTTTAATAAAAAATGATAAAATAAAGAAGCAAAAACGTTTTATTGCAAAATAAGCACGAATAAGCGCAAAAAACATAGGTAAAACTGCCCATGTAGGTGCTTCTCGCGAAGTATAGCCTCTGCTTATCGATAAAAGTGTGAAAAAAATTACATGTTTTGCTTAGAAATCTGTGATTTACTGACAAATGACTGCAGGGAGATTTTAACGCTGGCGGAGTAACACAGGTTGAGAGTCCGTAAAATGTGATTAAAATCTGTGGCAAATCACAGGTCAGAATAGTGTTCACGGAAAATTGGCACAGACAGGAATGGCTGTTATGGGAAAGTCGCAGTTCAGCGCACGCCACGCGCTGCCGCGGTTTCCACGGCAACGCTGCCGCCGCCCGTTCAGCCAGGCCGGCAGACCAGCCAGCCGCGATTTACACGCAGTGGAGCGGCGCGGAGCGGCAATTTGCGGGCTCCAGCGCGCGTGCGACTGCGGGGGCGGCGCCGCACGCTGCGGTCACTGCGGCGGCAGTCTTTCAGGCTGGCGGCGGGAAAAGAGGGCGCCGGTGAGCCTGCGGGCCGCACAACGGCGGCAAAATACACTGTGGCCGGACTGCAGCGTCAGAGTCAGTGGGGCGGCGTAGTATACCACTCCTGCACCACTCGCTAGACTCACTGTGAATTATGTCTGGTCGGTAGAGTTTCGGGGCAGAGGGGCTAATGAGTGCAATAAGAAGTAGAGCCAGATCATGAGCTACTGCTGAAGTGCCGCGCGGTCTGCGGGCGCCTTGTCACGGCCCGTGCGGCTCTCCCCGTCGGAGATTCGAGTCCTCCATCGGGAATGGGTGTGTGTGTGTGTGTGTGTGTGTGTGTGTGTGTGTGTGTGTGTGTGTGTGTGTGTTGTCCATAGCGAACCATAGTTCAAGTTAGACCGATGGCCTCACCAGTTTGGTTCCATAAGAACTTACCAAATATTTCAAAATTATTACGGGAGTAGACAACATTCCATAAGAACTACTGACAGCCTTGGGAGAGCCACTCCTGACAAAACTCTACCATCTGGTGAGCGAGATGTATGAGACAGGCGAAATACCCTCAGACTTCAAGAGGAACATAATGATTCCAAACCCAAAGAAAGCAGGTCTGGACAGATGTGAAAATTACCCCAACTATCAGTTTAATAAGTCACAGCTGCAAAATACTAACGCGAATTCTTTACAGACGAATGGAAGAACTGGTAGAAGCCGACCTCGGGGAAGATCAGTTTGGATTCTGTAGAAATGTTGGAACACGTGAGGCAATACTGGCCTTACGATTTATCTTAGAAGAAAGATTAAGGAAAGGCAAACCTACGTTTCTAGCATTTGTACACTTACAGAAAGCTTTTGACAATGTTGACTGGAATACTCTCTTTCAATTCTGAAGGTGGCAGGGTTAAAATACAGGGAGCGAAAGGCTATTTACAGAAACCAGATAGCAGTTATAAGAGTCGAGGGACATTAAAAGGGAAGCAGTGGTTGGGAAGGGAGTGACACAGGGTTGCAGAAGAAATAAAAAGTTTGAGGTTCGCCAATGGCATTGTAATTCTCTCGGAGACAGCAAAGGACCTCGAAGAGCAGTTGAACGGAATGGATAGTGTCTTGAATGAAGGATATAAGATGAACATCAACAAAAGCAAAACGAGGACAATGGAATGAAGTCGAATTAAATCGGGTGATGCTGCAGAAATTAGATTAGGAAATGAGACACTTAAAGTAGTAAAGGAGTTTTGCTATTTGGGGAGTAAACTAACTGATGATGGTCGAAGTAGAGAGGATATAAAATGTAGACTGGCAATGGCAAGGAAAGCGTTTCTGAACAAGAGAAATTTGTTAACATCTAGTACAGATTTGAACGTGAGGAAATCGTTTCTGAAAGTATTTGTATGGAGTGTAACCATGGATGGAAGTGAAACGTGGATGATAAATAGTTTAGAAAAGAAGAGAATAGAAGCTTTCGAAATGTGGTGCTACAGAAGAATGCTGAAGATTAGATGGGTATATCACATAACTAATGAGGAGGTACTGAATAGGACTGGGGAGAAGTTTGTGGCACAACTTGACTAGAAGAAGGGATCGTTTGGTAAGACATGTTCTGAAGCATCAATGGATCACCAACTTAGTGTTGGAGGGCAGTGTGGAGGGTAAAAATCGTAGAGGGAGACCAAGAGATGAATACACTAAGCAGATTCAGAAGGATGTAGGTTGCAGTAGATACTGGAAGCTGAAGAATCTTGCACAGCATAGAGTAGCATGGAGAGCTGCATCAAACCGTCTCACGACTGAAGACCACAACAACAACAACATACTGGAATAATTAAATACCAGAACATTATTCTTAGCAGCAACACAATAAAGGGATCTTAAAACCTCTGTCGTAAACTTAGGGCATTTGTTCTTCACACCAAAACATTACAAAGAATACGTCCACACGAATATGGGTCCAAAAATACTTCGTCGGGAAGGTACAAGTAAACCCTGACACTTTAAACGATCTAAATCCCATGTGTAGTCCGCACAGAATACCGTGGCCGGTAGGCGCGCAGCCGGCACGGCACGCGTAGGGGGAGCGGTAGTGGTGGGGGTTACCGGCAGGCGCTGTAGGGGAAATGCCGAGCACTGGAGGATTTAAAGGCACATTTGCACTCTGAGCGGTTATTTAGGAAAAAGTCGTAGTTATAAGTTGAAAAATAAAGATACATTAAAAAATCACAGATGAAATCCACGGCTATGCAAGCAATGCCTGCAGCCGCTGGAAAACAGAGGAAGAATTACGACCGTCAGATGACGAAAGTATAGGTTACTTTTTGCTGGATAGGTCCTGTACAAATCGGACGTGTGTGGCACACCGCCATTAACATTGTATCATTTCATTACTTTATTCACGAGTTGCAATCACCGGCCGGCCGCTGGTGGCCGGGCGGTTCTGGCGCTACAGTCTGGAACCGCGCGACCGCTACGGTCGCAGGTTCGAATCCTGCCTCGGGCATGGATGTGTGTGTTGTCCTTAGGTTAGTTAGGTTTAAGTAGTTCTAAGTTCTAGGGGACTTATGACCTCAGCAGTTGAGTGCCATAGTGCTCAGAGCCATTTGAACCATTTTTTTTTTGCAATCACCGGCACTCGTAGTCACATGATGTAAGTGTATCTTTAAACTATGTTTCTATCTCAGAATATAATTATTACGAATCCAAGTATGTTTTATTTTGTGTCACTGGTTATTTGTAAGATTGTTGTGTCTTGGCTTGGCAAAGAAAGGATCCGTAAATTGAAAAGGTAGTCGAACAGCACGAACCATCGACGCCTTCGGGTGCTGATCTGAAATACGAAGTCCCATATAAAAGATAAAAGGCGAATATGCAAGAGCGCGGTCGTAATTAACATAACGGACAAAGATGCCTTGCCCAAGCGCATCAACAAGCAAAGTTCGTAGGATATAAAACATAATTAATATTACGTACTGTTATCTTTCTTCTGTGTGTGTAAAGTTCAGATACGAAAATGACCATCTATATTTATAAGGGCAAGTGCCGTTTTAAACTAAAGCCTTCGCTCACATTTTTGTCTAAATATTAAGTGAAGCCTCTCCACGCCCACATTTGCATGGTGACTATTCAAAGAGATCTGTCACCTATGCTTTGATTAGTATCTAACAAGAACTCCGCTGAAAGTGCAACGATTTATTTTCGCTTGGCTTGTTAACCACTTGTAAATTTCAGAGAAGCGTCGACAGCGCCGAATTTTGAGTAAAAACTATACGTTTCTCTTGTTGTCTTGTTAAAACTTGCTTCTTTTGCCAAAACGCAGTGGAGGTTACACAGTCTCACCTCAGCAACACACTGTGCAGACGCAGCTGCGAGAGAATTCTGAAAGAGTGGTTTACTAAGTTTATTAAGTGATGAACTGGGGAAAAGTAAAGTCAGTAGCTTAGGAAAAAGCACATCTTCAGTACAAATTAAATATCTAATTCTTCACTTATGTTGTTCCAAAATCCCTAGCATTTCTCGTTTCACCAGATATCGATAACCCTTAAAAATTACATTCTTTCATCGAAAAAATCTGTAGTTTGTGGAATAACACGGTAGGTAATGATATTTTGCACAATAACCATATCGCAAAACATTCACCTCTTTGCATGCTGTCATTTGCCAAAATCTCCTATCGATATCTCAAGCCGTTTGTGAAACATGAGAAACGTTGTGGATATTTCACTCTGACTTCTCGCTCGCGCGGGGCTATCGCAAATGAGTGTGCTATATCACATCAACTTTCTCGAGATTGGTGACAGACTCCACCCGAGTCTAAAGAAAAATTCATTATGTTAGCTAAATTTCCATGTGCAGCAACATATTATGTAATAAACAACAAATGCAAAACATAGCAACCCCTATTTTTCATCGAAAGCTTTTTCCAATTTCGCGCATTGTCTTACTTCCAAGTAAGTATCACAATAACCATGGTCATTAACGAAACGATAGGCACATTATCATGAACATGACAGCTATCAGTAGTGCGCAAATGAACCTTTTTTTTACTAAATACTTTGAGGAAAATCGTTCGAGAAACACGGCAGGGCGTGCGCCACGATTCTGCCAACCGAAAGGTTGCGAACCGACACAACCTCCCCTTGCGAACAAACGAATGAACTCGTCCAGCGTTTTGGACGAAAAATGGTCACTGCGCGTCAGCCACCGTATCCTGTGCGGACTCAAGCGAGTGATTATAATTAAAGTGCGCCTACTCACAGAGGTCCAGTGTGGCTGTAATTATCCTATGGCTGCGAAACTTGGTAGATATCGTAATGCGTTAATGTGGGACCGATAAACGCTAGGCGAAAGTTCGTTCCCAATATGGCCACCAGGTCCAAATGTGTTGCTGCGAACGCAAGAAAGACATGCAGAAATACTCCCAAATGTAATGGGTCAGGAACGCGGCGTGGGCAGAAGAGGTCGAAGAAGAGAGAAAACCACAATGTTATTTTGTTAATTTACCACCGCTTACACAATTTGTACAGTATGAACCGAGCGAAGTGGCGCAGTGGTTACCACACTGGACTCGCATTCGGGAGGATGACGGTTCAAACCCGCGTGCAGCCATCCAGATTTGGGTATTCCGTGATTTACCTAAATCGCTCCAGGCAAATGCCGGTTCCTTTGAAAGGGCACGGCCGACTTCCTGCCCTGTCCTTGACACGATCCGAGCTTGTGCTCCCTGTCTAATGTCCTCGATGTTGACAGGACGTTAAACCCTTTTGTTCAGTATGAGGACCGGAAACAATTTCAGCAACAGTTGTTCGCAGCAGTTCACGCGGAATACGAGCAACGTGTTCCGGGATTTGCCCTTCAGATCAGGTAGAGACCGACCCTGTCCCTGGTAAATGCGTTCTTTTAGATATCCCCAGAGTAGAAACTGACATGGATTCGGATTAGGTGATCTTGCAGGCAATGCGTCTGGAAAGCCTCTGGAAATAACATGTTAATGGAAGGCTGCAGTAGGCGAATTTTTCTCCGGGGCGAGCGACGTAAGGCGTTGCTCCAGTTTGCATCAAAACAGTGGTTTCCACTTAGTTGCGCTCTTCCAAAGCAGAAATCACATGCTGTGCAAGGAGGTCTGGATCATGTGTAACCCTCACGGTACACCTAACAAGCCCTCTTCAAAGAAGAACGGACCGACAATAAAAGTGCTTGTGAATCCACACAACACCAGTCACATACGGCGAGTGCCACGGCTCTTTGAGCACGACATGACGTTTAACAGTACCCCAAATCAGGCAGTTGTGTGTAAAATGTAGTGTAAAATGCGCATCGTCACTCCATACAATACTGCCCGGCCACATGTCATCAACTTCGACCCGTGCCAGAAACCGAAGAGCAAATTCTGAATGTCGCTGCGGGCGTGAACTTTCAGTCGTTCCACCGTCTGGATCTTGCACGGGTACCAGTGTAAAAAGGCTACAGAACTTCCCGTACTGATGACCATGAGATGGACAGTTCTCGCAAGAGCTCTAGCAGTAGCCCGAGGCACGTGCTGCATGGTCAGTTACACCAACAGCAACCTTCAACCTCACCAATACCTTCCACTGGTACAGGACGTCCTCCTCTTCCGGGTGCCACACCGTCACCCGTGTTTTCGAATTTCATTACCATCTTCTCTAAACCATTTAATAACATCGCGCCTCTTCTCGCACCTTTCAGTCGGCGGTTCTCTCCAAATGCAGCACTGATTACATCGCTGCCGTTCACATAAAACAATTTTACTGACAGAGTACGGTGTTTCCTCTCGATAGCAATATTGTTGACTCGTGTTATGGCTTGCCAAATGTCAGTATGGATGTCATACTGTCATACAAATAATGTACAGCGCCAAATTCGCACCTGGTGGCCATAACTGGAACTTTTTTTTTTCCAGCGTAAATCGATTCCGCATTAACCGATTAGCGTATCTACGAAGTTTCCTTGCCACAGGATAATTACAGCCTACACTGGGCCTCGGTGAATAGCCGCTAAATGAGTTACTTAATGTGTTAAATGTTTGATTTTAATCATCTAAGCGACAAAACATTACGGAAACTTCTGAAATTATGTTTAAAGTATGCTGGAAGTGCTTAAATGCTCTTATTAGTCAACGCTGGGCGAGTGAAGTCTACAAATTTGAGCTCCATCTTAGACATAATCTAGTTTTTCACGCATCAATGCTGTATGACGTCATATCTCCTAAACTGTGTGTCGTACAATGATATAACTTAGCAAGACACATTAAGTGATATACGTGGCTAATATATGAAAAATATATTGGGAATAGAGTTAAATGTAAGAAGTAATAAAACGTTACGCCGGGGCCGGAAGTTCTACTTGATGAATAGCAAAAATGCAGTAAGCAATAAACTTTCTTCATTTCATCATTCTCTGGTATGTGTCAGCGAGAAAAGTTTCGTAAAGGTCTGAAATTATGTGTAAAGTTCGCTGCAACTCTAATTCTCGAATACTGGGTGCTTCCGTGCAGCGAGTCATGCCGCCTCAACACACACACACAGTAGCACTTGTATATACACGCAAACTGAATCAACGAATAAAAATTTGTACCAATGCCAGGATTCGAACCCGGGTCTCCTGCTCGCCAGCCAGATGCGTTAACCACTACGCCACCCTGGCACAGTGGCTCTGCACGACTGCACGGACTACCTTAGTTCTCAGCGCGTGTGTCTAAATGAGCAAGAACCCGGGCTCGAAACCCAGCCTTGGTGCAAGTTTTCATTCGTCGCTTCAATCTGGACATATTTGTACACATATCTGAGACTTGAGAAGATCTTCGGAGCTACATAGTTTCGTCTGTAATTAGTTGTCTTACTTTGTTACACCTTTCACATCATATTATACCCCTTAATTAGTAGAATATGTCAGCATTTCAAAATTTACATTCGATAAATTCTTACACGAAAGGTCCGCCTTTGTAGCCGAGTGGTCTACGCGACAGACACCCATGCGGGGGACCCCGGATCGATTCCTGGTACTGCCTGGAATCTACCGTTGGTGAGACTGAACTGGAGCGCACTCTGCCTCGTGATACCACTGAGGAGCTGCCTGACTGAGAGGTAGCGGCTCCAGGGTCGGAACGTCGAGAATGGCCGGAGAGCGGCGTGCTGATGACCGCATCACATGATGAGTAGCAGAGGATGTCGCGACATTCGGTCGACTATCGCGCGGCCTTCAGGCCCTGATCTCGCAGTTTCCTTTTCCTTTATTTACACTGATGAGTCAAAACATTATGACCACCTACTCCAAAACGTGTTGGTCCACCGCTTGAATGGAATTCAGCAGTGATTCTCCCTGCCACGGATTCGACAAGTACTTGATAGGTTTCCCAGAGGTTTGTGGCACCAGATGCCTACGCGAAGGTCACACACTTCCCGAAATTTGCGGGCGGTTGCCTTGTGGGGGCGGAGCTGGCGCCCGACAGCGCCTCAGTTGGCTTTCATCGGATTCCGATGAGCCCCCGAATTTGATGGCCAAGACATCAACACGAGTTCACCATCGTGCTCCTCAAACCACTGCAGCACGATACTGGCTTTGTGACACGGACGGTTATCCTACTGGAAGATGCATCGCTGTTGAGGAAGACATCAAGTATAATGGGTCACAGGTGGTCCAGTAGCTCACAGCTGTCACGGTCGGTGCCTTCGATTACTACCGCAGGTCCCTTGGAAGCCCAGGTGAATGTTCCCCACAACACAACACTGCTCCTACCGGCCGGCTTCCGAGGTGCGGTGCATGTTTCGACCAGCCGTTCGCCTATATGACGGCAAAGTGTCTCTGCGGGGCAACCGTGTTCAACAATGTGCGCTGAACGGTGTGCTCCAAGACACTTGGCCTGCGCCAGCACTATTTATTTATTTCATTAACAGTACAAAATAACCCACCGCCTTGAAATGTAAGGTGTGTCGGATGCTTCTGAATCTAACAGCAAAGACTTCTCATTGTTACAGTCTTATTGGTATACAGTTGTTAATGCTTTTTTAAAATAATATAAATAATATAATATATAAAGATTCCTCTGAGGTTACAGCGAATTGAACGCTTAACAATTGTTAAAATGGTGTCCACCCCTCGTAGCTGAATGGTGCCGGCACGGCAGCTCAACGTGTTCAGTCAGAGAGCTGGCTGGCCCCCGTAATAAAAAAACTGAGTGGAAGGATCAACAAAGGAACTTGATCTGATGTCAGGTGACGTCCGCAATGACCAAACACAACGATAAAAAAAAAGAAGGTCAGCATGACGGAATGTCACTCCTAAGGGCCCGGGTTCGATTCCCGGCTGGGTCGGAGATTTTCTCCGCTCAGGGCTGGGTGTTGTGTTGTCCTAATCATCGTCAATTCATCCCCATCGACGCGCAGGTCGCCGAAGTGGCGTCAAATTGAAAGACTTGCACATGGCGATCGGTCTACCCGACGGGAGGCCCTAGTCACATGACATTTTTTTGTTAAAATGGTTCCGTATAATTTGTTACTACGTAGTTGATGAGAATATAATTTATACAATGCAAATGCCAAACAAAAATTTAAAAAAAGAAAATGTAACACAATGAGCGTGGTTCAGAATAATTTGTAATACATTGAGGGAAGTGATATGCTGTATTTGGATGAGTAATACAGTCTAAGTAGTATGTTGGTTAGTAATGGCCTATTTCTATCTATTTCAGATGAGAAGGTCTGGGTACAACCTCGAGCTATTCTCATCTGAAATGGTTTGCGCAAATGTATGTTTACACAGATTATACAGATTAAATGCTGATTGAGCACTTCACACATGGAATACATAAATTTTAGCTTCACACGAGAAATACACTTATGTGAAATAGAATATAGTTCATTGCTACTTGCATGCATTATTCCTTAAACAACAGCCAGCACTGCACTTTGTCGTCAGATATGCCACAGACCGCCGCCTATCCTGTTTTACAGGGAGGCCGAGCCTCCGACCCGTATTTTCCGTGCCCGCCGCGGTGGACGAGCGGTTCTAGGTGCTTCAGGCGGGAACCGCGCGACTGCTACGGTCGCAGGTCCGAATGTCTCGGGCATGGATATGTGTGATGTCCTTAGGTTAGTTAGGTTTAAGTAGTTCTAACTTCTAGGGGACTGATGACCACAGCAGTTGAGTCCCATAGTGCTCAGAGCCGTTTGAACCATTCTGAACGTATGTTCTGTGATGAGGTACGGACGACAAACTTACTGTCGCCTACTCCTGGTTTAAGCTTTCATCAACCACTTTCCACAGATGCTCACGACAGTAGCCCGCGAGTAGCCGACCAGTTTGCCCGTTTCCCAGATTCCCGCTCCCAGGCACTGGACTACAACAATCTGGCTGTTGTCAAAATCGCTTAAGCTGGTGGATTTCCCCATTTCCGCCACTTACCGTCGCCAATACTTTTCTTGGCGCGTCACGCGCCCTCAGAGCCACCAGCCGGCGTACACCCTCGTGGTGGGCAACGGCCACAATGTACATGAAATAATGGAGATCACATTTTAGTTGCCGCTGAACACTGTCGGATAGCCAACCTGCAACTGCTGCTGGGCTACCGTGTCCCGGACATGAAAGTAATTACCTTTAGTCACTCCTGATGGTGTAATTTCTCTCAAATGGGCATTTTTACACACGTTCTTGCTTACATTTGGTCATGGCATTTGCTTTGTTTTGTCTTACTGTCGTTTGTTCTGTTCTACAGAAATTTCCAGCGCAAAACATCACAACGATATATTCAGTGTCTGAGATGACGGATACGCACTACATGTACAACCGAGTAGAGCAGTGCGGGCGCAGTACGTCTCCTTCACGCTCAACGTTACCCTGCGAGGCAGTTACCTTGCGCACCAACGTTTCTGCCTCTCCACCAACACTTGCGAGAAGCAGGTTAATATGAAACCACAGATGCAGATGCAGATGGCGGGAGACCACGCGTTGAACGAGCGCCTAAGCTTGAAGAAAGCGTTACACTCCGTCAACTAGTACAAGGAGAACTTCAAGAAGGGAAGGCGTTAATCAGACGACGATCTGGAACGAACTGCATGAAAATCTTCTGTGCTCGTTTCACCTTCAACAGGAGCAAGGACTAAAGGAGGCATACTTTCAAAGAAGAATAACTTTCTGTCATGTTAGCGTAGTGTGCTGTGCTTCTACAGGTCTTAGCGCGTACCTTATTCAATGATGAGGCTGGTTTTTAAGTGATGGGATCTTCACTTATCATAATAATCACGATTGGGTTTATGAACATTCTAAGACGTCAATAGGTTCAGCCTCAACGTCCGGGCTAGAATCATTCATCATCATCAGCCTCAACGTCCGGGCTAGAATCATTCATCATCATCATCTCACTGTACCCTATTTCTTTCCGCAACGTCTTACGAGACAAACGTATCTACAATTTCTCAGACACGACTTGCTTCATTTATTTGATGATGTACCTCTAGACGTCATGCAATGATTGTGTTTTATGCACGACGGTGTTCCACCTCGTTTTAGACGGGTAGTTCGGCAGTATCTTGATAACTGATTTCCGAACAGGCGGATTGGTCGAGGGGGAGCCACTGCATTGCCTGCCAGATCGCCAAATTTAAATCCAAATGATATTTTGTCCCTTGGAGACATTTAAGATCCTTATTGTATTAAACTCCTGTACCAAACGTCGATCTTCTGATGGGGGTACGGGAATACGGAACACACCAGACGTTTCCCCACAACATAGGCAAAGCTTTGTACGGGGGCTGAAGGGATACGTCGAAGCAGAAGCTGGTTACTTCGGATAATTTTGGTAAATGTAAATGCGTTTGGTAAATGTGTCATCTGTGTGCCATGAATTTTCATTTTAAATCACGATTATTTTGTGATCTCATTTTAATGAACTCAATCCTATACGGTGCCCAAACTATGCTCAAATTACATGCGAAAACCACGTGAAAATTTGTCTCGTAGTTTTGGAAATTAGCGTGTTCAAACACAGACACGACGGTCTTACAGATTTATTATTAGTATATACGTAAGAAAATCTGAGATCACATTAAAAGAAATGCACATTTTTTTCAAAAACACATCTTTTGTCCTACGCCTTTGCTACTCACGAAGATAACAGAAACTTTTTCCCGCTTGTATTGCAATTTAATCCAGTCTATTTCCGCACGTCGCGCTGTCGTAGCACTCGGTCAAGATGGCCACTACACTCGATGTTCGTCTCAAGCAACGAACTGTTACAAAGTTCCTGTGTCGTCAGAACGGAAGCATGACAGCCATCCACAAGAGGCTGAAGAAGGCGCATGGAGATGACTGTGTGATGGCAGTACAATGAGTCTTTGGACGAGCAGATAGTCTGGTGCAAGTGGGAAAGCCAGCCAGCACTCCTAAGTGTACCTAGTCAGTGGGGTGGCATCAGGAAACTCGCCGAAAAAGAACGAATTCAAAACTGCGCTTTCAGTTGGAAAAGTTACAGCCCCTGTGCTTTTTCATTCAGAAGGACTGTTGCTCGTGGACACGATGCGGACGTTGTAACCCTAAAAAGGTTCATGCTCGCACGTGTCGCTTTCGACAACACCGGCAAAAATACGATCTTTTACTGCTGCATGATAAATTCTGGCCACGTGTCAATGACAACACCGCCACCTAGACCACACAGCTTGGGTGGACAATGCTGCAGCACCCATTCTACAGGCCTGATCTCGCACCGTGTGCGTAGTGTCTCTTCGGTAAACTGATGGACCCCTTCAAGGGACGAGATTTGGCGCTGACGACTCCCTTGTGGCGGCTGCTGGACAGTACTTCGAACGTGCTGCTCCTGACTTCTACGGTGCAGGTACACAAGCCTAAGTTCCACTGTGGCGTAAGGCAGTTGAAAAGGACGGAGAGTATGTGGAAAAATGACATTTTGTCTCTCAAGCATGTACCGACCAACCGTAAAAAGTTCAAAGGCGTGAAAAATAAATATGATGTTTAAAAAAATTGTGCATTTCTTTTGGAGAGAACCTCGATTGTAATCCAATGTAACTGAAAATTATATCGTATGTTGAAAATGGTCGCCCTGCAGCCACATCCATTTCTGTAGTCGTGGATTTACGCAGAACTGTAACGCCGATTTTACGAATCTTTCGGAACGCGTTTTCCTTCAGCTGCTGTACCATATCGGGATTATTTTCGTATATTTTTACTTTACAAATCCTCCAAGATAAAAATCACAGGCAGGCAAGCCTGGCAAACGACACGGCCACAGACCTTTTTACAGAGCGTGCTTCCGTGAGGGGTCCACGAATACGACACAGTGACTGCCGATTCGTGTAACAAGAGCTCCATCTTGCTGCAAAAGCGGTACTGTCCTTTAAATGGGGCCAGAAATTAAAGAAAATATAAAGATAATAATGTATCCTCACAGTCGTTTCAATGGGCCAATAATTCGACTGCCAGAAACCGCGCGCCAAAATCCACATTCTTTTATCGTGAAGAGGAAATTGAGGCAGGATTTGACGGTTTTCTGAGGACCTGTGGCGATTCGTCTGTCTATTTACAAGGCTAGAAAGCTGGACCCAAGCTTCATCACTCGTAAAATAAGAACGCAGGTTAAGTTAGGAATGCAAACAAATTTTAAGCAGCCATTCGCAGTCCTTAACCTTGTTTTCTTTATCAGCTGGAAGTAAAGCGCGAATACACGAAGCGCATAAGGTTTCAGCTCGAAGGACGTAAGTGCAGTATGACAAGAGTTACGTTCAACGCTTGTCTGTGGCTAGAGGTGGTACCGCAGTGACTTCGTCGAGAACATACCACACATGGCGTGGCCACGGCGTCTCTTCATACCAGTCCCCAGCACAGACGGAGAGAGAGGGAGAGAGAGTAGTAAAATTAATCCTTTAATTCTGTTCGCAGATTCGAGCACCCAGTAAAATTCTGAGCAGATTGATACCAAGCAGTGACCGGTTGGCCTACACAGGTCGTCCACCTTAATTACACAATTAATACTCTTAACCTGATTTTCCAAGATCCACAGCACAATTTTGGCATTACACGTTCATTTAATACAGAATGGGCTAAAATGGTGAAATCTAGCTTGGTTTCCTGGCCGTTATTTCGCGTCGTCGTTGAGGCAACACGCTGACGGAGACGTAGAAAGACTCGTGCGTTCTGGGAACGCGCGCCAGTTCGGGCCACCCAAGTTTAAGGCAATAACTCGGCCGCTCCAATCGTCCAGAACAGCAGGAGCGGCTACACCTCACCTCAACTTGTTAGACTGGCTTCGCAAACCACGGAGGTGCAATATAGTTCATCTGTCGAGCCTTTAAATAGTGCGGAGAGCAGCTCTCCACCCCATTCCGCTGCTGTTGCCAACGGCGTCGACACCGCGAGGTTCATCGTGCTGCAGTCACCGACGTTTGCGACAAGTGTTGTCTTCCGCTACCTTGGCAGCAGCCTCGTGTTAACCATCAGCGAGCTGCTCGTGACGTTTACAATTACGAAGCACGCCGCAACTACGATGACTCCGTCTGTGCTGTCGCTGTATTTGCACCGCGTGATACCGGCGCTGCAAATCGTCATGTAGTGCGGTATGTTCTACTGTCCATCCCATGTTACTGTGACCGCATTCTTGCCCCACGGCTAGCGTCTTTGTTATTGTGATTTATGATAAATTATTTTGCGCTCTCTCTCTCTCTCTCTCTCTCTCTCTCTCTCTCTCTCTCTCTCTCTCTCTCTCGGAACTCGTCTTTATACTGCAGACATTACTGTTTGTGTGAACTTTTTTTTTACTCACTTGTCCTATAGCGAGCCCACTGTGCGCCTAGCGGCTGCGTCATTGTGGGTGATACGTTACGAAAATTGTGACACGATTGTCTCTCATTTGTGTGTACATTTCTGAACAAATGCACTGCCAGACGATACTTTCATTAGTCTGTTGCTTCTTTGCTGTCCCTTTAATCAATTCTTTACCAGGGGCCGAAACACCTGCTGTAAGAAACTAAATCCGACGTGTAGGTCAGAAGATCAGCAGGCGATCTGCTAGGGAAGAATGATAGCTGGTACAATTAATTCAGACTCTTAACAGGAGGGATGACAGGGACCACAGCCATAGCTACAGTCATTCGCCCAAGCAACCAAGACACAAGCTACAGGCTGTCTGACAAGAGTTTTTCAGGCTATCAGAAGAGTTCTGCAAAATGTTTGGAGCCGCTTACGGAGTTCGAACTAAAGACTTACGGCTACCCTTACAATTAGATACAACACCATTGGGCCGTCATTGTGGTGTAAACTTTTGAACAATAATTTTTCCAAGAGTACTGGAGACAGAAGTTGTTCATGGAAAATTGAAACTGTTCGTAGAAATTACACGTCAGTTCTTAAATGAACAAGTGTGGATGTAAGGTTCAACTATACATACCCTTACACTCACAAAATGCTACATACTTTACGTGAATAAGTCAGAATACAAGGAATGGACAGTGTCTTGAAAGGAAGATATAAGATGAACATCAACAAAAGCAAAACGAGGATAATGGAATGTAGTCGAATTAAGTCGGATGATGCTGAAGGAATTAGATCAGGAAATGAGACACTTAAAAGTAGTAAAGAAGTTTTGCTATTTGGGCAGCAAAATAACTGATGATGGTAGAAGTAGAGAGGATATAAAATGTAGACTGGCAATGGCAAGGAAAGCGTTTCTGAAGAAGAGAAATTTGTTAACATAGACTATAGATTTAAGTGTCAGGAAGTCGTTTCTGAAAGTAATTGTATGGAGTGTAGCCATGTATGGAAGTGAAACGTGGACGATAAATAGTTTAGACAAGAAGGGAATAGAAGCTTTCGAAATGTGGTGCTACAGAAGAATGCTGAAGATTAGATGGGTAGACCACATAACTAATGAGGAGGTATTGAATAGGATTGGGGAGAAGAGGAGTTTGTGGCACAACTTGACTAGAAGAAGGAATCGCTTGGTAGGTCATGTTCTGAGGCATCAAGGGATCACCAGTTTAGTATTGGAGGGCAGCGTGGAGGGTAAAAATCGTAGAGGGAGGCCAAGAGATGAATACACTAAACAGATTCAGAAGGACGTGGGTTGCAGTAAGTACTGGGAGATGAAGAAGCTTGCACAGGATAGAGTAGCATGGAGAGCTGCATCAAACCAGTCTCAGGACTGAAAACAACAACCACCACAACAAGGAAATGATGCTCACAGCACTCCCAAGCAACGAATGAAGCTGTGACGACAAATGCTGACCGCCTGTCACGCGATTCAAAGGTCCGGCGAGCGAGAAATCACGTGATACTTGCAGAGCATCTTGTTCAATAAGAAGGGAAGAGAAAAAATAAAAGCAAAACATTGAGAAAGACGGAGCAAGGAATGAGGAGAGAGCGTGCACGTTAGTTACCGACGATCGCATTCAGAGCGTGTTCAGCAGTTGCTGACGGCACGCACTGCCAGGCAGCCGCTCTGAAAGGGGCGAACGTGATTAAAACTGCGCCTTCAGCCCGCCAGCCGACACTCGCGGAACACCAGCGCCGAGCCAGAACCGGAGACCGACGCTGACAGCTAGAAGCGCGAGCAGTTGCAGTGTTCCGGCGCTCAGCTGGTTCGTCTCAGTGCGGTGGTTGCATAATGAGTTTCGTCGGAGCGATACCCGCAGAAAGCGTAATAAGGCAGCGAACGGCGCCCTTAATTACACGCGCCCCGTCGTCCTGCGAGGCGGCAGATGCAGCCGCCAGGCGCTGGTAGTCGGCAGACAAACACTGAGGCAGGCACGCAGGGCCCGACAACGCCCGTACCAGCGTCGCTTGGGGCGACGCGACTCAGCACTGCATCTTTAACGGGGCGAAATCGACCGATTTGAAGGTTCGGCATGTTGACAGGACACAGCAGCAAACAGCCGCATTTCGCTTTCGGTTTACTTTACTAGATAAAAAAAAACAATACCGCTATCCATTTCGAATCTACACTATCTGATCAAATGCATCTACCTCTTAGTGGAAAATAATAGGAGGCGTGTCCAGCCTTCGCCTTTGCGACGACTTCAGACACGCTGAGGACACTTGCAATGAGGTGTAGCTCAATGGCCGTGGAGGAACGTGGGATTAAAGGAACCAGACTGCTACGGTCATCGGACCCTTTTTCCAAAAACTAAAAACACCCACAGAGAATGAAAAACGAACAACAGAAAAGACGGCAGACGACACAGGACAACAAAGACACAGACATAGATCAGACAAAACGAATTAAAATCACACAGTGTGACCGTGGTTGGCCGACCATAGAGAAAAAAAAGGAAAAGCCAACCACCGAGATAAAACTCAGTCTAAAACCGTAGGCCAAAGGCCAGAATCAACACTAAATAAAGATAAACACTTAGAGCAAATGATAAAAGCCCCCTGCCCGAATAAAACGCAAAACTAAACCTGCTGTCAAAGCCGAGCCGCAGCGACGTAGAGGGGGGGTCCTCACGGCGCAATAACTGGCCGTGGGTCAGCCGAGTGTGGCCAATGCGCAGCCGGCAGAGAACGACGGACTCCTTGCGAGAGACTCGCAAGGAGGAGCGCCGCACAGTCGTCGTCTCCTCGACGGCACGGAGTTTGTTAGGGGTGGTCAGACCGCGCCATTCAGCGTCCCACAGCGCGAAAACGGACGAACGCCAGCCCATTCTTTTTCGAGATACGAAACCAGGGAAGGTCCTGTATTGGACGCTCGGGTCTGGAGCTAAGTCGTCGTTCTAACTCATCCCTATAGTGCCCCACTGGGCAGTTCAGTCCATTTCAGAAATTTAACCGTCCACAAAGGACTGCCTGTCTGACGCCATTTTATGACAGGGTGCACTGTCATGCTGCCATAAACAATCGTCGTCCCCAAACTGTTCCTGTAATATACGCAGTACAAAAAGCTGCAAAATGTGATCATATCCTTCAGCAATTAGTGTTCTCTTATGCAAAAGAAGAGGATCACGCCCTAGCCACGAAAAACACCCCCGTACTGTGACACTGCCTCCTCTGCACTTCACTGCTAACGTCCTCGAGGCATTCGCCAATCCAAAGCCTTCCATCGGATTGCTACAAGTATAAGTAGTGAGTCGGAACTCTCCATTACATTGATTAAATATTAAGTAAGGTTATTCTTTGCATTGTGTAAGAGTGGAAATAAATAAGCACTCAGATATCGATAGTAACAATCTTAGGGCGAAACATGGGGGTGCGATTCTAAGCATTGTTGTGAGACGAGTCAGTAGTGTCGTTCGAGAGCTCGGGAAGCCGAAGACGTGTCACGCTGCCCTCACGCCGGTGATGGCAGATCGTACCGGACTCACGGCCTGATTTCATTCATATGGCCAGGAGAGATGTAGATGGCTTAATTACGCTTGAAGATGGAATTCAAGGTAAAATTCGCAAGCATAGCGTGAAGCGCAATTGCAGGTTTAGGCTAGAGATTGTTAGTCCGAGTTTGCAGTGATTCCACGTATTGCTTGTCAGGTAAAGGAGCCTCCTTATCCTCCCAGTAATGATAATTATTCTCCACATCCAATTCACAAAAATGCTGTCGTTATTGAATGTTAACGTAACTTTGAAAACGAAATAATTTGTTAATCTGGCACTCAGTCATTATTGATACTTATGTCATTGTCAGGCATTTCGCCATTATTAATACTTGTCAAACTATTATTGGTCACGACGATTTGCGAAGTTTTGAAATACACTTAATGTGTGAAATCCTTTCTTACAAGTTATGTAGTAGTTAACAGGACCGAAGCGAACTCCTTTTTCGTAAACTCAATCTTAATAACGATAAGCTTTAGCTGCGTACTGCTGCGAATTGCTGTAATCCACTTGGAAAAAGGCAGTCATCCAAAGAGGTGACTGCAAAACTTAGGGCCAAAACAGAGACACTGACACACTATATTCAAATACGCAGTCAGATAGCTTATCCAAATGTTAGTCTTGGCATGTAACAATCTACTGAGGGCTTAAATGACACTGAAACTGACACTCATACAACACGCTCGCAGCGTTATGCAGGTTAGATTCCGATTACTCGTAGCTCAGGTTGTTATCGAGTCCATTTTCAGAGACGAACATATGCTGTATTTGTTGTAGGTATGTTACATATTTGTTGGAGGTACGTTACACAAGTTGAAGCGTGATTTATCGCTCCAAATCTCTCGTTTCCAGTCACCCTCGGTCCAGTAGCGTTACTCTTTACACCTGTTATATGAACGCGGGGTGTCTGTTCTGTCGGACAGGTGGGAATGTGGGTCGGTCGGGAGGCGTCCCCAGGCAGTCCGCGCAGCGCCGGAGAACACTGTGTCCGGCTGGCGCAGTGAGCGTGAGGTCGCGGGTTCGAATCTCGGTCCGGCATACGTTTTCACTCGTCACCACTGATACTGCATAAAGTGCCGGTGTAGCTGACATCAACAGTTCTCTCCCTCTCCTTTCCTTCCCCCCCCCCCCGCCCCCGTCTTCCACCTTCAATTTACGTAACACTCTATACTCCACTTCAAGTGTCGCTTCGTACTGACTGCACACATGCGCGTCATATGAGAAGTTGCTCAACCACTGTAGCCCGTAGCCCACTCTTTTTAACTCCTTACGGATAGTCATTGTGCTAGATGGACTGCTGGTGGCACTTCGGGACGGGACTCACCACGGCTGATTCCTTCTGCTGATTTCATGCACTCACTTTTTTTTTTTTTTTTTTTTTTTTACGGCCGCCTTCCGTAATGCTTGACAGTCCATGTCCGTCAGTACATGATTAGCCGTTGTGCATCACGCAGAGGCTTTCTCATGAAATTACTATAGAATACTTTCCGGGAAGAGTCGGACAATATATTACTTTCTCGCACATACATCCCACGAAATGACCACGACCAGAACGTTAGATCTAATACAGACGCTAAACGGCCATTACTCTTTCCAAGCGCCTTTCGGGAGTGGA
Organism: Schistocerca serialis cubense; assembly: GCF_023864345.2. Classification (NCBI taxonomy): domain Eukaryota; kingdom Metazoa; phylum Arthropoda; class Insecta; order Orthoptera; family Acrididae; genus Schistocerca; species Schistocerca serialis. Next base: position 20,644,214 of record NC_064644.1, on the reverse strand, counting down.
CCAGGGTAGAAGAGGATCAGTTATTAGTACCAGAAGTATCCTCCGCCACACATCGCTAGATGTTTTGATGTAGATGATGCCTGTATGCTCATGGTTCAGCTAAGGTTCTTTCGCGTTTTCACTTCACACTCACATAATCAACAATCGGCTAGGTCAGCTTCAGAAGGGTTGAAACGTCCCTGACTGATTTGTTGATGATGATGATGAAGTCCCATACTCCGTGACGGAGCGTAGGGGAACGATGCGGGAGACTCGCACCGCCGTACTAGGCAAGCTCGTAATGGAGGTGGTTTGCCATTGCCTTCCTCCGACCGTAATGGGGATGATTGATGATGATGAGGGCGACACAACAACTCCCAGTCATCTCGAGGCAGGAAAAATCCTTGACCCCGCCGGGAATCGAACCCGGGACCCCGTGCTCGGGAAGCGAGAACGCTACCGCGAGACCACGAGCAGCGGACACTGATTTGTTACTCAGATAAAATTCAATGACTAGCCCACGTCTTTGAGGTTACACACTACTAAGCAATAACAGGAGTGGTCTTTGAGTTGAATAATTATGCACAGGCGTTCTCTAGCATTCGTGAAGACACTAGTGGGGGGGATACGTCGGATGTGACCCTGATCTTTAATTACAAAGGCGGCAGCCGTATATTCTGTAGGTGGCGTGTGGATTATTGACGTAGATGTTGTCGCTGTCGTTGCTTGACGTTGGAACACCTGGTGTCTGTAAGTACACGACTTACTGCACGCAGCACCTGTATCCACCTCCAACAGGTTGTGTTATCCTACAATCGTAGCCGCATAGCTGCCTCACTCGACGTAACACTGCAGTTTCCCTTTCACTGTGCGATTAAACAGATTTATTGTGTCGGCGAAGTCTTGAAAACGCATTGGCTGACTAAGTTGGGCAATCTTGTACCGTGTAGCGTAGGAGAGAAGGCGAGTAGGTTAAGTCGAGAAAAATAATACATGATGGAAGCTGACCGGTGGCGTTCGCAAAATGTAAAATCCCGGCTTAAAGACTCCTGGTCCGGCACACAGTTTTAATCTACCTTCACAACAGTGTAGACGCCCTCTACGGCAGAGTGAAAGACCACACGCAGTGGCCACGATCTACCGATGGATGCAGTCAAGTGGATTTGTCACAGTAGACTAGAATTCGACAGCAGGGGCGGAGGTATGATTTGTTTCCCCATATGGTCGTCACCTCGGTTTCTTTATAAAGCGTGTCTCATTAAGAATGCAACTTTTAAGTGGATTATAGCATTCAAATTTATTAATGAAATCAAGAACGTTACACATTATTGTAGTGGATGGATGGATTATTTGGAGGAGGGGAGCAAACAGCTAGGTCAACGGTCCAATCCGATTACGGCACGATGGGGAAGGAAGTCGGCCATGCCCTTTCAACGGAACCATTCCGGTATTTGTCTGGAGCGATTTAGGGAAACCACGGAAAACCTGAATCTTGATGGCCCGATGCGGTTTGAACCGTCGTCCTCCCGAATGCGAGTCCATTGCGCTATCACAGCGCCACCTCGCTTGGTGATCATTGCAGCGTATGCTGCCTGTGACTATGTATAAAATACGATATTTACTCCAATGCACGATACTGCAGGTATCTTCTTGTTATTTCGATGAAATTTTTCAAGACTTTCCGGCATACTTGCACTACCAGTTCTGAAGTTATACGCTAAAACTCGGTCTTGAGCTCGGATGGAATCGTGGTTTCTTAGCATCCACTTAGGATTTTAAATACCCCACAGAAAGGAATGTACATGGTGTCAAACCAAACGTCTGCATGAGCAATCCGCGCCACCGTTCGAGAGATCACCCGGCCGCGGAACCCCTCGCAACAAGTCCGGTCTTGAAGTCGATGTGTGACACGTTGCGCCGTCTTGCTGTAACCAAACGTCTTCAGCATTCACACAGAGCACAAAGTCACTCTCCATTCCTGTATTTTGTTTGTTCACGAAGTCATTTAACAGAAAGCGCGTCTCGTCAGTGAACATTATTTTCTCGATGGAACTGTTGTGCGGTCATTGTTCCGCAAGCACAAACTGCGTGAATGCTCTGCGCTTTCCGTGATCGCTGTTGTGTCGGATGGATTTTATAGGCTCAAAACTGCAGATTTTCTTTCACAATTCGCTGCATGATCGTTCTGGAAACATCCAGTTGTCGTGAAAGTCGGCGTTTTCTGCCTAACAAATGACAGGAGGACGCTCCAGTGGTTTAATGCGCACAACCGAATCTGTGTTCTCAAATTTAGTAATCAGCCTCATCACAGTTGACTTATTCGGTGCATTCTGTTGACCAAACATTCCACAGAGTTTGCGAACAGTCTCTGCACAACATATGTCGCACTCGTTAGTTTTCGTTATGACAACACGTTGTTCCGCCGTGAAGCCCACCTTCACAAAGAAAGCAGATGAAAATCAAACCATGTTCTATGCTGGTTTACTAGAACAGCTTTGGCGGGCATTTGGAAAGTTGCGTAGTTTATAAATATAACTTGAGAGAGGAAAGCTGGACTGGTTTCTTTTAGAAAGTGACGACCGATTTCATCCCCCTTATCGTTCAATTAAACTAGCGTCTGTTTAGTGCTAGGAGTAGACGGGACGTTAACCGCCATCTTAGCTGCCCTTCCTTCGTTTCTTCTCCATCACTAGCTACTTCAGTTACGCCGACCTGAACTCACAGACAAACCCATTTTCACGTCGGTTTACGGTACAGCATCAACTGTTTACTCCACGAAGTACGTTCGGTGATAGAATATTTTCCCGTTGCGCCGTCTGCAAAATGGAGCTCCCGAGACGTAGTTCGGGCGGATGGAAAATCACAAAGCGAAACACATCACTCGTCAAGTACACGCACACACGGTATATTTCCTGCCTGTTTTGCTCTGCAACTGCCGACAGCCTCATTTCCGTAGCGGCTTGTAACCTGACACGTGCCTATCATAAAACATTGACTGTAGTCCGTACGAATGCTCTACACAATGAGATGGGCCACTGGATTTAACACAGGAAATACTCTTGTCAAAGTGTTACACAACTCACAGTTTGCGAGAAGAGCTGTAATAAATTACGCGACGCAGCGACGCTGCAGGAGGCAATGGCGGGCACAGCGAAAACAAATTAAATTTTTCTAAGTCGTACAGATAACCTCGTTTTGTAGAATACGAGGTGCGACAATAAAGTAATGAGACTGATGTGAAATAAAATGTTGCTTACCATTTTAGTCAAGTTTAGCGTTGTCTCCTTCGAGGTAGTTACGTTCTGATTGCACACACTTTTTCCAGCGCTTCTGCCATTGATGGTAACATTTATGGACCTCATCTTCTGTAATATCCTCCAAGACCCTTGTCACAGCTTTTTTGACATCTTGTGTTGTTTAAAAGTTGTGTCCCTTGACCGCCGTTTTGACTCTTGGAAATAGAAAATAGTCGCAAGGAGCGATACCTGGTGAATAAGGTGGCTGTGGTAGCACTGAAATTTGTTTTGAGGTTAAAAATTGCTGCATTGACAGAGCAGTATGGGATGGCGCCTTATCGTCGTGATGCAGAATACAATTATCAGCGATGTTGGCACGGACACGAACCTTTTCTCGATTGATGTTCGGTTCTTCTGCAATCATTTTCACGGATAATCTTCGATCAGATCGTACGAGTTGACGCACTCTGGCCAAGTTGACATGCGTCCATGAGGTCGGTGGTCGTCCACTGCGGTCTTCATCTTCAACATTCGTTCTGCCTACACTAAACATTTTATGCCAACGAAAAACTTGAGCTCTTGGCATAACCTCCTCTCCAAAAGCCTTCTGAAGCTTACCGTAAGTTGTCACATTTTCACCCAATTTAACGCAAACAGAACTGGCATACCGCTGCGCAATATTATGCGGTGCCATTTCCGTGACGAGAGACACAATCACGTGTTAACTTTTTACAGCGCAACTCACGACGGAGCAGTTGCATCGATGTGCCCCTTGGACTAGAATCAGCTTCTAGACCAAGGTCAAAGATATTGTGCCTACGCAAGCCTGCAGGGTTGCCACATCTTGCCAAGAAATTCAGCCTCATTACTTTATTGTCGCACATCGTATAATGTTCATACCATGTTTAACAATAACAGTACTTTTGAGGCCACGACAGGAGACAGACAGACGCTGCGTCCGAGTTGATAGCAATCCCACAAGCAGCCGTGGCTGCCATTAGTGCTAACACAAGGCAAGGGTCGGCGTTTGGCGCAGAGATCAGAAGCCGACCCTCAACACAAATGTAACGTACTGCGCAAAGATAAGACCCGTTACTGTTGGTTTACACGACTGTCGAACAACCGCTGGAAACAGTCACTTCTATTAAACATATAAGAGTATGGGAGCAGAGAGATTTAAAGTGAAACTACACAGTGAAACTAATTGTATGAAAGTCAAACACCAAACTGAAATTCATTGGAAGAATCTGCAGTCCAGCCACAAAGGAGGTCTTTCGACCAATAATGAACACCGCTCATCAGTTTGGGATCCGTGCCAGATAGGATTGTTAGCGGAACCAAAGAAGATCCAACGAAGTGGAGCGCAATTCGTAACGGATTCGTTTACTACGCGCTAAAGCGTGACGGAGATGCTGAACAGATTCCAGGAGCAGGTGCTCGAAAGAGAAGCATTCTGCCTCATGGTGTGGTTTACTGTTGAAATTCCAAGAGTGTACTTTCCTAGAAGATTCTACCAACATGTTGCTTCCTCCTACATATAAACCGTGGAAAGGCTATGAAGGTAAAATTAGAGATATCCAGCCTCACACGGAAGCAGGCGTTCTTCTTGCGAAGCATTCGCGGCAGGAACAGGGAATGGGGGGTGTCCCCAATGGTACACAAAGTACCCTCCATCACATACCCCAAGGCGGTTAGTCGAGTATAAATGCAGATGTGGCAATATTTGCAATCACGTGATTCAACTCTCAGAATCATGTATTGCTGCCTATGGAAACCTTTGCCAACACCGACTGATAATTGATACAAAAACTTTCAGCCTACAGTAGTACGCCGACTGATAACTGATGCAAAAACTTTCAGCCTACAGTAATACAGAAACTTGTAAAGCATCATACCTTCAAGTGGAGCGAGTAAACAGTGACAGATGGTAAGCTAGAATTCAAAGTAGAAATCAGTTTTCTTGTAATGGTATATACACAACGGAAAACATTAAAAGAAGTACACTTATTGGAATCGGCGGGTTCAAACTCTGAAGCTTTGGCAGGGCTAACGACAACTTGGCCATTCGCGTACATAATTAAGTTACCGAACAACCGCACTGTCAGCTTTGCATTTTTGCCGTATCGTGTACACTACTGGAAGTCGTCTCGAATAATACCGTATGAAAAAAGAATGCCGCGTCTCATGACGAATGTCAAGGCAGCCAGTTTCTGGACATTCTTTATGCAGGGCGTTTCGCAATTCGTACTACAATGTTCCAGGCATTGCAAGAGGGTGTTAATACACAACGTTTCGGTTAAGAGCCTAGGAACGGAAACGTACAGTTTGGGTGGAAAATAAGTCTGTGAGAAAAATGGTATTTGATGAACGGAGGCGATCCGGGAAACGTTCGCGATACATGCGCTCTGCAACTGTATCACTACGTCCCGTGCCGTGGAAGCGAGGGATTTGAAAGTGACCCTGTACATGGGTTTCTTATCAAAAGGAGAGGGAGTGAGTGACTGAGTGTGCGTGAGAGAGAGAGAGAGAGAGAGAGAGAAGAGAGAGAGGAGGACCTAGGTCTATTCTCACTTACAACTGACTTGACTTTCTATTTCCTCGCACTCACTAGAAAAGCACATACAGATCGGCTATTTTGCCTCTCTTTTCGCATGACTGTAGTATTGTAAATACGTGGATGCAGTGAATCCCGCTCTAGTGTGGTGCACTTCTCAAGGGCATTCCAGGGTACGAGGTTCAAACTTTTACGATACTGTTTGCGCTAACGGTCGAACAGCGCAATTAACTTAAGTACAGTACTAACATTTGTTGGAGATACGAGTACTGCAGAATGCTTCTACGCTGCTGCAACGCCTCTGCTCTTCACTCCCCGGTTCAGCATCAGCTGAATGCTCCGGCAGTCGAAAACAATTTATGAACACTCCTCAAACGTGGGCATCAGAACGTAGCTCTCATAACATGGGCTTGGTGCAAGTCTGTGTAATGTTTCTCACGCTTTTGTAATATGATACCATTTCAAACAATGTCAGAATATTAATGGCGATGACAAATTATAGGCAGCATGACTTCACCGCGATTACGTTTTAATAAGTGCACGAATTTATCTATAAATAATGGCGATTTCATCAAGAGTCCTCATTATACCTTACCACCAACGTACCGCTACGATTATTATTATTGTTCCAAAGAAACATGTTTCTTTGTAGCGAAAGAAGTTTACCGAGGATGATTGGTGAAAAATTAAATTACGGCACTGCAATGCAGTACGCGCGCACTTCTCGCCTATCGCCATGGCCTGTTGCTCTGAAGCTGCTGTTCGACACATGGTTCTGTCACACGGTATTCAGTAGTTTCGTGGAATTTTGAACCTCGATTTTTCGAAAACCGCTGAAAAAGGCTTCACCGCCTATCACCATTTGTTAAATCTAAGTACAGTAGGTCACCAACATTATCTGGCCACAGGTTAGTGCCCATCAATATATGGTGTGTTCACTCTTTGCCTTTATAGTGGACTGAAGATCAGCAGTGGACACTTTCAGCGACATGTCTGAATGAATGACAGTCCCCTCTTCCTCAAGGGCCGAAACCAGAGAGGGTGGTGATGTTGGACGTCGGAGTCTGCGGCGAAGTCTACTATCTAACTCATCCCAACGGTGTTTCACTGGGTTCAGATTGGGACTCTGGGCGGTCAGGCCATTTCAGGAATGTTATCGTCCACAAAACATTGCATTATGACAGGCTGAAATGTTAGGCTGTTACAGTCATCGTGCCCGAACTGTGCCTCCACTGTGCGCTGCACACAATGCTGCAAAATGTCTCGATACCCTTCAAGCATTTAGCCTTTTCTTAAACGCAATATGCGACCACAACCTGCCCACCAAAAACACTCCCATACCGTAACAGTAGCTCCTCTGTACTCGACTGTTCGCACTACACATGACGGCAGGTAACGTGCTCCAGGCATTCGTCAAATCCAAACCCTTCCATTGAACTGCCATTGGGCACAACGTGATTCACCAGTGTCCACTGGCGCCGCCCTCTGCACCACCTCAGTGGTCGCTCAACACTGACTACAGAAATACGTGGCTTACGATTTGCCGCTCCATCATTCTTTTTGACACCCAACGCAGAGGCGCTGAGGTAGCTGGGATCCTGGTAGCATTTTGGAACTTAGGAGGGATTCCTCCCGCTGACTGCACGCCATTTGTTCAAGCACTCTCCACAATAGTCGACGGTCCCTATCCGTTAGTAGCCGCGGTCTGCCTGGTCTTGGTGTAGCTCTGGTTGTTCCTTCACGATTCCGCTTCCCAGTCACATCACGAAGAGTCGATTTGGGCAGCTTTAGCAGGACTGAAATGTTGTTGTTGTTGTCGGTGGTGGTGGTGCATCTGGAAGGCGCTCAACATCGCGGTCATCAAAGACCGTACGCTGACTGTGTGACGCGAAAGGGGCTATTGCACACAAAACGAGGATAGCCTACAATACGACGTATGACCACATACGCTCCCTTGTACTCTCTTTTATATGAACATACACGACTCCTCAGATCGGTACAACGGAGCAAGCGAGTCAAAGCAGAGTATGACAAACAATGAAATCAGATCTGGACAGCCACTAAACTTGAAATGTCACCGATGGACTTGTTACTCAGGTGACACGTAAAGATTAGCCAGCATTTCGAAGTCGTCGGGCTTTTCTGACCGAGGCATTCTGCTGTCAGTGCTCTACACAATCCGACAACACAATCCCTCCCCCACCACCCCCTCCTCCATTTACACTGTAAAGTACGCGTCTCGCACATCCAGTGGTCAAATGCTCATTATATAGGGGTGTCCGGAGCCAATGGTCTTGCCGCAGTGGTAAAATCGGTTCCCGTCAGATCCCCCCAGTTAAGCACTGTCGGGCTTGGCTAGCACTTGGATGGGTGACCATCAGGTCTGCCGAGCGCTGTTGGCAAGCAGGGTGCACTCAGCCCTCGTGAGGCAAACTGAGGAGCTACGCGATCGAGAGGTAGTGGTTCCCGTCTCGTAAACTGGCATACGGCCGGGAGTGCTGTGTGCTGACCACATGCCCCACCATATCAGCATCTAGTGACGGCTGTGGGCTGAGATTGACACCGCTGCGGTCGCAGGTTCGAATCCTGCCTCGGGCATGGATGTGTGTGATGTCCTTAGGTTAGTTAGGTTTAATTAGTTCTAAGTTCTAGGGGTCTGATGACCTTAGAAGTTAAGTCCCATAGTGCTCAGAGCCATTTGAACCATTTTTGAGGATGACACGGCGGCCGGTCGCTACCGGCCTTCCAAGGCCTATTCCAAGTTTAGTTCTCATGGCTGTCCAAGTATTTTTGATCCGCCAGTGTATGTGCGAAAGATGAGAAAATCGGTTACCGTTGGGCGTGCGCACCACTCGTCAATACCACACTGCTGAGTAGTTTATTTATTTATTTACAATTTGCTGGCTTTGATGATGTGTTCGTAAAGCCATCTCAATGTCAATTATTACGATAAGAACGTGGGGACAGTACAACGCCCACTCACCGAGCAGCGAACTGCTGAACAGTTAAAGTCATTTTTTTTTCATGTTTTGTGAGACGCTGGACAGAATACAGTATTACAAGGCAGGGAACGATTCCCTGCGCTGCCATTGTCTTTTCTTTGGCATTAATTGTTCCTCGCAGCGGCACACGTTGTCTGTCGAGCAGTGACGGGACCCGACAGGAGGACAGAGGAGAGGAGAGGGGAAGCGCGAGGGGAAGAGGGAGTCCCGTGACGTAAAGAGGGCGCACGCACCCGGGCACACGGCTAACGATCGTACACAATGGCGGGCAGCGGAGGAAAGCTTAAGTTTCATCGTTTCGAAAGAGACGGCAGAAAGACGGGCGGGTCGTCGAGGCGCGGGAGCGCAGGCCCTCATTAATGCCGAGCCGCCAGTTCTCGTGCTCGTTACTGGCGCCAGCGACCTGCGCCGGGCTCGCCAGTCAGCGATCCGCCGGCGCCAGCATTCCGCGTTCGCCGGCGCGCCTTATTGGCGCCCTGGGGCGCTGCCCGTTATTCCCCGCCAGCGCCCCTGCCAGAGTCCATTGCAGGACAAGTCTCTCGTTTGCCGACGTTCGATAGCTGTTCAGGGGTCGCGGCTGGCGACCTGCGAAACACGGCTATCGAACTAACAGCTCGGCAACGAGAAATCTATGACGCTCGCCGTAAACAAGAAACAACTGCTTGCCGCTTGTTTAGCAAAGTAGGAATGACAGCAAATTATCACCGGGTAAGAAAATCTCCGTCTAGAGGACATGTTGCATCGCCAATAACCGTGTTTTAGTCATGTCTGTGCCGAGCGACAAGTATGTGCCTCTGTATTGCCTACTCCAACATCCATGTTCTCACGAGGCTAATGAACGATGGTATTACACGCATACTTGTTCCGTGGATACGATAATCCTGGATGCTAGAACCGTACGATTATCGATCTGAGTCTCGTAAACTAGTCTCTTCACATTCGCCCAGACGAACAAGTCCACGGGTGTAAAATTTGAAAATTTCCCGGTGAATCAACGGTTCAAAAAGATTTCGGGCTTGCAGCCGGTCGTCGTAAAGCCCGAAATCTTTTTGAACATGTCCACGGGTGTCACGTCTGTTGACCGAACTGGCCATGGAACACCACCACCGTGACCAATCCATTGTTCACCAAACTGTAATTCAATGTAGCTCCTAACACGAATGCAAAGTGTGCCGGCGCCCCGTCATGTTGAAACTACGTAGCTGACGAATTCTCAGCGTCACATTTTCGAGGAAATGTGCAACGAGATGTTTGAGAAACGTTTTCTACACGACTCCGTTCAGTGTATCAGGGAGTAGGTAAGGTCGAATCACAAAATCGTTGACAATGCCACCTCTTATATTAGCAGCAAACTTCTGTTAAGAGCATGGACACGACATTGCGTGTGGATTCCTGTCATCTCATTCATGACTGCTATTCCTCCTGTTGAACATGCCATGTCGCCTATAAGGAAAACGAATGCAGGAAATTGGGGAATTTTTCGGCACATTGCTGTTCGAACCAATTTGCAATCGCTATTCGAAATGGAAAATCTTTGACTGCAATTATTGCCCCTACTACGGATGGTACCGGTGCAACTGTTGTTCATGTAAGACTCTCAGAACAGGTGAATGATACGTGTTCGGAATTCGTGCAACGCGAGGACCACCAGATGATGATGATTGTGGGGTCATCAGTGCCCGTACAAGTTCTAATCCTTCCATTTCCAGTCTCGCCACTAACCGAATGATGATGAGGTGACGAGGACAACACAAATACCCATACCCATTCCCCGGGCGAAGAAAATCCCCAGCCCCGCCGGGAATCGAACCCGGGACCCCGTGATCCAGAAGCCGTAACGCTAGCCACTAGACGGCTAGCTGCAGACTCGACCACCAGAGGCTGGACTGTCGCCAATGGTGTGTAACACATTCTTTTCCGTGTCGGGTGCTCTAGCGCACCTCACACAGCCAGTATCTTCCAGTATAGCTCGTGAGGGTCCAATATCTCGTGGGTCTCTACGTGTAGATGCACAAGTGCTGTGCTGCGGATGTACTCGGTGCGGGAACACCTCAGCACAGCGGCGATGTGTCGCTCTTCCACTGCAGTCAGTGAATCTGCACACGAGGTACGTATCGGCGAATTCTCCATCAGGAAACCTATCCACAGTAATGCTATGTACAGCTGTTAATGCACAACTAACACCGCTGGAAAACAGAACCCCAGACAGAACGGAGCAGCAGTGAATGCAAACATGAGGATTCAAATGGTTCAAATGGCTCTGAGCACTATGGGACTCAATTGCTGAGGTCATTAGTCCCCTAGAACTTAGAACTAGTTAAACCTAACTAACCTAAGGACATCACAAACATCCATGTCCGAGGCAGGATTGGAACCTGCGACCGTAGCGGTCTTGCGGTTCCAGACTGCAGCGCCTTTAACCGCTCGGCCAAAACATGAGGGCAATGAGGCTCTGAGCACTATGGGACCTAGAACTACTTAAACCTAACTAGCCTAAGGACATCACACACACACCCATGCCCGAGGCAGGTTTCGAACCTGCGACCGTAGCGGTCGCGGGGTTCCAGACTGTAGTGCCTAGAACCGCTCGGCCACCCCGGCCGGCTGTGTTTAAAGTGATGTACGTTTACTTTTATGGGCTGTGCATCTCTGCCCCTTGTGTGAGTCCCTGACTTAGGTGCATCCCTGATCAATTGCATTCTTCACATTTTATTTCGTTTCGGAAATATAATAGGTCACAGAGTTAGTTGAGATACACGAGAATGCCACGTCCAAAAGCGGTAAGGATTCGGCACTGCTTACAAAGCAGTTCCATAGAAGATACCATGGTGGACAGTTCGGAGTCGGCCTGTGATTACCGGACATCACTGACACCCCTGCTGTGGCTACAAGTTTACAGTAACGCTTCGTAGCATAAGAACTGTTTATGATGGCGGGTCATTAGAAGTTCGCTGAGAATGCAGTACAAAACTATAATTTCTATTTCACCGATTTCGTTGGCTTTGATTGGTTTATTCAAACACGACCATATGTTATTAGAACAGTCTTACCTCTCTCATTATGAAACTTATTTGCCGTGGTGAAGTTAAACGCAAACTAAAAAATACTGTAACAGTAAATCAAAGAGCCCAAGCAACCGCTGCAGTGTAAGAGGCCGTGTGGAGAAGATCAGTGCCAATTGCGTTGGTAGCACGTAGGAGACCATCTCACAGCTGCAAAGTCAAAGGAAGCGTTCCGACGCGGTGCGAATCACAAAGGGTTCATTTACTGCGCGGCACGTGAAATACTTAAGCGCCAAAAGCTTTTGAAATAATAAAGACATCTTTGCAGCAGAAAATTGTTTAGCAGATCAAAGGCGTTCCTAAGTGCTACCGTGTGTCTCGAGCTCCAAATTACTTCAGCACAGTCGCGAGAGCCTCCACAAGCAGCACATGACACTTCAAGCGGAGCACAGAATTACCGCCAGAAAAAAAAAAAGAAAACAAGGCAAAGGAGAATTTTCTGTTTAATGGCGTGACAAAATGTAATTCCCGTCATTCAGCTTAATTGTTCGCGGGTTATTTGTCGTCACGACGCTTCCCTAGCAATCGCATTAGCGGTGGATAGTCCGCCGCCGTTACACAAGAATACGCGCAGCGCCAACTATTTCATTAGCGCAGCCGTCCCGTAGCGCTCTGTGGTCACAGTCGGATGCGTTCAATACGGCACGGAATGTTACACGCCGCTACGGCCACGGGGAGAAAGTTTACCTAGCGTAAAAATCTGAGGGTAGCAGGGATAAAATGTAGGGAGCGTCATGTTACCTACACCTCGTACAGAAATCAGACTTCAGTTGTAGGAGTAGAGCGACATGAAACGGAAAAGTAGTTAAGAATTGAATGAGACAGGGTTGCAGCTCATCCTCGATATTATTCAATTCATATGTCAGAAAGCTTTTAAGTAAATCAAGGAGAAATTTGGAAAGAGTATTACAGTTCAGAAAGTTCTGGGATTTGTTGATGACAATGTAGTTCTGTAACAGAGGGCAAGAGACTCAGGCAACAGTTGAACGGGTTAGATAGCGTGATGAAAAGTGATTACAGAAAGATGTAAAAGAAGATGCTAACGGAATTAGAGTAGGAAGTCAGAAACTAAAGCTAATAGATGAGTGTTTTGTATTTGGGCAGTAAAATAAGTGCCGATGGCTGAAAACAAGAATACATAAAAAGCAGACTGCCAGTACCACGAAAAGCGTCTCTGAATAAGGGAGTTTCGTTAACATCAAATATATATTTCCAGCTAAGGTTGTACTCAAAGTATCTGCCTACGGTGTAGCCTTGTACAAAAAAAGGGAAAAATGTATAATAAACGGTTCAGACAGAAAGAGAAGAGAAACTTTTTAAACGTACTGTACGCTGAATATTGAATCGAAATGGGGACGGAGAGGAACCAAATTAAGGCAGCTTTCGACTAAAACAATGGATTGGTTGACAGGAAACATCCGAAGATCGCAAGGAATAGTCAATTTGGAAAGAGAGGGTAGTAGGTTGGGAGATTGTTCAAATGGATGTAGGTTGCAGTAGTTCTGCCGAGTGTTGCACAGAACTAGCGCGGAGAATATATCAAAACAGACCGCGGGGTGAAGACTCGGACAACATGACCAGTTATGTCGAAAAGAAACGTCTAATTGTACCAAAAAAAACCAGCAGCCACATATAATCCACAAACCACAATGTGCAGTAACAGATGCTGGCTAGTGTCGAACATCTTGTGCATTATGTATCGCGGAACACATTCGTTTGGCACAGGAAATTGCGCACCCGTCTGGAGCAAAATTCTCCTTCAGGGCACCGTAACTTCCAAGAAACGAACTCTGCTGCGTCCTACCTACTGTATTACGACGACCGAGGTACTAAATCACATGGTGTCATATCTGAACAGTGAAATTAAAAAGCCACTCGGTGTAATGATCCTTTTTTTCTCATTCTGAGAAATTCCACAAGAATTTCAGTTGTGAGTTATGACTGTGTCCTACTCTAATGTCTCGTGTGTCAGTCTCAGTGCAATACTTTAAATTATTTCTTTTAACGAAATACGTGTACATCCACATGACTACTCTGCAATCCGTAAATAAGTGCCTGGCAGAGGCCTCATCGACCGACCTTCAAACTGCTCGTTTTTCTCTACCTTTCTATTCTCTGCTCGCGCGCAGGGAAAACGAGCACTTAAATCTGACTTCTCTTATTACAATGATCATTTCTCCCTATGTAGGAGGGTGGCAATAAAACATTTTTTCGCATTCCGAGGAGAACATTTGATATGGAAATTTTGTGAAAAAATCTCGCCGCAACGAAAAACGTCTTAGTTTTAATTATTGTCGCCCCAACTCACGTATAATATCCGTGACACCCTCTCCCCTATTTTATTTTAAGACAAAACGAGCAGCCTTTCTTCAAACTTTTTCGGCGTTCTCCGTCGGCCCAATCTGTAAGGGTCCTATACTGCACAGCGATACTCTAGCGGAAGACGGAAAGCGTAGTGTAGGCAGTCTTGTTAGTAAACCTGTTGCATCTTCTAAGTGTTCGGCCAGTAAAAACGCACACTTTGGTTTGCCTTTCCCACAACATTATCTATGTGATCGTTCCTATATAAGTTATTCGTTATTTTAATTTCTAGGTATTTAGCTGAATTGACAGCCTTAAAGTATGTGTGATTTATCGAGTAAACGAAATTTAACGGATTCCTTTCAGCACTCATTTGGATGATCTCACACTTTTCATTGTTTACGGTCAACTGTCACATTTCGCGTTTTGCAGATAGCTTGTCTAAATCATTTTGCATTTGGTTCTGATTTTCTGATGGCTTTACAAGACGGTAAATGAGAGCATCATCAACAAACGATCTAAGTGGGCTGCTCAGGTTGATTACAAAATCGTTCATATAGATCAGAACCACAGAAGACTTATAACACTTCCCTGGGAAACGCGAGATATTACTTCCGTTTTACTCGATGACTCCCCGTCAGTTATTACGAACTGTAACTTTCCTGACTGGAAATCACGTATTCAGTCGCTCAATTGACAAGCTACTTCATAAGCACGCAATTTGATTACAAGCAGTTTGTGAGGAACGGTACGAAAAGCCTTTTGAGAATATACAAGCGCTATTCGGAAAGTAAGGAACGATACGTCGCGAAATGGAAACCACAGTGAAAATCAAAACTGTTTTATTTGTAACAGTTAGCTACAACTTCCAGCTACTTACCTCCATAGTCGGCGATCAGGTTTAAACGTCTGTCGTAGCGTTGTACCAACTTTCCAGTACCCCCGTTATAGAAGGCAGCCCCTAGTGCTTTCCGCCAATTCTCTACGCTGGCCTACAGCTCGTTGTCTGTGCCAAAATGTTGACTTCCCAGCCAACGGTTCATGTGAGCAGAGATGAAACTCAGAGGGAGACAATTACGGGCTGTATTGTGGGTAATCAGACATTTCCAATTGAAAACGATGCAGGAGTATCTTCATTGCTCCTGCAGAATGCGGCTGAGAATTGTCTTGAAGAAGAAAATGCACTGGGGAATAGGTAACGTTAGAATACAGCATATGCTCGAGAATCCTACTGCAAATCGACGTCAGTGTTATGGGTCTGTAATTCATCAGGGTGTGACCTGTGCAAACTTTCCAGTCTTTAGATACAGATCCTACACTGAGCGAGCCGTTGTATACTTAAGTCGGTAGCTATTCCATAAGTATCCCCTGAAATCGAACTAACTGGTACACCATCTGACCGGGCGGTTTTCCTTTACTAACTGATTTATGTTGCTTTCCTACACGGAGGATATATGCTTCTGAGTTATTGATCTTGGCAGCCGATCTTGACTGGAATTCAGGAATATTTACTTCGTCTCCTTTGATAACGGAATTTCGGAAAAGACGTATTTAGTAACATAGTAACGCCGCTTTAGTGGTACTGTCATCGATAACATTACCATCGCTGTCGCGCAGTGAAGCTACTGACTGTGTCTTGTAATTATCAGCTTTACTAGTTGGTTAGTTACGATTAAACCTAGCGAGCCGCAGACTGAGCAATTCAGTCAGCAGGTACACTTGACCTCACAGATTGTCCGAATTTTATCACTTCTATCGGAAGCGTCAGAATGGAGACATTTTAATTTTACTTCCGGAATAATATTTTCGCAGTGTTTCATATAAAACCGGAAACCTGCGAGTGTGGAAGCGAGAGCTGGTTCCGCCGGCCACCTGCTGGCCTGCGTGCGTGAAGGCGAGGAGCGCCTGGGACAGACGCGGCCTGCGCGCCTCTGCCCCGGGATGCATTCTGCGGCGGCGGCAACTTGGCTCCTACGTTCAGAGGGCGCGCCGCTCGCAACCACATCAAGGGCCGCCCCCGCCGCCGCCGCCCCCGCCGCCGCCCCAGCGAGGCCAAGAGCCGGCAGCCGGCACCGCCGTGTTTATCGACTCCGCGCCCGGAAGGCGGGGGCGGCTGGCGCGACTCCAGGTGCGGCCTGGCCTCCCACACTCTGCGGCCCCACTTGCTGCTTCCCGCGCCCTTACACACGACCTCGACTCGTTCCTGTGGTCTCTCCAGATCGCTTATGCCCAATGTTCGGATGCTGCCTTCGAAACGGACAGGGCCGCATTCCTTACTCATCTTTCAACAATCCGACCTGGGGGTCCATTTTGAATCACTGCGCCACCAACTCTTTCTTCGTTCAACTCTTTGAGTACCTGTTGTTTCTGCCTGAAACCAACGTTTTATTATTATTATTAAAATTATTATTATTATTATTATTATTTAGTTTACTTCTCTGTCTTGGTAATGGGCGATCTGTTACAATTAGTCGATAGAAAGTGAACTTCTTAGCCAAGATCGCTTATAAACTATCTTTATTGTCGATTACCGGTTTCGATAAGCATAAAAAGTTAGTTTGTGTGGCCATCCTCTGCAGCAAGCACAGAAATACTTGTTTCGTAAATAAAACAGCCTTTTCTAGCTGCAACTTTATTTTTTCCAGGCGCGTTTCGCCTTTTTCTGACTCTAAGGCATCTTCAATGGGATCTAGAACGACATAGTTTTGTCATTTTTAGATTGTCAAACAGTTCATGTAGCTGAATTTTATCCATAGTGGATGCTGTCGAACTCCGGGAATGTTCTTTCATAGGGTGTAGAAAAATATCCGCTACCAGTCACAATAAAAGGTTATTTATTTGTCACACGATCGGTTTCGGGCTTGCGCCCATCCTCAGGTCTTTATACATTCATGTACATGTTTATACTGTTGGAGATCACTGTATAAATACAAAAAAAAATATTTGCTGGTGACACACTTATATCTGTATCTGTTTAGCCACCAGCAAATAATTTTTTTGTATTTATATAGTGATCTCCAGCAAAAAAATGGTTCAAATGGCTCTGAGCACTATGGGACTTAACATCTGAGGTCATCAGTCCCCTAGAACTTAGAACTACTTAAACCTAACTAACCTAAGGACATCACACACATCCATGCCTGAGGCAGGATTCGAAACTGCGACCGTAGCGGTCGCTCGGTTCCAGACTGTAGCGCCTAGAACCGCACGGCCACTCCGGCCGGCTGATCTCCAACAGTATAAACATGTACATGAATGTATAAACACCTGAGGATGGGCGCAAGCCCGAAACCGGTCGTGTGACAAATAAATAACCTTTTATTGTGACTGGTAGCGGATATTTTTCCAGACCCTAGTTCACGTAGCGTTTTTTATGTAAATAATAATTACTTACAGTTTGTTGGCATCTGTGTTTCCTTTCATCTGGCCTTCAAATCGAACTGCCACTTCATTTCCGAAACTTAAGCACAAGTTCGGAATATTGAATTGTAATCAGGAATATGCTCTCCTCTGGCACTAATGCACCTTTTGCAACTGTTAGTCGTGTTGGCTACCAAACTGTTGAGCAGTCTCAAGGCGGTTTCCTGTTCCAGCACGGTTCGGGGAAGTGGTGTTCGTCTGTCAATAGCATCCCAGGCTCTATATCGCTTAGGTAGGGGTAGTACGCAGGCCATTCCATACGTTCAGTATCTCCACTTGCCAATGTGTCCGGCATCTCAGCAGTCCTGTGTGGGCCCATTGTCGGTCATAACCAGGAAGTTGGGACCTACCGAAGCACTAAAGAGGTGGACACAATCCGTGATAATCTCCACGCAAAACCGCTATAACATGCTCGTACACTAACGAACTCTTTCTCGACGATGGCGTGGTTAAAGTGGGATCCATTTAACAAGCTTACGAGCATGCAAACCAACCTGATTTAATCGCCGCGAAATCGTTTTTGGAGAGGCACGTGTATCGGTAGGGGTTGCAAGGTCTGCAGTGGTCTGCCTAGGAGTGAGATGGCTGTTGCTTTTCGCCACTAGAGCAACGTATCGATCCCCTTGCTATGTGGTGGTCCGCCTGCGACTACCAGCATACTTTCGCATAGCATTTCCACCTTCAGCAGCCTTTTCTAAATCGCGAAAAGACACTTTTGGGTACAGCCATTACTGTGGCCACAGTACTGACACTTTGACCGAATTCGAGCCGTCCGCGGTCGTCGGCACTCAAATGATGTGCCGCAGACAAGTTGTTGCCGTACCACAGGGAAGGCCGCACTAACCGGTTCTGCAACAGCCAACATTCTTAGTCGAACACCGTGCTGGATGAAATGGCGAATGTATACACCGCATTCGTGCGCAGGCTTCGCAACAGTAAACACGCCCAGCACTCTACATTTTCTTTTACTATATTGGTCGACTGTTCCGTAGCACTTGTCGGTTGCCCCGTACTAACTGACAGTTGCTCCTTAGCAACTGTCGCGCATTGCATGTAATTATTTAATTTTTTGTCATTTTCTAATCACACAGATCACAATGTTAAACATAAATCTTTTGCTAAATGAGTTTGTGTAAGTGTACATATTCCCAAACGCCTGTTGTTGCAAATATGTGACTCACCCAAACATACCTGAGAGGTGCAATGTGTCTTACATTTGACCTTATGTTCTCTATAACACTTCATTACAACATGCAGAATATGCTTTTCTGTTTGTTGTTCCTATTAGAGGTTTATTCAGGTGTTGAGGGATTAATGGCGTCTGCCACCCGACACTACTTACAGTGCACACGAGTTTCATCCTTCAGGTTAACCGACGACTGTGGCGGCGAGAATTGCGCCCAGCCACAAAGTTACAATAAAATAAGTCTGACAAATCGTGAGAGACAGTGGACCCCTCACGACGTGACAGACGCTAGTAAAGAGACAGGTGTGAATAAGGTATACTACTGACGGGCTGGAAGCTAGGATGAACATAACTGGATCGTTAGTTTCCTTGAAGAAATTCCAGGCTGGTCAAACAACACCCAACGAGCTGGACGCCGACTCACCTGGAGGTTGGGCGGGCAGTGGTCCAGCAGTTCCAGCATGTGCTTGATGTTCTGTGCGTCCTGGATCACGAAGTTCAGTTCCATGTCGAACTCGCCGCCGACCAGCTGCAACAGACGAAAACGTGTCAAGCAAGGGAGTCTCACACACAGGTGCAGTGGTCAAAACAAAACAGTCATGCACATTTCCCAACAAACGATCAGTTTCACTTTATCTCTCACGCTTTAGAGTTTCATAACAACGATTTGTCGAACGGGCAACAGAACGTAATTTCCCTGAATCTTAGAGCAACCTAAACAGAGCATACCTCGGTGCAAGCGTCTCCCATATGCGTGTGATGCGACACACTTAGGAGATGAACACACAAAGATAAAAATACATAAGTACTGAGATTACAGAAAATGAATCACTGAATGGTAGAAATTAATTCATTAAGTTCCAAAATTAGCGAGTGTTCAATTTTAAATATCCATGTTATGCCTAATACAAGGCAGCTCATAGATGACAAACACGTTAATGACGCGCTGCTATCTGACCTCGCTGCTATCTGACCTCGCTGCCGCTACTTCACATTTGAGTTGAGTACTGCTTTATTTATCAGACATTAAAGTTAGTATATAATTCTCAGGGAAAGCCCGTATGAAATGAAAATTAAAAATAAAGCACTGAGATATTTACCTACTGTACCCAAACCACAAAAAGAAATTCTCAAAAATTTCCCTTAACTGTTGTGAACATTTATTAACAATATCCTTTTGGAATAAGTACTGTTGTCTATGTAGTGTCCAGAACCTGAAAATACCTTTTAGCACCACCTTAGCAATACCAACGCACATTTCGTGTTCGCAGAGCGAAGGGCACTTTATGAACACCACAAGAAAATTTAAAAAAAAGACAAATTTCATTAATTGTCGTTGACTTTCATTCACAACATACTTTTTAAAGATATAGATATATGTAAGAAGAGTCCTGTACTTGAAGATATAAATATTACATTTAATGCGAAAAATATTGCTCATCTGCAAGACCTATGTTTTTGTGTTGCATTCTAATCAAAAATTTAAAAATATTTTTTTCATAGTTTTAAAATACAAGGTACATGACTAGATTACAATATTTTCATAAGGTGGGCATAAAGTACCCCCGTACCCCCCCCCCCAAGCTCCCTTGGTACTGACAGGATTAATACTGCAGCCATTGTCCCACAGTTGCGACATAAACATAATTGAATTATGTTTGTCGAGTAGATAAGAAAAATTAAATTTTTTTAAGCTGAATGTTTACTTTTTTCCTACCGAACATGTTTCATCTGTTCATATCCGGCGTCATCAGCGGCCAATGATTAACAAAAAAGTATTTAATTATACAAGAATAATAAATTTCCTTTAAGTTATATACCATCGAGACACCTAGCACGAATAGGAGAAACATAACTCATTTAAAACAAGACAAATGTTCAGTTGTAAAACAGAATTTTTCTTTTGTTCACAGTATACGCACTTACTGATCACATTGCTACAAAGCGACTCAGGAACAAGGGTATTAAGTTCGTCGCGAGTTCGCCGCAACTGCTGCCTGTCATCTTTAGTCTGTGATGTCGTTTAATGCACAAAAAACAACGCCCACAAAGCCGCGAAGCCAAATTCTTGGACGGGCTGGAGTAAACACTGCGAATCGAAAAGTATGGCGAAACTGAAAGCTCGAGTGTTCGTCGGCGAAGTTGTGCGAGCGAATGGGGCCAGCAAGCTCTTAAGCCGCTCAGCAGGGTGTTGTGGAGGCAGTTATTGACAATCCATTAGCAGCCCTTAAGCCCGGCAAACAAGGATTTGCGACGAGGCGCATAACAGCTCGGCGGTTTGCCTGATAGGCAAGGCAGGGCGCGGCTAAGTCTGGGGCGGCGGGCTGCCGGCTTGCGCTCTTAATGCGAGCAGGCTACACGTCGCGTCGCGCGGGCTGCCTGCACCGCAGGCGCCACGGCCGCGGCGAGCGAGCACGGGTGGATGGCTTCGGTTCTCATCAAACAGGGAACTTTGTCAATCAGACAGGAGCTCTGTTAGTAAGCGACGCAATCAGCTAAATTGACGCCGTTCCGCACTGCCGTCTAGTGAAATAAATTCGGGCTTACCGAGTATCGGATATGATTTCCTACCAGAATCTGGACTTTTTTGCAGATAGAACTCAACATATGACTCTTAACGGAACAAAATCTACACACGTAATCTCCGGAGTACACCAAGGAAGTGTTATAGGACCGTTATGTTTCCAATTTATACAAATAATCTAGCAGATTAGATTAATAGTTATTCCACAGATCATTAATACGACACTTTGCAATGATGTGAAATGTGTCGATTTAACAAAAGGTTTCTCTACACGCCAAGATCAAGTTTCTTCTAGTTGTAAGATTACCTACTAATTTATATAATATATTCTTCTTACTGAGTAGAAGAAATTGTCACTCAGAAATTCTTTTAATTTGTTTTTAAATGTTAGCTGCTCTCTCAAATTTTTGATGCTATTCAGTAAGTGACCAAAGATTTTTGAGGCACCATAATTCACCCTTTTCTGTGTCAAAGTTAGATTTAAACCAAATTACTGAAGATCTGCCTGTTTCCTACTGTTTTAGCTATGCATATTGCTACTGCTTTTCTGTTGAGATGGGTTATTAATAACAAATTTCACAAGTGAAAAATATACATTGAGAAGCTACTTTGACTATCTCATTTTCCTTAAATAAATCTCTGAAAGATAACCTTCGCTGCGCTCCAGCAATTATTATGACTGCACGCTTTTGTGCAATGAATTTTTTTCCTTGATGAAGAATTACCCCAAACGAAAGCAGTGAATAAAAATACGCATAATAAGCTAATTTACTTATATGTTTATCTCCAAAATTTGCAATAAGCTCTTTAAGACTGTTCGCAGATGATGCAGTAGTCTATAAGAAAGCAGCTACGACAGAAGAGAGTATCGGTCTGCAAAATGACCTACATAAGGTTGATGAATGCTGCAGTCTCTGGGACTTGACCCTGAACGTCATTAGGGTAAAAGTAATGTATTGTGCATACATAGGATAGAAATACGCTATTATGAACTGTACTATTGAAGAAAATAACGCTCGATGGGCCAGAGACGTAACAACATCGTGTAATGCGCCATTTTTTCATTTCCTTTTCGACGGCGCCATAGCTCTCGCTTTCAATCAGCATTGGGCTTTTTGCGTTCCTTTCGACATAAGCTTTCGTCTGTCTCGCGTTCTCTATAATTCCGAACGTATTTGCAAGTCATTCGGGAGGACATGTTTCATTATTTTGTAATTTTCAATTTAATACTGGTTTTCACATATATTCCGGTTCAAATGGTTCAAATGGCTCTGAGCACTATGGGACTTAACAGCTGTGGTCATCAGTCCCCTAGAACTTAGAACTACTTAAACCTAACTAACCTAAGGACATCACACACATCCATGCCCGAGGCAGGATTCGAACCTGCGACCGTAGCAGTCGCGCGGCTCCGGACTGAGCGCCTAGAACCGCGAGACCACCGCGGCCGGCCTATATTCCGGCGAATATTGCTATTATCTTACTAGTAGTGCTCTGAAAGCTCTTCACAGAGACATCCGAACCAAAGTCCTCGCTAAACGTGTTTTCACACAAGACGAGTTTACAGCTCTACATCACAGCTGTCCAAAATTTTTCTGGTTGCGACTTCCTACTAACACACACAGTTTCACGAGACACCCTTTCATTAATATTAATAAGAGGGAGTCTGTTGTAACAAATAATACTTCAAATTTTTTATTTCATTTCTAAGTAGAGTATAATTATACATTAAACACCTTTTCACAGACACGAAACTTTTCAATATTACCATGAATTCCACGACTCACGTCGGCTGGGCGAGCGCCTTATGCTATCTTGCATGTATGACAAATCCACATTAATTTCCCCATCTAACTTTCTATAGAACTGCACGAGATGACGTATTTTTTGCAACAATCTGAAGTTACGAGATATCTAGCTTCTTCAGCTTTATCAGAGGTCTTCAATTTCTTAGTAAACAAAGAAATCTACTGCTTCTTCTGGCTTAGAATTTCCTTGAAATAGTTAAAAGTTTTTCCTTGTAAGTGTTTGTATTTCGTTGAAATTTGGCGCAGTAACCGATTCCGTACCACGCTAGTATTGGATAGTCTTTCTCCACATATCACACACTCCGGCGTAGAACATCCTTCATCTCCACAGCATGTGAATCCCATTATTAAGCATTCTTCGTTTTTACGGCCTCACTTTTGTGTTCTTGTTACTGAGTGACGGCGCGGCACAAACACAAGTTTGGCGCGCACTATTTGATTGTTGTTCTTAATGTTTCATAAGCTGCCAAAGGTCTCTTTCTGACAGTAAATTTATACAGTTCTGAAAAAAGTAAAACAATGACATGTCAAGATCGAAACAGATACGGACTGAAGGAAGTGTGTACTATTTTCTACTATTGCCGCTCAGAGAGGTTGTTACGACATCGCCCGACACAGAGCGCCTATGTACAGCAACCGAAGAGAGGCATGTGGCGCCGTAATTGCAAAATTGCGGAATCCAAAGGGACGATCACTCGTTTAATAACCTATTACACTGTACGAAGAGAAGAATCTATTGTATGATTGTGTTGCAAGTTTTTTGTTTGTTTTACACTCTGGATGCAGTCCGCAGCTCGTGGTCTAGTGGCTAGTGTTGCTGCCTCTGGATCACGGGGTCCCAGGTTCGATTCCCCGCCGGGTTGGAGATTTTCTCTACCCGGGGACTGGGCATTTGTGTCGTCCTAATCATTTCACCACCATCATCATCATTCGTGACAGTGGCTAAAATGTATTGTGTAAAAATCGGACTGTGTTCAAATTGGGACTTCGTACGAGCGCTGATGACCGCACAGTTGAGCGCCCCACAAACCAAACATCATCATCATCATCATTCTGGATGTACTAGTCTCGCAACGCCCTTGATGCTACTATTTCACATCCCGCGGTGTCGGGACACCCAGTCTGAAAGCTCTGTTCTGCGCAGAGGTAATTCCTGCGCGGCAAACACAAACAGACGTAGTCTATATGTTGCGGGCTCAGCCAATCTTTACGCATTATTAGTCCCGTAGTTATTAGCGATTCAAATCTGATGGTATTCTGTCACACAAGAATGTTCGACGGACGAGCGAATAGACGTTTTCAACTGCAAAAAGCACCACCTTCATGCCTGTAAACATGTGTGCTCCTAGATTCAAGGAGAAGAGGAAATTAAAGAATGCACTCTCAAGACAAAAACAAAAAAAGGCGCAACATGAAACTTACCCGAACGGGACGGAAATCGGTACATGTACCGGCAAACAAATTGTTACATTCTCAGAAATACTGCATGATTTATTCAAGGGAAAGAGCTAAACAAACTGAGCAAGCAAACAACCCGTTGGTCCACCTCTAGCCCATACCAAGAGGTTATTCGGCTTTCACTGATTTACAGAATTGTTGGACGCCCCCCTCTGCGATATCATAAATCCTGTCCGAATGGCGCGTTATATCGCCAAAATCACGAGCTAGCCGGAGGGCCCTGCTCATAATGCCCCAAAGCGGTTCGGCGCGCCATGCCGCAGAAGAGCGCTCCCTGCCAGCTCACCGCGCAACTAGTTCCTAACCAGGCTGCCAGTGACGTGGGGGAGCCCAGCTGTGGATGAAGTTGGCGTGCAGTCCGGCAACTAATGACAAAGCTAGATAACAACGACAATTTTCATTCGATAATGAATTAAAATTTGTGCCAAGGCAGGGACATGAACCCGGGTCTCCTGCTAAGGGAGGGCATTGGACTACAGTAGTCTGTGCAGCGACCATGGCACGAATTTTAATTAATTACTTCAGTTTCTATCCTTATCGAAGATACAGTTGAGACTCGTAAGTCTCTAGGAAAATGTAATTCCATCAGAACAATTTGCATTGTTGGGACTTCAAATTTATTCCAGTAAAAGATAAACAAGGCATGAACAGCGCACATTAACTACGAAGACTTATTACTCATGGTTTAAATTTATTTACCGTAAATCATCACTGTGCAGTATACGCCGAGCGGTTCTAGGCGCTTCAGTCCGGAACCGCGCGTGCTAAGGTCGCAGGTTCGAATTTTGCCTCGGGCAGGGATGTGTGTGTGATGTCCTTAGGTTAGTTACGTGTAAGTAGTTCTAAGTCTAGGGGACTGATGACCTCAGATCGTAAGTCCCATAGTGGTTAGAGCCACTATGGGGCACAAACGAGCAATATTATATTTTCCCTCTGAGTCACGGAATACACCGATACTCACGCAAGTCATCGCTAGTCCACCGTATACAACTCTCATGGGCCACTTCTCACACTTTGAATAGTTTACCCAGTCACCTGTCTTTCTTGTTGACGAGTAGGTGTGTTTGCAAAGAAGACAAGGCGTTTCATTCTCATCTTCAGAAGGGTTGTTTGCCTCATAAGTCTTCAAACTCTTCTCACTTTTTTGTGGTCTAGACCTGGAGTCCTACAACAGTATTTTTTAATCTGCCGGAAGATACTTCCGTTGCATATAGTTCATGTTTGTACAGAGACCCTGTCATCATGGCGCATTTTCTTCGTCGCATGGTTGATGATGGTCTCTCGTATAAAGCAACTGACTTTATACTCTCTGGTGACACAATGAATGAAGACTGTCTTTGCACGTCAGTCGACGGACCTGGATGTAGAGAAGAGGTAGTCACTGTCTCTGTTGTGTTTTGTGAATCTAGCATTATTTTTTCTGATTTATCTGATGGTGCAAATTCCTCTTCGCCAAATGCGTTTGCATTAAGCGGAGAAACACCAGGCTTTTTAAACCCAGATAGACGATTTTGCATTGTTGCTGTTCTAATATATGCAAGTCGGAACAACTGAGCTATTTGTTAC
Source organism: Schistocerca serialis cubense (assembly GCF_023864345.2). NCBI lineage: Eukaryota > Metazoa > Arthropoda > Insecta > Orthoptera > Acrididae > Schistocerca > Schistocerca serialis. Next base: position 20,618,118 of record NC_064644.1, on the reverse strand, counting down.
TGGGCTGCCACTCTTCCTGCATGGCTGTTACGCCACGTCTTAATTGCCTGATCGTATCAAGCGCTCAGTGGTTCCATCTCAAATGAAAATACTGGGCTGCCACTCTTCCTGCATGGCTGTTACGCCACGTCTTAATTGCCTGATCGTATCAAGCGCTCAGTGGTTCCATCTCAAATGAAAATATGCCTCTTCAGTAAGAGATAATTAATCAGATTCATAATGACAGAAATAATCTAAAAATTAGCGCAAAAGAATTGTGAATTCTATATGTAATTATTAAATTGTCGTTACGAAAACGTGTACACACAGGTAGCGTACCGTTAAAAGCATATACAAATAAAAGTGAGCCGGAGGAGTGGATACGGTTGGACATGAATTTGTGGCAGCATCAACGGAGGAGGAAAAGACCTACAGTCACTTCCAACAGGACGGAGCAACTGCCCGTACAGCCGGCCGAAGCCTGGAGCACATTTACACGATCTTCACGCCTGACAGTATTGTTAGGAGAGGTTCAAAAATGGCTCTGAGCACTATGGGACTCAACTGCTGAGGTCATTAGTCCCCTAGAACTTAGAACTAGTTAAACCTAACTAACCTAAGGACATCACAAACATCCATGCCCGAGGCAGGATTCGAACCTGCGACCGTAGCGGTCTTGCGGTTCCAGACTGCAGCGCCTTTAACCGCACGGCCACTTCGGCCGGCTAGGAGATGTCGGTGTGGTCCTCGCCCTGGCTTGCCACCCAGGTCACCTGGTCTGTCTGTCTGCAAATACTTTGTGTGGGGAGCCCTCAAGTCTAAGGTGTACCGCCGCAACCCTCATAGTCTTCAAGAACTGCAGCAGTACATATCGGATGAGATAGCAGCAGTTCCAGCGATCCAACTTCTGTGCTCTTCCAGCAACTTGCTGACCAGAGTATAAAAGTGGCAAGAGACGAATGGTGGTCACTTTCAACATTTTCTATAGTCAGGTTAGTACTGTATTTCCTTTCCTCTGGTGTGTTTCCTTGTATCCTGGAAATCTATTGTCCGGGCCACTTTCATTTGCCCCATCCTGTACTCCTTACGTCACACATGCAAGTTATATGTAACGCGTCATGAGAAAACATGAGGTAGTTCTGAGTTTACCCCATTGCTACTATCCTGTTTTACCCCAACTTAAGCTTTATCCGTAAAATTCCTTCTGCATAAGAAAGAAGGTGAAGACTCGTTTAACGTGGCATATGTTCATAGAGCCTCTTAAAACTATTATCCACGATATTATTAGTTTATACTTCTAATACAACCGTATAAGTTTCTCATTACACACAAAATATCTCAAAGTAAGGTACACAACCACAAAAATCTAACAAATTATTGTGCTCAACAACAACGCGTCTGACCCTACCAAGCCTCATGGCGGCGCTCTGAAGTTGGCGGCTATCTTCATGGCCTAACGGCTAACAGACAATGTTACCAACATCGTAAGGAGAAACGAGAGTTCGCGGTTTCACCCCTCATTCCCGTTATACCCCAGCTTCCCCTACATTCGTCCCGCATTAGTAATTCGCGCGAATGCTTTGTCGAACGTTACATTATACAGCGTGATGGCAGGACGGATAGTAAATACACTGGTGTGCAAAACTTATGGACGATAGTAACTTCCCTGTGATGTGTTGCTGCCAATTAAGATAGCTCGACAGAACTTGGTCCATACAACGGAAGGTGATTAGGCGTTGGCTTACGACGCTTTGCCGCCTACTAGTGGTTTTACGGTCCTTCGACCACTTTCCATACATATCCGCGACAGTAGCACGCGGCCAACCGACCAGCTTCACCGTTTCCGAGATGTCACTCATCATTGTATTTACTAATAGCTATCATCGTATCTGTACACTTTTGGTTTTTGTAAATTATTTCAGGCGAATGCTGAGAGTGTGCCTTATAACAGGTCTGGGTCTATTCTCTTCTTTGGTCTCTAAGCAGGTGGTGGGGTTGTAAAGAGAGCAACATGTCAGTGGCAGGTCGCGATTCCGTCCCTTCGTCCTCGAGGTGTGGTGTTTCGGTCACACCCAAGTAGTTTCCTCGTCGAGGCAGCTCCAGCGGGTTTCATTTGGCCGCGTGCCATTGGCTCAACAGGTACGCCGGAATTATATTGGAATTTAGTTGCCACTGGTGAATAAAATTCAATTACGTCGCTGTTTAATAGCTTTCTGCTTTTATATTTTGAAGGTGCAGTTCTGCAAAGCGTTGAAGTATGGAAAAAATTTACGTTAATTTACTTTATACGATATTCTTTGTGAACAAAGACCTTGTAAATTTAATAATATGGTAATCTGGTGTGTGTGTCCATCATTCATTTTCCTTAACTGCTTGTTAAATATATTGAAGCTTTTATTTATTGACACTCCATTGAAGCCATTAATCGATAGCGTTAAAACGTGAGTAGACGCTGGCCTGCCCATGAACTTAATCGTTAATCCCAACGAAATTACCAGATACTGTGCACTGTATTCGTTATTTTTGCATACACCTAGTTAGTGCATCAAGTTTTTTGTTTCCTAGTAACGTGCAGGTATGGGTACAGATATTTGTGTTAAACAGTTATATTTGGCAAATGTAGCAGGGAAAGAGTAGAAAATGCAATCGTTCTACAAAGCTTTAAAAGAACCAAGACTTTTTAATGTTAATTTACTTTGTGTGATATTGCTCGTGAACAAAGGACCCATAAGTTTTATTATGTAGTAATATGATGTGTGTGCTCATGACACATTTTCCATATAAATATAGGGTGTTTGTCCTAACAGTCGTCAGGCGGAGTTTATCTGTTGTTTCGGCAGACATTTGCAATTCGGTTTTGGAATGCGTAGCTGGTGGCAACCCAAACAAATACTGGCTGCAGTTTCATGCGACGCCCAGCGGCGATGGAAAACGTCGGTTTGTTCCCCGTTGCAAACAAAATGATTTTTGACGTGAAATTTCAGGTGCCCATTCCACAGAGCGATCCCAAATTAGTGTATATACATGCGCGAAACATCAACGCGGTAGATAATCCTATTCTACCGAACTGTTCTTCGGCTTTGGATACCTGACAATAGCATCTGATGATTTTTGGGGCATGTTATGGGAAACAGAGAGAGGTACAATGCATCGAAGGAAAACTATGAGTGTGTAGTTAAAAAACGAACTTTTGTAGCAGTCTGCTGTCTGAGGCGTCTCCAGACGTGTCTTTTGCCTGGAATGTCATTCAGTGGGGTAGGACTGCCTTCAGTGCCAACAAGAGATCTCGCTTCGAACTGAGCCGCGACGACCAGCGGAGGCGTGTATGGAGACGCCTCGGACAGCTGTGGGGTGCCAGCCTGAGTGTCGCCCGACAACCAGGGATGGTCTGGAATGGCATTTCTTTGGTTCTCATCCGCGGCACCATCACAGCACAGTGATACGCTGACGTATTGTAGGCCCCATTTTCTTGTCCTTTGTGGCATCCTTGGCTTACTTTTCGGCAAGATAATACCCGCCCGCGCACGGCGAGAGTTTTTACTGCTTGCCTCAGTGCTTGCCAAATCTTGCCTTGGCCAGCAAGGTTGCCGAATGTGTATCCCTCCTCCGGACACACCACACCGGCGGCCTGCTGTGTACGCCCGCCTTCGCCAGACGGACAGCCGCAGCTGTTTGCGGCCAGATATGGATCGCCAAATGTTTGCTCGGCTCGTGATGCAGTTGTCGCACCACAAACACGCGCCGCGCCGCGCCGCGCCCCGCCGCTTGTCGGACGGCAGCGTTCGAAGCGGCCGGCCGTCAGGCGCTTCGTTAGCGCTTTTTCCACACCAGTAATTGGCGAGCATCGCCTAACTCGAGGTATGCCGCAACACCGCAAGGGAAAATGGTGTCCCTACTCAGCCCAGCCACCTCTCAATCTACAGCACACACAAGCAAAACAGTATTCGCTTCACGTGGGCCAGCTCAAACTTTACGCAGTGATAGTCAAGTTTTTTTACACCCTACACACAACTAAACCGAATGAAGGAGGCTTTCAACTTTCACTTGCTATCTGCAACGGTCTTATAGTCCATTTATTTCTTCTCAAGAACAGGTAAAGGTACAAAATATATACAGGCCGTTTCAGCTGCCCATAACTATGAATTTTATGCAACCCACAACGCCTTCAAATACCGCGCACAAGATTTTCATTTTATCTTACTCGCTCTGCGCAAACCGTCAGTTCTACGGGAAAAATAAAAGAACCTCCTGCTATGAAATTTAATGCAGTTACATTTTCTACTGCGATACGTTTTCGCTAGAGGCCACAGTTTTCGTATTATTCCAGAAAAACGTATATATCTTCAAATGTGGTTTTCCTGAATAACCTGAAAACCGTGGATCCAGCGAAAACGTATCCAGTACAAAATTTAGATAGATTAATTTTCCTACAAAGAGGCCCTGTTCATTTTTTCTGTAGCACTACCTGTTTGGGTGGAGAGAGAGAGAGAGAGAGAGAGAGAGAGAGAGAGAGAGAGAGAGAGAGAGAGGATATGACAAAGTCGCACATACTTTTCGAAGCCATTGCAAGTTGCAGGGGCAACTGAATCACCTTGTGTACATAATATATACCGGATGTCTCTTCTATGGTTACGGGAGGATTTCAGTTAGATTACACCATGGTCAGGCGAGATTCCGAAATCTGATACTGGTTTGTAAGGCGTACCCAGGACCAGATACTAACTCAGAACACAATTCAGTAGCGATGAAGAGTAGGCTGAAGTTTAGGAGACTAGGCAACAAAAATCAACGCGCTTAGAAATAGGGTACGGAAATGCTACGAAATGGAGAGATGCACTTCAAGTTCTCTGAGGCTGTTACTATTGCGATAAGGAATAGCTCAACACACAGTTCAGCTGAAGACGAATGGACATCTCTAAAAAGGACGATCACAGAAGTTGGAAAGAAAAACATAGGTACAAAGAAGTCAACTATCAAGAAACCATCGATAAAAGACGAAATACTTCAGTTGACCGATGACGGAAGGAAGTATACAAATGTTCAGGGAAATGCAGGAACATAGAAATACAACTCACTTAGGAATGAAATAAACAGGAAGCGCAGGGAAGCTAAGGCGAAATGGCTGCATAAAAAATGTGAAGCAATCGAACAAGAAGTGATTGTCGGTAGGATTGTCTCAACACACAGAAAACTGCAAACAACCTTCGGTGAAATTAAAAGTAAGGGTGGTAAATTTAAGAGTACACTGGGAATTCCACTGTTAAATGCAGAGAAGAGAGCGGATAAAAGGGGTTCTATGGGGGGAGGGGGGAGGGGGGAATTGTCTGACGACGTGATAGAAGAAGAGACAGCAGTCGATATCGTCGATATCGAAGAGACAGGCGATCCAGTATTAGAATTAGAATTTAAAAGAGCTTTGGAAGATCGAATAACGCAGAAGAGATCAGTAGCATTCCATTTGAATTTCTAAGACCACTGGGAGAACTGGCAACAAAACGACTTTTCACTTTCGTGTGTAGAATATATGAGTCTTACGATATACCATTGACTTTCGGAAAAACATCATCCATACAATTTCGAAGATTGCTAGAGCCGACAAGTGCGAGAATTAACGAACAATCAGCTTAGCACCTCATGCATCCAAGTTGCTGACAAGAATAACATAGAGAAGAATGGAAAAGAAAACTGAGGACGTGTTAGATAACGATCAGTTTTGCTTTAGGAAAGGTAAAGGCACCAGAAAGGCAATGCTGACGTTGTGGTTGATAATGGAAGCACGACTAAAGAAAAATCAAGACACTTCCATATGATTTATCGACCTGGAAAAAGCGTTCGACAATGTAGAATGGGGTAAGATGTTCGAAATTCTGGGAGAAATAGGGGTAAACTATCGGGAAAGGCGGGTAATATACAATATGTACAAGAGCCAAACGAAACAATAAAAGTGGGATACCAAGTACGAAGTGCTAGGATTTAAAAGGTTGTACGACAGCGATGTAGTCTTTCGCCCCTACTGTTCAATCTATACATCCAAGAAGCAAAGACAGAAATAAAAGAAAGGTTCAAGAGTGAAATTAAAATTCAAGGTGAAAGGATAGCAACAGCAAGATTCGCTAAAAACATTGCTGTGCTAAGTGAAAGTGAAGAAGAATTAGATCTGCTGAATGGAATGAACAATCTGATGAGTACAGAATCGAAGAAACACGAAAGTAATGAGAAGTAGCAGAAATGAGAAGAGCAAGAAACTTAGCATCAGGATTGATTATCATGAAGTTAAGGAATTCTGCTATCAAGCAAAATAATTCATGACTACCGGAACAAGAAAGACGTGAAAAGCAGACTATCACTGGCAAAAAATGCAGATTATCACTAGCAAAATGGGCATTCCTGGCCAAGACAACTCTACTAGTATCAAACATGGACTGTGGGAAAACTGGAAAAGAAGAAAACCGAAGCATTTGAGATGCGGTGCTACGGAAGATTGTTGAAAATTAGTTCGACTGATACGGTAAGGAATGAGGAGGTTCTTCACAAAATCGTTGAGGAAAGGAATATGCGGAAAATACTGACAACAAGAACGGACCAGGATGGTAGGACACCTGTTGCGGCATCACGGAATAACTTAACAACTCACTTTGTTTTCAGACACGTTCGGGACCCTCCTCTGACCAAAAATTATTGTTGACGTAAATGACACTTCAAATCCTATTACGACTCTTCTCTGAAAAAAAAAGCCCACTTACCTACGTAAGGTTTTAAAAAACGCATATTTTCCTTGTATCAGTTTTTTTGTGCTACTTTACCCACAAATATCACAATAGCTACAAACCCAAAAGTGATAAAATTTACAAGTTTTATAATCACACCACTTCACAACAAGGTCTCAGAAGGAGAGGTTCCTAAACCACCCACGTGAAGACATCTACCTGAACTTATGAGACTTTTGTAGTAGCGACAATTAATTGCAGACTCTGAGTGCCGCTTGGAGCAATAATAGTGAGTCAATTGGTACAAAACGTACGGAATGTACTCAATGCAAACTGTTCAACTCTCTTTCCAACCTTTGTAGTTTTTCAATATTTATTCTCTGAAATACAGTACTTCAAATTTGGCCAAAATATTTCAGCGCCCGTCACCTAAGGGGCTCCTACTCACACAGTAATGGAATTTGTGTAACTCCTTTCTATCGTTTAGCAAATCTGCACACAAACCTTGAACAAAATGTGAGATGGATGAATAGGGAAAATCAAATGGCTCTGAGCACTATGGGACTTAACTACTGAGGTCATCAGCCCCCTAGAACTTAGGACTACTTAAACCTAACTAACCTAGGGACATCACACACATCCATGCCAGAGGCAGGATTCGAACCTGCGCCCGTAGCGATCGCGCGGTTTCAGACTAAAGCGCCTAGAACCCCTCGGCCACACTGGCCGGCATAATGAATAGGAACCTGCACACCACTTGACATGTAATAACCCTGAGCTAATAAATTAGTCAAATAAGGTGTTAAAAAAATACAGCTTACAACCACAACGGTATACGAGAAACCGCGAGGGGGTAGCCGTGCGGTCTCCCCGTCTCAGGTTCGAGTCCTCCCTTGGGCATGGTTGCGTGTATTTGTCCTTAGTGTAAGTCAGTTTAAGTTAGATTAAGTAGTATGTAAGCCTAGGGATCGATGACCCCAGCAGTCTGGTCCCATAGGAACTTACCACAAATTTCCAAACAACCACAACAAAAACAAGTTCATGAAACACAGAAAGTTATGCAGTATCAACCCAGTAAGTGGCCACGAGACGTGCATTTGCGTTTCCCACCGGTTGAGCACGTCGGGTCTGGTTGGTTGAGCAGGATATGACACACGACGCTGCGATTAGCTGGAAGGAGTTCTACTAAGTTGCGTTTGGTTCTCGCCACTCTTGAAATGATGTGATGGGCTCCACGCTGTCTGGTAGCTTTTCATGAGACTGAACTATCCTGGGGACTCATCCAAGCGAGTACTAAATTATTGCTTCCTTGCTGTTTTGGGTGTGGTTGACATTTTAATGGCGGCACCTAAGAAACTCTTTCCACTACAGAAAATGGTTTGCGTTGTGACACGCTTTCCTATATTCCACGTCCGCTGCTTCCTCTCTGCGGATATCTAGCGGTGCTTTTCCAGCCAGTGTGTTTCCAAAGCGTCCCATATTGTTACGGAAATAGTACTGGTCAAAACTAGAAAGGAAGTCAAGAACGTCTACTCGTTCGGGTATGGGTCTCTGTCTCCTATAACAGTGCGGTTACAATTCGTTGTCATACATCCTTTGTTGTCCATTCTCAAGGAATTACGGACTCGTGCGAACCCATCAGGATAACGTCGTATTTGGATAAATGCGTGGGCCACACTCTCATGTAACATGTGAATATTGTCGATGACTGTGAAATACATCAACGCCTGTCAATTTCCCCGCAGCAAGAAATCTAAGTGGTTGGTCTGATGAACAAGAAGGCCATAGAACTGGACCCCCTAGACCAAACAACTGCTCATTAAAACGTTGGTGTTAGGTATTGTCGCACGAGGCGTTGAAAATGGTGGTACGCTGTCGTGAAAAGAGTACATCTCTTGGCTTTCTGCAAAGGTAAGGTTTCCCAGTGGCACGCGTAGTTAGTCGCGTAGAAACTGGTGATAAACAGCGCCAGTTAATTTGTCTGATAAAGTGTACCTGTCTATGAATCGGACACCCATAATTCCTGTCCACTAAAGCGAACCTTCAAACTGGAACGTAAAAAGATGGCTCTGAGCACTATGGGACTCAACTGCTGAGGTCATTAGTCCCCTAGAACTTAGAACTAGTTAAACCTAACTGACCTAACAACATCACAAACATCCATGCCCGAGGCAGGATTCGAACCTGCGACCGTAGCGGTCTTGCAGTTCCAGACTGCAGCGCCTTTAACCGGAACGTGAAAAGAATTAATTGTTTAAAACATAGAAAATGAAAATTTCAGTTCCTTACAAGTGAAGTGACGATAGGCACTACATTTCCTGAAAATATTGGTATGACAGTTTTGTACCTGCGCCCCTGTTATTCTCAGACACAGTGGACGTTGGGAGCTGACAGTGCCATGGCGTAGAATACAGTGCATATTGTCAACTAATTCGGTGAGGCACTGCTCTGCTAGGGAAAACAACACAGCAGTAGAAAGAAAGTAGTACACTACTGGCCATTAAAATTGCTACAACTAGATTAAATGCAGATCATAAACGGGTATTTATTGGACAAATATATTATACTACAACTGACATGTGATTACATTTTCACGCAGCTTGGGTGCATAGGTCATGAGAAATCAGTACCCAGAACAACCACCTCTGGCCGTAATAACGGCCTTGATACGTCTGGGCATTGAGTCAAACAAAGCTTGGATGGCGTGTACAGGTACAGCTGCCCATACAGCTTCAACAAGATACCACAGTTCATCAAAAACAGTGGCTGGTATATTGTGACAAGCCAGTTGCTCGGCCACCATTGACCAGACGTTTTCAATTGGTGAGAGATCTGGAGAATATTCTGGCCAGGGCAGCAGTCGAACATTTTCTGTATCCAGAAAGGTCCGTACAGGACCTGCAACATGCGGTCGTGCATTGTCCTGCTGAATGTAGGGTTTCGCAGGGATCGAATGAAGGGTAGTGACACGGGTCGTAACACATCTGAAATGTAACGTCCACTGTTCAAAGTGCCGTCAATGCGAACAAGAGGTGACCGAGACGTGTAACCAATGGCACCCCATACCATCACGCCGGGTGATACGCCAGTATGGCGATGACGAATACACGCTTCCAATGCGCGTACACCACGATGTCAGCAAATACACCACGATGTCACCAAACACGGATACGACCATCATGATGCTGTAAACAGAACCTGGATTCATCCGAAAAAATGACGTTTTGCCATTCGTGCACCCAGGTTCGTCAATGAGTACACCATCGCAGGTGCTCCTGTCCGTGATGCAGCGTCGAGGGTAACCGCAGCCATGGTCTCCGAGCTGATAAACCATGCTGCTGAAAACGCCGTCGAACTGATCGTGCAGATGCTTGTTGTCTTGCAAACGTTCCCATCTGTTGACCCAGGGATCGAGACGTGGCTGCACAATCCGTTACAGCCATGCGGATAAGATGCCTGTCATCTCGACTGCTAGTGATACGAGGCCGTTGGCATCCAGCACGGCGTTCCGTATTACCCTCCTGAACCCACCGATTCCATATTCTGCTAACAGTCATTGGATCTCGACCAACGCGAGCAGCAATGTCGCGATACGATAAACCGCAATCGCGACAGGCTACAATCCGACCTTTGTCAAAGTCGGAAATGCGATGGTACGCATTTCTCCTCCTTACACGAGGCATCACAACAACGTTTCACCAGGCAACGCCGGTCAACTGCTTTTTGTGTATAAGAAATCGGTTGGAAACTTTCCTCACGTCAGCACGTTGTAGGCGTCGCCACTGGCGCCAACCTTGTGTGAATGCTCTGAAAAGCTAATCATTTGCATATCACAGTATCTTCTTCCTATCGGTTAAATTTCGCGCCTGTAGCACGTCAACTTCGTGGTGTAGGAAATTTAATGGCCAGTAGTGTATTTTAACGTTCCATCTGAGACAGAGCGACAGACTGGCTGAGAGCATTTCGCCGCTGCCTTATTGAAAGGACAGCCACGGCACTGGTCCGAAGAAATTCGGTCACACCACGAAACATCTGCCACACTTGATGGACAACGATATGGACAGCGTTCTTCCCAAATATTCTAAACCTGTACCACAGTTCTTTTTCCTGTATTATCTTCATAAATGATTTATGTGTACCACAATTAATCTTGTGTAACATGACGTTTGCGCTTTTGTAACGATTTAGTCACAGTTAAGCGACATTTTGTGGACAGGAGTGAATTAGTTGTGTGAGACACACCAGGGACGCGAAGCCGTGTTCGCCTGGAGAAAGCAACAGGACAGCTGCCCGGGCTGTGACGACGGCTCCTCCCTTGGGCAAAGCGGATTCCGTGCGCTTTGGCATCGCGGACAGGGCGCCGATTCCAGGCGGGCAGGCTCGATGACGAAAATCGCTGCGTCTGCACAGCCATTACTCTGATGAAGCCGCCGTATCCGCTTAGGACGGTGTTCACCGCGTACGAAGATACCGATTCCCGTTCTCAATCACACACAGCTGCACGCAAATTAGCGTAATGAAAGCAGCGCACATCCCTTCGTAACCCGATTAAGTTTTAAACTCAGTACTCTAGGGCACTGGCCTCTTATTTATCCCGCTTTTATCGCGAATCTCTCGTCCAGTGCAAAGCCCCAATCGATTGGGAAAAAAAAGCAAGGTGACTTCTTTATATAAGAAAGGTAAAAGAACTGATCCGCAAAATAACACAACAATAGTCTTAACATCGGTCTGCAGCAGAATTCTTGAACGTATTTTCAGTCCGAATATAATAAAATAATATAAAATTCCTGTCCACAAATCAGCAAGTATTTAGAAAGCACCGCTCGTGCGAAACTCAGCTTGTCTTTTTCTCACACGATATCCTGCGATGTGTGGATCAAGAGTAATATTCCTAGATTCCCGAAAAGGGTTACACGGCGCTCCGTTGCAGAGTGTATAGGAAGGCACGAGCATTCGGAATAGGTTTCCAGATATGTGAGTGGCTCGAAGACATCTTAAGGAACAGAACACAGCACGTTTGTCTTCTACGGCGAGTGTTCATCAAGGACAAGAGTATCGTCGATGTACGAGGGCTGTTCAATAAAATAATGATCACTATACTATTTTTTTTTACAACATACCTTTACTCATCCTCATTATTTTGATGGTCCTTCTCAAAGCAGTCTCCCATGAATGCGATGCACTTGTCCCACCGTTTCTGTCATTCTTCAAGTACATGCTGGAAACCATTTCTTGAAAGGTCCTAGGAAATCCCCTCAGCAGCCTTCACCACTGCTTCTGATGTTTGATAATGCCTCCCAAGAAGGCGTTTCTTCATGATCGGGAATAGAAAAAAAAGTCACATTGGGCTAAATCCGGACTATAGGGAGGGTGAGGGATGCACTTGACGTTGATTTTTGCAAAATATCCATCAACAACACTGGCAATATGCGGCCGCGCATTATCGTGGTGACGCATCCAACCTGCTTCAAGGAAATGTGGTCTTTTGCGCCTGATACGGACTTGCAATGTTTTCCAGAACACCCCTGTAGTATTGTCCAGTTACTGATGTGTGTGCAGGTAAAACATGCTGGTAAACCATTCCATGAATATCAAAGAATGAGATGACCATAACTTTCCTAGCAGGAGCAACCACTTTTGCTTTTTTGGGGGGTTGGTGATGAAGGAGATTTCCACACTGTGCTTTGCTGTTTGCTCTCAGGGCCATAATGATGTAGCCAAGTTTCATTAGCAGTGATTGCATTTGAAAGTAACTCCGGATCTTCCTCTAAAATCAACTTTAACTGCATGCAGATCTACACACAAATGTCCTTTTGTTCGGGAATCAACAGTCTTGGAACCCATCGCACACAAACACGTGTCATGTGTAAATCTTCTGTCACCAACGTGTGGGTGGCAGCCAATGAAATGTTCAGTATTTCAGAAAGTGGTCGTAAGGTAATTCGTCGATCCTCTCTCACAATGCAGCAGCAGTATTGATGTCTTCCTCGCAAAGAGCAGTAACTGGAGCACCGGGTCCACATTCCTTTGAAATAGACTGTTTCCCCTCTTTAAACATTTTAAACCACCTCCGAGCTGTGCTGTAGAGACGAACAGACTCTCCATAAGCCTCCTGTACCATTCTATAGGCCTAAGCTCATAATTTGTTGAGACGAAAGCAAAATTTCAAAGCCGCATACTGTTCCTCGCGTGTTACCTCCATTGCAGCGGTACGCCCTCTCACAGGCGGGAAGTAGGAGTCCCAACAATGAAACTACATGTTTGTTACACACTAAGCTAACAGAATATCATAACCAAAATATCCACGGGTGTGCTGCCGGTCTATAGTGTCCAACGGGCACAATATTTCGGCGATCATACATGTCGCCATCATCAGGTGAACTGAGGGACTGAGTTCCTGTGAACGTGCCGGCACGGAGATCCGTACGCTATGGCTGCTCAGAAGGAACTGGGTTCGGTCGCGGCGGCGGCCGATTTAAATACCCTCCGCTCGCGGCGCGCTCCCTCCGCCGTCCGCGCCCCGCGCCACGGTCGCGCGGTGGAACAGATTGCGACGGCGTCTGAGATGACGTCGGCGTGATGGCTCTGTCCGCCGTGGTCGTCACAACTATACGTTTGCTCGATTTACTCTTGATTAACCCAATCGCTGGTTCCCAAGCCTTGCTAAGATTATAGCCACAGTCACGGTTTATGAGGTCGTCATTGGTGCGAATTTCGATGGCCTCTCTAACAACGCTGTCCCAGTATCTCGACGTCTGTACCAGAATCCTCGTGCGGTCATACTCCATGGCGTGATTTTCCGACAAGCAATGTTCAGCGGCCGCCGACTTGCTCGGATACATCAGTCGAGTGTGCCTCTGGTGTTCACGGCATCGATCCTCGACGGTACGCATCGTCTGACCAATATACGACTTGCCACATTGACAGGGAATCTGGTACACGCCGGCCTTCCTCAAACCGAGGTCATCTTTGGCGCTCCCCACCAGTGCACGAGTTTTATTTGGAGGACAAAACACATTTCCGACCCGACCCCGAGAGTGCGCCTGTGTATGGAATAAATGCAGTGCCTACCTCCTCCCTCGTGACTTCATCCATCTCAACAGGTTGTGCTGCAGTGGTTGGGCGGAGAGCACGTTGAATCTGCCACTCTGAGTACCCATTTTTTCGAAATACAGTTCTCAGATGTTCCAATTCCTGGGGTAGACTCTCTGCGTCAGAGGTAGTGCGCGCCCTATGTACTAGAGTTTTAAGCACCCCATTCCTCTGTGCAGGGTGGTGGCAGCTGTCTGCGTGCAAATACAGATCAGTGTGCGTTGTCTTCCGATACACCCCATGACCTAGGGTGCCGTCAGCCCTTCTCTTGACCAAGACGTCAAGGAAAGGTAATTTACCCTCCATTCCAGTCTCCATAGTGAATTTGATGTTGGGGTGTATGGAGTTTAGATGTGTAAGAAAGTCAAGGAGTTTATCCATACCATGTGGCCAGATGACGAACGTGTCGTCCACGTAACGGCAAAAGCAAGTAGGTTTCCATACGGATGACGACAGGGCTTCCTCCTCGAAGTTCTCCATGTACAAATTCGCTACCACCGGTGAGAGTGGGCTACCCATGGCGACTCCCTCCGTTTGTTCGTAGTATTCTCCATTAAAAAGAAAATACGTGGAAGTCAAGACATGCCTAAAAAGCTCGGTGGTCTTCTCGTCAAACTTCTGACTAATCAATTCTAGTGACTCTCGCAGGAACTCAGTCCGTCAGTTCACCTGATGATGGCGACATGTATGATCGCCGAAATATTGTGCCCGTTGGACACTATAGACCGGCAGCACACCCGTGGATATTTTGATTATCAAATACGCCGGAAGAAACTCAAGAATCACAGAATATCATAAGATTAAATTTTAGCGCGAGAAATTATGACCACACAAATTATGGTCATTCTTTATTGAACAGCCCGCGTACATCAATAATCTGGCGGACAGGGTGGGCAGCGAGCCGTGGCTGTGTGCTGTTGACGTTGTGTTGTACAGGAAGCTGTCGTCGCTGAGTGACTGCAGTAGGATACAAGATGGCTTACACAGAAATTTTAGTCCTTGTGATGAGTGGCACCTGCCCAATATCGTGTAGGGCCCCCGCGAGCAGGCAGAAGTGCCGCAACACGACGTGGCATGGACTCGACTAATGTCTGAAGTAGTGCTGGAGGGAATCCTGCAGGGCTGTGCATAAATACGTAAGAGTTCGAGGAGGTGGAGATCTCTTCTGAACAGCACGTGGCAAGACATCCCAGATACGCTCAATAATGTTCATGTCTCGGGAATATGGTGACCAGCGGAAGTGTTTAAAGCTCAGGAAAGTGTTCCTGGAGCCACTCTGTAGCAAATCTGGGCGTGTGGGGTGTCTCATTGTCCTGCTGGAATTGCCCAAATCCGTCAGAATGCACAATTAACATGAATGGACGCAGAGGATCAGACAGGATGTTTACGTGCATGTCACCTGTCAAGAGTCGTATCTAGACGTATCAGGGGTCCAATATCACTCCAACTGCACACGCCCCACACCATTACAGAGCGTCCAGCAGCTTGAACAGTCTCCTGCTGACATGCAGTGTCCATGGATTCATGAAGTTGTCTCCATACTCGTACACTTCCATCCGCTCGATACAATTTGAAACGAAACTCGTCCGACCAGGCAACATGCTTCCAGTCATCAACAGTCCAATGTTGGTGTTGACGGGCCCAGGCGAGGCGTAAAGCTTCGTGTCGTGCAGTCATCAAGGGTACACGAGAGGGCCGTCGGCTTCGAAAGCCCATATCGATGATGTTTCGTTGAATGATTCGCACGCTGACACTTGTTGATGGCCCAGCCTTGAAATCTGCAGCAGTTTGCGGAAGGGTTGCACTTCTGTCACGTTGAACGATTCTCTTCAGTCGTCGTTGGTTCTTGGAGGATCTTTTTCCGGCCGCAGCGAATTCGGAGATTTGATGCATATACTATATTTACAGATTTATTTATTCCCATTCAAGAATTCATCTACGGTATAGAAGGAGTTGTCAAGGAGATGATTTCAATTTATTTTTGAAGCTATTACTGCAGTCTGTCAGACTTTTTATTTCATCTGGTAATTTATCAAAAAATTTTATAGCAGCATATTTTACCCCCTTCTGTGCCAAAGATAGGTTGAGTAGAGGATAGTGTAAGTCTTTCTTTTTTCTGGTATCATAATCATGAATGTCACTGTTGTATTTAAACTGGTCCATGTTGCTGAGAACAAATTTCATTAGTAAATAAATGCACTGTGAGGCTCTTGTAAGAATTCCCAATCTTTTAAAAAGATGCCTACAAGATGTGCGACTATGAACCCCACACATTATTCTAACCACTTTCTTTTGAGCACTGATTACTTTTTGTCTAAGTGTTGAGTTACCCAAAAATACTATTCCGTATGACATCAGAAAGTGAAAGTATGCAGAGCATGTTAGCTTATTAATTTCTATATCCTCAAAATTGGCATTTATTCTGATTGCAAAAGTTGCTGAACCTAGTCGCTTTAGAAGATCCAAAATATGAATTTTCCAATTAAGATTCTCATCTACATGTACACCCAAAAACTTAGTATGCTCCACCCTGTCTACCGACTTCTGTTGATGTGTTATATTTATTGAACGAACTGTACTTTTTGCAGCAGAAAATTAGATGTACTGTGCTTTTTCAAAGTTTAAAGCAAGCCCATTTGCAGTAAACCAATTAATGACTTTTCCAAAGACCTTTTTTCAATTGGAGTTTCCTTTACTGGATTAATAATGATTTTGTATCATCAGCAGTGTCAGTTTAGCTTCTTGTTTCAGATAAGAAGGGAGGTCGTTCACATATATCAAGAACAGAATGCGGGATGAACCACGTTTCTTGCTACAAGTGACCGATGGTTGTGACTGGATATGCCATTATCAAGGCGTACGACTGTCCGAAATTCGCACCGCACCAGGGACGTAGTTTGGTGGCGACCGTATCGGTCAGCATGCGCTACGTAATATATTCCAAAACGCCGCGCAAAAAAAACGGGATTTTATTGGTGATACAAAGGTAGGGTCAACTCTTTTGGACAGCCCTTGAGCAAGGGACCATATGTATACCCAACGGAAGGATCAGCATACTCTAACTACCCTACAGTACAGGATCAAAGTTTCAACATTACACGCTTCCTTAAGTTTAGGCAAACGGAGCAAAGCGGTTGATTTCTTCTTGCATTAGATGTCGTCTACGGCGGGTCTTAAAGGGCATATGGAGACATAATTTAGTTCATGGTCGGTTTTTGAGAAAACCCGAAAAACATGGCTTTCGGGTACCAAAACCGAGCCAAATTCCAAGACAGCTATGCACATAAAATGGGTGGAATTTCCTACGTTATATTTCTAAGACCACAACTCGAACAACCTTGCCAAATTTCTTGATATCTTTATCCGTTTACGAGATACAGAGGTTCTCAGTTACCCTACGTTACCCGTAAAATACGCACGCAGTATCCTGTATGAAACGAAGACGTAGTTTATATAAAGTGACGTAACACGGAGAAATATGCTGTAAAGTGTCTCCGTTATCGTCGTAAGGGCTCTGGGAACCCCATGCTTTAGTACTGAATCACGTGCAAAATTTTTCTGCACGTAAAATCCGGTCTAAGATGTAAAATTTGTTTTGCGTTATTTCAATGCCACAGAAGAAAATAGTCAAAATTTTACTGACCCTTACAATTCTATTCATATGAGTGACCTGCCCTGCTGTAACAGGGAAAAGATGGGAACCTGCAGAAAATAATATCGGAGCGGTAAAAAAAGCGAATATGCTCCTGTTTAAAAGACTGACTGAAAATTGGCGTACAGTAGCCTCATTCTATCTTCCTCAGCACCTCTAAAAAATTTCCCAAAAATCTTGGCATGCGGTCATATTCGCGCTTTTTGTACTGAGAGAGGAGGAGACAGTGGCATTCGGAAAGAGACGGAAAAGTAATAGATACTGGAAGATCGCAGATAGTGGTTATGGTATAGAAAGAGCGAGGAAGACAATGACAGTGTGAGAGAAAGAGATGGATATAGTGGTTGTGGAATGTAGTTGAAAATGACAGAACAGTGCTAGGAAAAGAGTGAACGAGATAGTTCCAGAGGGGGAGGAATAAAGAGAAAGTAGGAATGCGTGAGGGGCCACTGATAATGAGAGAGAGAGAGAGAGAGAGAGAGAGAGAGAGAGAGAGTAAATGACAACGAGGAAGAGAGAGATAGTGACAGTGAGCAGAGACAGCAGCAATGGGAAGGAATGAATGAGATAGTAACAGTAACATAGGACAATAGTGAGACAGTGCCAGTTAGGGCAGACAGTAGTACTAGGAGAATCAGAATGAGACACTGGGGACAGTGACAGAGAGACAGAAAGAGACAATGCGAATCAGTTGGGCTGAATGAGTGAGTGAGAATGGGCGGAATGTTAACAAGAACACAAGTATGTTAGCATGCTAAAATTTTTGGGGCAATTTTTGAAGGTGCTGAGGAAGGTAGTATGAGGCAGCTGGCACCCTACTTTTCAGTCTTTTAATAAACAGGAGCATAGTCACCTGTTTCATTCTCCGATAGGAGCATCTTTCCCCTTGTTGTGTTGTAGGGGAAACTCACCTTGGACTCCGTGGGACATGTGATAACTTAAGGCATCAGACAGCTGTGGACTACTTGAAGATCACTACGCACCTCCTGCGTCTCTTTAAGCTAGATGTCTTCCGCGACCGTATTCGCAAACTGTGAAAGTTTTGTTGATGGCAAAGCGAATTCCGATCAAACCAAGGAAGAGATTCGTCCAGCGTTCTATTTAGAACAAAGTATTACTTCTATTTGGCAGTGAGACGTGGACAATCGATTAAAAAAACAAACATAGAAAGATAAATACCTGTATACCTTTGCAGTGTGGTTGTGGAGAAGAATGCTTAAAAGTGAAACGGACTGACAGAATAACGAGTGAAGTAGACATCTACGAATGAGAGAGATAATGAATCAAGAGCAAATGATGGGAATTAGGAAAAGATCTCGGTTGGGGCTTATCTTCAGAAGAATTTGCCTTCAACGAAGGGACATCACAGGAAACGTTGCAGGGAAAAGAGGCAGAGGATGAAGAGAAATGGATGACGTTAAAAATAGACCAAGTTAGCAGTAAATTAAGAAGCACAATACAGAGAGTTTATACCAAATAAGAGGACGATTCCACCTGTTGAAGTTACACCACGTACCAATGTTGGTGTTTCACCTTGACTCCAGACGTGGTACCCCAAACCCACTTCAGCTACTGATCTGTAAACGTAAACGCTTCGTGTACTCCGTGTAAACTATTTCTACAATCAATGGTGAGTGGATTGGAAAACTCCGACAGGCTGTTCCGATTATTTTTTGTTCCGGCAGTGTATTTAAATACCACTCGAAACACAAACGAAACTGCAAAGAGTCAAAGGAACAATTTGGCAAACGGCGCCGGAAACAGCAGAGGAACTGTGGGAGGTTGCGCGCCCGGTGGGACAACAGCTGGAGGGGCTACGCATGAGGACACGCAATAACGGCTGGGCCGCGCGCTGCCCGGCGTCTTCCACGCAGCTCCGGAGGCCGGGGACCAGCCAATATAAAGGTCTCGTATCGGCGCACAAACTTCATTACGTCGGCAGGGACCCGTTACGCAACGAACCTTATAATCAGGCGTTCCACCAGCTCGGCGCGTAATGAAGTTCTGTCACACAAAGTTAAACCTCCCGACTCTCTAAATCACATTCCGCCTCGACCGTGCACTAGTTTTAAAATATTAAATGAGCACGAAATGTAATATTCCCCTTTTCCCGAGCAAGTATCATCAGCGGAGCGTAGGAAATAGACACACACACACACACACACACACACACACACACACACACACAGGCTTATCTCTTTATAATACTTCGAGAATGCGACGACATGTGGGCGAAAGGAACGATACTACAATTTCATCGAATTAACGATTCATTGTTTGCGAAACAAGTCTCTGGTCGCAGCTCATACTCAGACGAGAGATATAGATGTCTTAAGGAAATTGGTGTAAAAATAAAAGTAATAAAACATATCTACATCTATACAGGTACTTCGCACACTACCGTACGGTTCGTGGCGGAAGGTACGCTTTACCACTACTAGTCATTTCCTTTCCTGTTCCACTCGCAAATAGAACGAGGCAAAAACGGGTATCTATATGCCACCGTATGAACCCTAATTTCTCGTATCTTACCTTCGCGGTCCTTACACACAATGTATGTTGGCGGCAGTAGAATCGTTCTTCAGTCAGCTTCAAACGCCGGTTCTCTAAATTGGGTTTCTCGAAAAGAACGTAGCCTTCCCTCCAGGAATTCCCATTTGAGTTCCCAAACCATCTCCGTAACACGTGTTGTTCTAACCTACCGGTAACAAATCTAGCAACGCGCCTCTGGATAGCTTCCATGTCTACCTTCAATACGATCTGGTATGGATCCCAAACACTCGATCAGTACTCAAGATCAGGTCGCACTAGCGTCCTATATGCGGTCTCCTTTACAGGCGAACCGCTCTTTTCTAAAAGTCTCCCAATAAACCCAAGTCGACTATTCGCATTCCGTACCACAATTCTAACATGTTCGTTCCATCTAATGTCGCTTTGCAGCGTTACGCTCAGATATTTAAACGACTTGATTGTGTCAAGCAGGACGCTAGTAATACTGTATCCGAACAATACAGGTTTGTCCTTCCTACTCATCCGCATCAACTTACATTTTTCCACATTTAGGGCTAGATGACATTCATCAAACCAACTGAAAATTTTGTCTGAGTCCTCTTCTATCTTCCTACAGTTACTCAATTTCGACACCTTATCGTACACCACGGCATCATCAGCAAACAACCGCAGACTGCTGCCTACCCTGTCCGCAAAATCAATTACGTATACAGAGAACAACAGCAGTCCTGTCACACTTCACTGGGGCACTGCTGACGATCCCCTTGTCTCTGATGAACACTCGCCGCCGAGGAAAACATTCTGCGTTCTGTTACTTAAGAAGTCCTCTGCCCACTCACATATCTGTGAGCCTATTCCATACGCTCTTTCCTTCGTTTACAGGCTGCATTGGGGTACTGTGTCAAATGCTTTCCGGAAATGTAGAAATATGGAATCTGCCTGTTGCCCTTCACCCATAGTTCAGACGAAGAAGACAGCGGATTCCATGTCCCTTAGAAAGTAGAGTTGCCATAATATTTCCTAGCCTTATAGCGAATAAATGGCGTCATTCTCCGCGAGTATTCAAACATTTTTGCCTACTTTGCACTTCTTTTCAATTTCATCCTTTTCTGCTTATGTATCCGTGTGTCTTAACAATATTTCGCAATAACGTGCTGATGTATACTAATACAGTGATAACACACTCACTCTTGGAAGGATAAGTAGTATGCTGCTTCAAAAGCATAATTAGCAGTGCAAAGTGTCGCTCCCAGCACAATCATTAACTTTCAGTCAGTGATGCGCATGAAACGGCGATTTCAATGCTCGAGAGCCGTCTCGCACATGCTGTGCGATATCGCACAGTCCTAAGAATTTTCAGCTGAAGAATCACAATGTACAATTACAAATGTGGCGTAAGGGCTTCCAGACAGTCATAATTATGAATTTTTTTACTTTTTCAGTCGATTTCGTTATTTTTTATATATTCAAAATCTGAATGACAGAAAAACTTCCATCAGAACCTTTGCTTATTCAGTGGATAACAAGCAAACACATGAAAGCGTGGCCTAGAACTGAAGGCCAGCGAATACACACATCACTAGTGCGTAATCTGCTGTGATTTAAAACCTGTTGCATCACTTAGAGGTTTACTGGATGGTTTCACAAAATACGCTTATTTTCTGTACTTGTGGGACAGCCGAGAAATCTAAAACCAATACAGTATCAAGGAATGATCTTTGAGACAAATGCAAGAAAGAGAAATGTGCCAATTAAGTCCTCTTTCTATTAATTTAGGCCTGGTGGAGAATTCTGCAAAGAGAATGGAGATACGAACAGCAACTGACCTCAAAATCCGTCGTTTTATTACAGCAGATGTAGATTGCAACCATTACCTTGTCATCTTCAGTGCATGTAACAACAGGCGACATTGGTTCAAAGTGTCACGTAATAAACAGTATTGGTTACCGTACAGCTTACAGGAGTCTAACATTAAGTACATGTTAGACTCGTGTAAACTCTACAGTAACCAATATTTATTATGTGACACTTTGGACTAACGTCAGCTGTTGTTATATGCACTGAAGATGACTAGTAGCAATTGAAATCTACATCTGCTGTAATAAAACGACGGATTTCGCGATCGATTGCTATTCTTTTCTCCACTGTCTATATTCAAGGATCGCTGCGCACAGGGGGTGCATATGGATTCCGATTTCATTGAAATTTTGCAAAGGCTCTAAATAAACAGGTCGCACTTTTCAAATATGCATAAGTTGGACCAGTACAAAAATGGTGTTTACAATGTCACTCAAACTGTACTTTTTCACACTCGCTCCTTGATATTTTCCCCGTAAAACTTGTCTGCTGTCAGCAATGAACAGGCCGAGCGCTGCCACCAAGGCACTCTCACCATGGAAAATCGCTGTAAAGGTCGCTCGAAGACTTCAGTGAACAGCGGTTACTATCAGCTTTCGTTTACAGACACACATCACATCTCTCACAAAATAAAAGTTTCCTGATTCCCTTGGCCGGCCGCGGTGGTCTAGCGGTTCAGGCGCTCAGTCCGGGACCGCACGACTGCTACGGTCGCAGGTTCGAATCCTGCCTCGGGCATGGATGTGTGTGATGTCCTTAGGTTAGTTAGGTTTAAGTAGTTCTAAGTTCTAGGGGACTGATGACCACAGATGTTACGTCCCATAGTGCTCAGAGCCATTTGAACCTGATTCCCTTTTACCAAATAAAGCGGCGTTAAACTTCGTAGTGTATTAACATTTATGATTACAGCTTTCATTAATGTTCAATACGTATAGCAGTCCGCTGATGAATATTTTGAAGAAGAAATATGTGGACTGAAAGGAGAAGAAATTGGTAAAATTTATATTTAGAAGGTAAGAGGAAGGGATGCAAACTAAATGCCTGAAGAAGGTATGGTTGGAATGGGAGCGAGGTGACACTGCTGTCTCTCCCCGTTGCTCTCTCTAGCATACACCAACAATAAATGATTGAGAAATTGGAACATGGCTGGCTTTTGGAGCCGTAACATCCTACCTTAAGGTTCACTTCAGCGTTCAGTTTTAGATCACATTCGTTCATGTGTGACGTAAGTGGAGTGAGGCGCACACAACAGACGGCAGTCACAAACAACAAAAGTACGACCATATGGAGGACCAAACGAGTTTTGTCGCCGGATTGAGGCTTTGTTGGTAGGGAGGACACAGCGTGTTATCTTGGATGGACAACTATCCCACAAAAGCCTATTCACAAAGTATCAAGAATGCGAGGAATCTGAGAATACGGAACAGCTTGTGCTGCCACGCCTAAACGGACTGCCACAGCTTTAGTATCCCAGGTGGCCTGGACGGAAAGAGCTTGCCCCGGCTAGCGCGCGGGATAAACATCGATACGTCATCGACAGCTCATGTCGTTACTCTACCCAGCATCAGACCGTGGGAAGGTACGGACTACTACCGTACTTGCATGGATCCACTGATCTGAATGGATACTGAGAAAAGGTGGCAGAAATCTCAACATAAATAAAATATTTGGAAAATCAAAAGCGACCATGTACCACACTCGTTTCGTACCAATGCTAACATATTGTTTAGAAAAAATGATTCAAATGGCTCTGAGCACTATGGGACTTAACATCTGTGGTCATCAGTCCGCTAGAACTTAGAACTACTTAAACCTAACTAACCTAAGGACATCACACACATCCATGCCCGAGGCAGGATTCCAACCTGCGACCGTAGCGGTCACGCGGTTCCAGACTGAAGCGCCTAGAACCGCACGGCCACACCGGCCGGCTTATTGTTTAGAAACATGAACCCTATTAAACAAAGACCTCAGCGCAATTCAGGCAACAGAAATGAGATTCATAAGAAATATGAACCAAACAACTAGAAAGGGCAAAATCAGAAATGAATTGAATAGAAAAGTAGCTGGTATTGAGGTTCCAGTGTCATAAAGAAACACAGGCTTCAGTGGTATAGGCACATAATTAGAATGAACAGGCAAATACCTGACAAAAGGTATTTCAACCTGAACTTAGTACGAAGGAGACCACGGGGAAGACCAAGAAAACGCTGGATATAGACTGTAAGATCAGATGTGGAGACGAAAGGACACAAATGGGAAGCTGTTCTGGAACAGAGGATATATGATGACTGATGCCAGAAGGAGATTGCGAGCGCTTGTACACCACACTCGGAGAACTTGAGTTGGAAAACGATGATGATGAGTAATTAACATCAACAGACATATTCCGAAATTAGCACAGAACAGTGTAGTCTTAACGGAAAGTGGTATTCACTTGTAACTACAAGAGTTTAACTGAGAGCATTTCAGAGAGGGTATACTGAACTACGAGAAATACATTTCACCAACAGAAAGGGGATTGCAGACTTCGGTGAACCTCACCGCATGGCCGGCGCTGCTGCTCCCCCGTAGTATCGCGAAATACTCGCACGATCGCCAAACGACCGTAACGGCGATCGAATACGAGCGTCGCTACTAGACTGTGCCCGAAGTAACGAACCGTTAAAACTTTACCGCAGCATTTGGCGGAGCGCACGTAGAGACAAGGAGCGGATGCGGGCGGGCGAGACGGTAGCTGGTAGACCTTCCAAGAAGATACGACATTGCAGTGCCCGAGTTATTCTGATTACGGTGCAAAATTCCTTTGGACGTGCATGCGTGTCCAAAGGAACAGGCACTGCGGCGACTGCAGCCGTTATGAAACAGATTAAATGTATCCGCAATTGCGAATAAGTACAGCCATCAGCTGTAGAACGGAATGACGCAGTGAAAATTCGTGCCGGACCGGGGCTAGAACCCGGATATCCCGCTTATGGCGAGCGGTCGCCTTACCATTTGGCTATCCGTGCACGACTCATGGCCAGACCCAAACTTCCGTACGTCGTCAACCCCGTGTCTATGACCCGTATCGGCAGATAAATACGATATTGCAGAGCCTGTGTTATTCTGATTACGATGCACAGTTCCTTCTGACATGCATGGCTCACGACGTATGGAAGTGAGAGTCTAGTCGTGAGTCGACCACGGATAGCCAAATGGTAAGGCGACCGCTCGCCATAAGCGGGAAATCCGGGTTCGAGCCCCGGTCCAGCACGAATTTTCATTGTCGTCATTCCATTCTGCAGCTGATGGTTGTACTTATTCGCGATTGCGGATACATTAACTGTCTTCCAACAAGACGCTGCAGAATGTTCAGGGGTTTTGTTAGCTACAAGGTCTAAGGCTCAAAAATGTAAATCTGGTGCCAACTTGCTGAGAGATCAAGCGGCTAGCTGTCGCCTGCTGGACCACAGAACTGGCCGCTTCCTTTTTTCCCCAGAGGTTTCCTAACCTGCCACAGCCTCGGTCGTTGAACGGCGGGCTTTCTGCATTCGTGCGCACCTCCAGACTGTTTGAACTTTAAGCTTTTTAACGGTCGCCGCCATATTGAAGAGTTTATTAAATTGCTCTCAAAATCACGGCAGCCGAAATCTGCTTACAAATTTCGATTCCTCTGCCGTTCTGTAATTATTTTTACACTTTAATTTGCGGTTTAATTTTTATGTAAGTCAAAGTAACATTGATCCCCAAATTATGGATACAGCAGCGGGTTGATCCTCATCAAACGGTCGCAAAACTGTCGCCTGATTCATTAATTACTTCTCGACTCGTCACGGCACGTGGCGTTCTTGGGAGGGTTTGTAACAAGATGTGTTACAAGCTGTTCTATGTATCGCAACCTTGGTGACTGCGAGAACAAATTTATTTATTGCAGTGCCGTATTTACGCAAACATTCTACCCGCACTCCGTCCCGCGAATAGAACGGTAAGAATGGTACGAAAAGTGGCAATTGATCCAGAACAATAAAAAAGATTGTGAGCACTAAAAAAGTTCCATTACATTTCTGTTACACGATAATTAATATAAATAGCAAGGCTGCCAATTAAACTAAATACTTAGGGATTACACTTAAGAACAACCGTGATACAAAAATAGTTGGGGGGAAGGCGAGCCAAAGAATCCGTTTTATTGTCAGAGCTGGGCGAGCGGTGCTAGGCGCTACAGTATGGAACCGCGCGACAGCTACGGTCGCAGGTTCGAATCCTGCCTCGGGCATGGATGTGTGTGATGTCCTTAGGTTAGTTAAGTTTAAGTAGTTCTAAGTTCTAGGGGACTGATGACCACAGATGTTAAGTCCCATAGTGCTCAGAGCCATTTGAACCAAGCCATATTGGCACACCACCTAGAATGCGCATCAAATCTACTACAGAGTGCGCCTACGCTACGGATGCCCACTCGTTCTGCACTACTAGTGTACGGTATACGATCCTTATCAGACAGGACTGACGGAAGACACTGGAAAACATCAAAGGAGGGCAGCTCGTACTGTACTACTCCCTCAAAGTAAAAATATTTTGCTGGCTCGCACTTAGGAAGAAATGGCCACAGTGATGAGAAATCAGAGCTGTTCTACGGAGGATGAGTCGATGATGATGATGATGTTCGGTTTGTGCGGCGCTCAACTGCGCGTTCGTCAGCACCCGTACAAAGTCCCAGTCTTTACACAGTCTAATCTAGTCACTTTCAATGGTGAAATGACGAAGACAAGACAAACACCCAGACCCCGGGCAGTGAAAACCCCCAACCCGGCAGGGAATCGAGCCCGGGACCCCGGGATCCAGAGGTTCTAACGCTAGCCACAGAGGCAGTAACGCTAGCCACTAGACCACGAGCTGCAGAGGGGGAAGGGTCGAGAAATGGTCTTAAAGTGTTTCTATGAACTCTCTGCGGAGCACTATGTGAATAACGGAGTAACGATGTAGATCTAGAAGCAGGTGCAGAACCGTAATACGTGCCACCTCTGTTGCGCGTGTCACGGTAATTTGGGAAGTACGAGGACAGAGTGGAGCAGGCAGGCACGGCTTGCGGCAGCCTGCAGCTGTGGTGTGGTGAGGTGAGGGCCGGCTCTGGTTTGGTGTAGTCTGGGAGACGCCACGCCCCGCCCCGTCAGCGATGCGGCGGCCGCCGTGAAATTAAACACGCGCCGGCGCCATCAGCGGCCGTGATGGATCGACCAGCCAGCCAGGCCGCCGGAATCCTGATGGCGCCAGCGCCGTGACGTCACCGCCACAGGGCTCCTCACCTCCCGCGCTCTGCTGTACGCGGCAGAGCTGCGCCGCCAAAGCGTTCCGCCAGGCAGGATAAACGCGACTACCGTCCACCGGCACTACGGGACACTGTCCGGGTTTGGCTTGTAGAACTTGTCAATGCGTTCACAAATAAGACATATTGTATTTAAAAAAACCCTGCAACATGCTGGCCATTTACATAACTGGATTCTTTTTCAAACTTAGCCTTGACAGGTGGCACACCACGCTCTCAGTTTAACACCATTTTCAGCCAGATTAACGTTCATATTCTAGGTCATGATCTCGGTGCTCCCCAGTAATACATTTGGAATGTGTGGTTTTTGTCTTGTTTACATGAGGAAATTGTGGGTAGAATGTTCTTATAACTGCACGTGTAATCTGTAGAGAACTTCTACCTAGGGGCCCTAGTGGAGGCAATGAAGAACAGGGAGACAAATGGCTTGGTTCAAATGGCTCTGAGCACTATGGGACTTAACTACTGAGGTCATCAGTGCCCTAGAACTTAGAACTACTTAAACCTAACTAACCTAAGGACATCACACAACACCCAGTCATCACGAGGCAGAGAAAATCCCTGACCCCGCCGGGAATCGAACCCGGGAACCCGGGCGCGGGGAGCGAGAACGCTACCGCACGACCACGAGATGCGGGCGAAACAGGGAGACAGATGAATTGGGGAGGCCATAAATGCTGAATGAAGCGACCTGGCTCTGACAGGGATTCTGGGAAGGAGCGGTCAGTGGGTCGTCCCTGCAGAGGGACTTCTGACAGAAGCCCTCTTTTGCTCCCCATTTAGGGTCGGACGCAAGGGCGGCCGTTCGCAGAACATTTTACCTGGGCCAGGGAGCAGGCCATCGCGAATGAGCAGTCCATCGCGAAGGCAGCCGTTTGGTGGTAAGTGGGTGGAGGAAGCCATCTAAAAGAGTGTGCTGTAAACTGAGCCTTTGGTCATAAAACTTCGTACGTTCTCCCGTTATAAGCTGGGAAGATACATACAGAGCGGCTGGTGTAAGTGTTTAGTGGAGGTAAGACTGTAATCCCCTCCCCTTGACGCCAGGAAGTCGTCAGGTTTTCTTGGCGAGTGGCACAAACATATATTTCACAGGAACGACTGTCTGGGAAGCTTAACAGCCTTCTTTCAGGAATTGGAAATGGTCGGCCTGGAAAGATTAGATCTCTCCACAAATGACAGAGTGTAGTCCCATCTATGTAAATGTTTGTTGCGAAAACATAGCGATGCTTTCCATGAGAACGACACCTTCCTAGTCTAAAATCATCTTTTTTCAGACAAGACAGATTTGAAGGTGACTGACTGGCTCCTTTTAGGATATGCAAAGTGGAGACTTGTTGCCCCAGAATGGGAACCCCGGTGCCATGTCTGGATTGGATACCAGGCCAACAGGACAGTCAAAAAAAAGGTTCAAATGGCTCTGAGCACTTTGCGACTTAACTTCTGAGGTCATCAGTCGCCTAGAACTTAGAACTAATTAAACCTAAGTAACCTAAGGCCATCACACACATCCATGCCCGAGGCATGATTCGAACCTGCGACCGTAGCGGTCGCTCGGTTCCAGACTGTAGCGCCTAGAACCGCACGGCCACTCCGGCCGGCGGACAGTCAAGAGGGGAGACCTAATGAGTAGAATACATTTCTATTGCTTTGTGCAACGTGGGCGCGATTTCGTTTTCGCTATTCCGCTCCCATACCGAGGTTTGGTGGAAACTGGTCGGCATTCTTTGCCTTATTCTTATTCTTTTTCTGCCCCCCCCCCCCCCCCCATCGGTGGAGAACTTAAGATCTTTCCCTAGTGGGTGACTCTTGTGGTGGACTAAGAGCCAGTGGCAGTTTCCAGCTGTAATGACAGTGGGGAATATCATCTTGGACACATCGTGTGTCACGAGGGTGAACTTACTCGTCTTAACTCGGCCGTTTTACGTTTTACAATTCCAGCACGCATCGTCGTGCCTGTGAGTCAAATTGGTTCGGCGAGACCACCAAACGGGTGCCCCTCACATTGAAATCTGCCGGGATTCCAGGGCTCCGATAGGGAAGCTTCCCGCGTTTCGATAATTACAACGCCACACCGCGTAGTTTGGAAATTTTCTTGGACGCGTCAGAACATTACAGATGCCGCAGCGCACCGCTTCTCGTTTACAGCGCGCCTTTTCTGCTGCCGCCTGAATCAAGGTGAAAGTTGTAAATACTGCTGCACCGGCACAGACTTGTTAAATGATAGTCACAGCTCCCTGTTCTCAGGTGAACAATTGTTTACAGTATACTTGGTCGTAGTTGATTCCATCTGAACACAATTGCGATTCATGTAAACAAACTCAGACTTTTCTGCTTTGTGTTGTCATTTTTGTGTAAGATTTGTAGTTACAAAAAGTTTAATAAAATTTGTCATTATTTTGTAAACTTGATACGCCACTGTTCTCGTTTACACTCACTCTATTGTGATGGTACATGGGTACTAATATGAATACTAACCTTCTGAAGGTGACAAGTTAATTTGTCAAAACCGGTAAAGCGAAGTAAAAATATATTTGCAACTGACGACTAAATTTTATTCTGAAATGTATACTCCAGTTGCTGAAAAATAACAGCTGTGAGTAAAATAAACAATCAAAAAATGTTTAGCATCACCTCTGAGAGTTCCGGAACCCGTACAGAAAATTTGAATAGAGATCAACATAAGCATCGTTTCCGCCCTTTTTACTGACTATGAAAACCACGCATTGCATGTTGTACCGCCGTACAGCGAGACCTTCAGAGGTGGTGGTCCAGATTGCTGTAAACACCGGTACCTCTAAAACCCAGTAGCACGTCCTCTTGCAATGATGCATGCCTGTATTCCCCCACCACAAGTTCATCACGGCACTGTTGGTCCAGACTGTCCCACTCCTGAACGGCGATTCGGCGCAGATCCCTCAGAATGGTTGGTTGGTCATGCCGCCCATAAACAGCCCTTTTCAATCTATTCCAGGCATGTTCGATAGGGTTCATGTCTGGAGAACATGCTGGCCACTCTAGTCGAGCGATGTCGTTATCCTGAAGGAAGTCATTCACAAGATGTGCAGGATGGGGGTGCGAATTGTCGTCCATGAAGACAAATGCCTCGCCAATACGCTGCCGATATGGTTGCACTATCCGTCGGAGGTTGGCATTCACGTATCGTACGCCTTCCATGACCATCAGCAGCGTACGGCGGCCCCACATAATGCCACCCCAAAACAGCAGGGAACCTCCCCACCTTGCTGCACTCGCTGGACAGTGCGTCTAAGGCGTTCAGTCTGACCGGGTTGTCTCCAAACACGTCTCCCACGATTGTCTCGTTGAAGGCATATGCAACACTCATCGGTGAAGAGAACGTGATGGCAATCCCGAGCGGTCACTTCGGCATTTTGTTGGGACCACCTGTACCGCGCTGCATGGTGTCGTGGTTACAAAGATGGATCTCGCCATGGACGTCGGGAGTGAAGTTGCGCATCATGCTGCCTATAGCGCACGACGTCCTGTGGCTGCAGGAAAAGCGTTATTCAGGATGGTGGCGTTGCTGTCAGGGTTCCTCCGAGCCATAATCCGTAGGTAGCGGTCATCCACTGCAGTAGTAGCCCTTGGGCGGCCTGAACGAAGCATGTCATCGACAGTTCCTGTCTCGTCCATGTCCGAACAACATCGCTTTGGCTCACTCCGAGACGCCTGGACACTTCCCTTGTTGAGAGCCCTTCCTGGCACAAAATAACAATCCGGACGCGATCAAATCGCGGTATTGACCGTCTAGGCACGGTTGAACTACAGACAACGCGGGCCGTGTACCTCCTTCCTGGTGGAATGACTGGAACTGATCGGCTCTCGGACCCCCTCCGTCTAATAGGCGCAGCTCATGCATGGTTGTTTACATCTTTGGGCGGGTTTAGTGACGTCTCCGAACAGTCAAAGAGACTGTGTTTGTGATACAATATCCACAGTCAACATCTATCTTATTGCAGCCTTTACTAGCGATCGCCGTATTTCTATGAATTTTAAATTGGTTGATGATACGAGTTTGTATAACAGTATTTACGCACAGTACACCGAGAACTTGTAGGTGTTACATATACAACCATATATTAAATAAACTACATAGTGATAACGCCGAAAGCTGAGAACCGATTTCTTCTTTTCTGTTTAGCCCCCATGCCCTCACATCAGTATGCTGTCCCCTGGGTTTCTCTGTGGATACAATCATTACATAATGTGTTGGAACACGAAGTTGCGGGCTGTTGACCTTGGCCGCTGGTAAGCCGCTGCTTTGGTTTAAGATTGAGTTGTGAATAGTAGGGACTATCTTTGTTCCTAGAATTATATTTATGAATGCTATTATTATTGTCGAATTCGACAACCATTCTTCACAACAAACTTCGTAAGAAAGTACACATACTGTAAGGGTCTTGTCAGTACCGGTGCATTTTTTTTTAACAAAAGAGGATGGACACGCGACCTCCTGAAGCACGTTACTGGTAGGCGTAATACTGATCCTTACCTGCTAATCCTTCTCCGCGAGATCAGTTCGTAACTCATCTGCCCCGTTTAGATCCGTAGCTTTCGTGTCATCGCTACAGCTATTGTCTAGTTAATCTTCTCAAAACACCTTGCCTTCGTGCAAGGGAAGTTTTACTTTCGCTTTGCATGTCAAAACTTCCTGAATGACGGGACAACATAACAAAGCGTTGACATCAGAACTTTCTTTCGTACATTACCTCCCCAGATGGGTAGTGTTAATTCAGCCCAAGTTTGTACCTTCACTCGTGTACAAGATATAGTATTGTGAAACTGAGACAATCATTTCGAAACACACGGTGCAGTTTACTTTGTTTGCTAAACTGCGAGCATTCCTCCACTTCCCTGCACTTGAGTGGCAGCCAGTGACGTGACGTGCTGGCGTCGTTAGATTAGCGTAGCCCCCCCCCCCCCCCCCACCCTGCTGCTTCGCTCGCGTAGAATCTATGGACTGAACAGATTTTTTGTTTTTATTTCTCTTAAATCGAATTTTTATGTTGTACACAAATTGCAACATGTTTTAAACTTTTCACGCTAATTAAGGTCACAGAAGCATGGTGTTTTCCGAATGTACTCCCGACCAAACAGCTATTCTGGTCCCTGAAGTCGGAGGTCTTTGTTAATGTTGCCTTTTGAATTCTTGTGGTGACGTTTCCATATAAACTTTGATCCCATGACACATATCTCTTTAGAAGCCTAGTGCCAGTTCTCACAGATTTGTCTTTAAAAATGTTTTCGTGTAACGAAATATTTTAACAAAAATTTTCATCTATTTGACCTCCTTAGTGGTCAAATTTCCAAAAGCACTGAAACACGTACTCCTTTATTTCTAACCCAGAAGTCAAATGCGAATTTCCATAGATGTAGCGTTAAAATGCTTTAGTTGTACTTTAATAATGTTTTATTTTCAAAATAAACTTTCACCGATTACTTTAATTCCCTTAGTGGTTCAATTACACTAGCAAATTAGATTAGGAAATGAGAAATTTGTAGCAAATGAGTTTTGTTACTTCGCGAGCAAAATAACTAATGACGGTCGAAGTAGAGAGGATATAAAATGTAGACTGGCTACGGCAAGGAAAGCGTTTCTGACGAAGAGAAATTTGTTAACGTCCGAGTATTGATTTAAGTGTCAGGAAGTAGTTTTTGAGAGTATTTGTATGGAGTGTAGCCATATATTGAAGTGAAACATGGATGATAAATAGTTTAGACGGGAAGAGAATAGAAGCTTTCGAAATGTGGTGCTACAGAAGAATGCTGAAGTTTATATCGGCAGATCAGCAACTAACGAGGAGGTACTGAATAGAATTGGGGGGGAGAGAAGAGGATTTTGTGGCACAACTTGACAAGATGAAGGGATCGGTTGATAGGACACGTTCTGAGGCATCCATGGATCACCAGTTTAGTGTTGGAGGGAAGCGTGGAGGGCAAATATCGAAGAGAGGGACCAAGAGATGAATACACTAAACAGATTCAGAAGGATGTAGGATGCAGTAAGTACTGGGAGATGAAGAGGCTTGCACAGGAGAGCTGCATTAAACCAGTCTCCGGACTGAAGACAACAACAACAACAACAACAACAGTGGTTGAATTTCCAGAGCTCCTAAAGGTTTTTTTTTTCTTTTTTCCTGAGAAATCAATACCAGTTACCTAATTAGCGACATATATATATATTGAGCGAAATAAAATAGCTCTCGCGGACCAAACACTAAGCAACCTCTACGGCTAACAACCGTAGTTGTAACTCGGAGCTTGCTCCATACAAGGTTGACTACCTTTGAAAGTCAAACATGGAAGGAAATCTTTCAAGGAATAATCCACCGCTTGGCAATAACCAAGGAAGACTGCACTCGGATACGGTGGGCAGTCACCTGAAAGATAACTTGGATGAGTCGGAGCATCTGAAAATACCCAAAACGGACAGACGACCAAAACTCAAGACAGGACAAATAAACTACATTGCGACACACAATATAAATTCCCTCATACAACCAGGCAAACTCAAAAATCTGACGGATGAAATGGATCGCAAGGGGATTCTCATAACCGGACTTCAAGAAATGAGAAATACTGATCAGGAGCCGATAGAATCACAAGGATATAGGATTTATAAGGGAATACCAGGGAAAAGAGTCATGAAACAGTGTCCACAATTTGGAACAGGATTCGTGGTGAGTCTGAAAATAATAGAGTCCATAATAGAATTTAAAGCACAATCTCCCAGGCTCTCAACATTAACTCTAAAAGCTGCAAATAAAATGTACACAATAATAAATGCCCATGCCCCGACAAATAATAAAAATAATCAAAAAGAACACAGAGAACAGGTAGAAAAATTTTGGGAGCTCTTAGATCAAACGACGAATAACATTAATAAAAATCACATCAAAATTTTAATTGGAGACTTCAATGCCCAGTTAGGAAGGGAAAAGAGATATAGAGACATAATAGGGAAATGGACAGCACAAAGAAGAACAAACAAAAATGGCATAAGACTAGTGGAATTTTGCAGAAACCATGACATGATCTCAAAGTCGACGTATTTTAAGAGAAGACCAAGTAAACTAAAAACTTGGAAACATCCAGACTGGAAAAAAGGAGAATGGCAACTGGACCACGTCTGCATGGATAAGAATTACCACAAGGAAATTTACAATGTGAAAGTACTGAGAGGGACAGATACCGGATCAGATCATTACATGATAAAAATTAAAATTAAATTAACCCCATTAGCAAAGAAAAAATCCCACCAGAAGAAGAAGAGAACCTATGACCCTCATAAACTGATACGAAATGAGGATTATGAAGCACAAACCAGGGATATAAAAATAACAGATGATCTGGAAGAAATAATTCCCAAATTGAAACAAATAGCTGAACAAGTTGCCCCTATAAATCCAAGGAAAAAACACCAGTGGTGGAATGATGAATGTGATGAAGCAGTGTTGGATCGACACCAAGCTTGGTTAAGGCATCAAAATGAAAAAACAGAAAAATCATATTTGGAACTCACAAAACAAAGGAAGACAACACAAAATATAATAAGGAGAGTTAAACGTCAGTACCAAAAAGATATACTTCTAATGATAGAAACAAATAGTGAAAAAACAAACTCAAGAGACTATTACAAAATATTTGGCAGACAATTACAAAGATATGATCCTCCAACATTAATGTTAAAAGATAAAGATAATAACCTAGCCCATAGCAATAGTAAAAATACAGAAATTCTAGCAGAAACATTCAACAAGTTACTAAATTGTGAAGATCCCCCAGAACTTCTTCAGATAAACACAGAAACCCCAATTAAAACACCAGCAGAAAATATAAATCCACCTACAATTAATGAGGTCTACAGAGCTTTGAAAGAACTCAAAAACTACAAAGCAAGTGGAGAAGATCAAACGTTTGCTGAACTTTGGAAATATGCAGCAGAACCAGTAAAGATAGCATTACACCAATGCATAGTAAAAATCTGGAATGAAGAGAAATTACCAGAAAATTGGACTACTGCTATAATACATCCATTACATAAGAAAGGAGAAAAATCAAATCCAGACAACTATAGAGGAATTTCCCTTTTGGACTGCACGTATAAGATCATGTCAAGAACACTATACAACCGCTGTAAAGATCAACTAGAACTGGAACTGGGAGAATATCAAGGAGGGTTTAGATCCTGGAGAAGCTGCCCAGAACAGATAATCACCTTGAAGTTAGTTATGGATGTCTACAAAAGAAGGCAAAAACAACTAGTCATAACCTTTGTAGATTTCAAAAAGGCGTATGATTGCATCCATAGATCTTCAATGATGAAAATATTAAGGAATTTTGGACTTCATCCTAAATTAATAAAAATGATACAGTTAACCTTAACAAACACCAAATCCAAAGTAAAATTTAGAGGAGAAATATCTGAACCATTTACGATTAAAACAGGGTTGAGACAAGGAGATTGTTTATCACCATTGCTATTCAATTGTGCTCTTGAATATGTAATGAGAGAATGGTACAAGGAAAATCCTATGAATATTAAAATTGGAACTAAGAAAGATAAAATAAACCTAAATTGCTTGGGATTTGCTGATGACCTAGCATTACTAGCTAATAATATTCAGGAAGCCACGAAACAAATAACAAGCTTACAAAATATAGCACAAAAATTAGGACTCCAGATATCATTTGAAAAGACTGAAATAATGGTAACGGATCCACTTGTAATAGATCACATCACAGTGAACAATAGGGAAATTAAAATAGTGAAACAATTTAAATACCTGGGTGAAATTATAACACATAAATTGGACGAGAAACCTGCATGGCGAGCAAGAACTAATAAAATGATAAAAGCTCAAAAACTAACATGGTCTACGTACAATAAAAAAGTCTATCAATTAAAACAAAATTAAAACATTACAAGACGGTGGTTCAACCAGAGGTTACATACGGAAGTGAAACTCTTTTTAAAGTCACCCAGAAAAACAGAATTGACAAAATTTTAAAAGTAGAGAGAAGAATTGCTAGAACATGCATAAATAAGAAATATCAAAAAGCTGGGCAATGGCGGATAGTTCCAAATGAAGTGGTATACAGAGAACTGGAGCCCATCACCGATACTATACGAAAGAAAAGGATCTCTTTTTGTGGTCACATTCTGAGGACACCAGAAACCAGATTATCAAGGAAAATTATTGAGAAACTCTGGAATTTGAAACAACAAGGAGGATGGCTTAAGGAAATAAGAGAGGATATGGAAGAACTGGAAATAACTCTGGATGATTTGCAGAACAAAACGCCAAATTTAAAGAAGTTGAGGGACACAGAAATAAGATTTAAACCAAAAATTGACAAACGACATACAATGAAAAGGGTATTTACAGATGAGGAACGACGAAAAGCATCGGAAAGAATGAAGAGATACTGGGCCACTCGGAAGGGGAAAATACCAAAGAAGAGGACCAGAAATGATTGACTGAAGTGTTCCAATGAGGCCGTAAAAGCAGAAGAAGAAGAAGAAGAATATATATATTTTAAAATAAGCTCTTCAATCCTTACTTGTCCCCCATAGGAATGGAATTTCGAACTGTGCCTTACTAAATGATGGCAACAACATAAGATCAGCGACTTCTCTAAGTTTCAAGTTTCTACTCATAGCAGTTCTGGTTGGGCGATGATGTCAGTGGATCAGTCAAGCCCTGCTTCACCCCCGTAGGGGTTGAATGTCCAACATCACTGAAACACGTTATTTCTTACTTTTAACCGACAAGCCAGATTCAAAACTTAATAATGCTTTCATAATGAAATATTTT
This sequence comes from Schistocerca serialis cubense, assembly GCF_023864345.2. NCBI lineage: Eukaryota > Metazoa > Arthropoda > Insecta > Orthoptera > Acrididae > Schistocerca > Schistocerca serialis. The sequence continues at coordinate 20,581,179 of NC_064644.1, read as the reverse complement.
TGTAAAACGTTTCATCCCCAATTTCACTCTCTTCGGGTTTAGGTATCCAAAAATACTGAAACAAGTTTTTTTTTATTTGTTACCAAGACGCCAAATACAAATTTTAACAGATTTAGCTTACAAATGCCTTCACAATAAAGATTTTCATAAACACCCTTAGTAGTTCAATTTCCAAAAACGATGAAGCACGTATTTCTTTTATTTCCCACTGAAATGCCAAGTACCAATATTCGTAGTTCTAGCTTCAAAACTGCCATAACAGCGACGTATTTTCACAAAGCCTCTCACCCCTATTTCAATCCCTTACGGGTGTAATATCGAAAAGTCGCTCCTTAAATGACGCCTACCCCTACAGCTAAAACAACATGCTCCGCAAATTTCAGTTTCCTATCCTTAGCGGTTTGGGCTGGCCGATGAAACATGTTAAATGTCTTCAAGCGCCTCACGTTGGTGTGGGTGTGTACGTTCGTACCTGTCCACAGGAGCACGTGGCCCTGCAGTACACACTACAGCACTGGGTCAGAGGCAGCAGCTCCTGGAATGCAACTGTGCCCTGCAGCTTCCGTCACCTCAGCCCGTGTTAAGCGACGGCGCGGCGCGGCGGGGTGTGGATGCCGTGCTGACGTGCCCAGCAGTCTCTGGGGGCCGACTGCGGGTGAGAGGGGGGGGGGGGGGGGCGCTGTGGTACGTCGACGGCGCTAAATGGTATTTGAACAGCCGGTAGCTGCTGGCTGCCTTCCACCCTCTGCGCAAACAGGTCGCTCCATTTGTGTCGCTCCGCCAACACGTGGCGGCGTAATATAGCGGCCGCGGGCGGCTCAGCCGACTGACGGCGTAGAGCGGGCCATCGCTGCCTCGAATAGCGTCTGGGCATTCCGGACGCTTCCCGATTACAGGTCCACCAAACGCCTCTGTTCAGTTCCTGTCAGGGGGTGAAAGTGCAGTGATGACTGGCGACATTATACGTGTGGAGCTCAGCTCACATTCCCATCGTCGGGCATGCGCATCCTCACCAGCACGACAGAACCTAATCGACAAGATAACAGTGGTGCTGCCGACAGATGGCGCATGTTTGGACACCTAAGGCTTACACAACTATTATACCGCTCTTCGGCTGAGCAGGCGGCTGCGTGATGTGTTCTGCCAAGAGACGGAGTCATCGTACTATATGATGTGCACCCAAGTTTATGGCAACGATGGGGAAACCACTACAGCAGACCACTTTACACGGTGGTTAAGTACGCTCAACATACCCAGACTAACAAGGAGTACATCACCAACTTGACCTCATACTTTAAAGAGAAAAAAAATCAAACTTGCGAGATATCAGCTCAAGCAATCGACCCCCGCGTGAAAATTCGGGCGGTACTTCTTATAGTACGCAGTTATAACCTTTTCAACGTACAGCTTCCCGGGTTCGATACCCGGCGGGGTCAGGGATTTTCTCTGCCTCGTGATGGCTGGGTGTTGTGTGATGTCCTTAAGTTAGTTAGGTTTACGTAGTTCTAAGTTCTAGGGGACTGATGACCATAGATGTTAAGTCCCATAGTGCTCAGAGCCATTTAAACCATTTTTGAACGTACAGCTTTTGAACTTCTCGCTCCGCCGCACTGCAACGGCTTAGTGCCCGAGCGCGAAGTGCTGTACACTGTAGTGGGTAAGAGGTTAGAGAATTGCCGAGACTGGTAACGCCGGCCGAAGTGGCCGTGCGGTTAAAGGCGCTGCAGTCTGGAACCGCAAGACCGCTACGGTCGCAGGTTCGAATCCTGCCTCGGGCATGGATGTTTGTGATGTCCTTAGGTTAGTTAGGTTTAACTAGTTCTAAGTTCTAGGGGACTAATGACCTCAGCAGTTGAGTCCCATAGTGCTCAGAGCCATTTGAACCATTTGAGACTGGTAACATACTTTGCTCAGTGTGTCACAGTGTGCGATTTCTAACCTGTAGCTGCTGCCAAAAATCCCTTTCTCTTGAATATCTTTATGTTACGATTCACAAGCGCCGTGTAAATGAATGGGTGTGTCATTAAAAAAGTAGTTTATGGCTATTTAATAACTAGCACCGCCGTTGAGAGTTACTTTTTTTGTAATGACACTGTTAAAGTGAAGTACATTTGCAGGAGACGCGCAGATCTTCAGCGTGATTGGCATGAATAAATTGTAAATCGAAAAGTATTAATTTCATTTCATGGTAATTCTTCACTTGCTTAGGTTTTTTCATTTTGGATTTTGAGACCTATGTACAGCTATAGAACATCAGTACGAAATACTGTTAAAACAATACTTAAGTGTACATGTGTGTCAGATTGACATATTACGTACTCGGAATGCTCGCCTATTTTTCACATCGAATAACATGTGTTCTCGCACAAGATTTCAAAATACGTTCGGCAAACGTGACCCTCCTCCCTTTCCCTCGCCAAGGACATCCTGCGAATAGGACGGCGCTGGTTGTCGCTCCGCTGTACAGTACTTCGCGAGTGACAAACTACAGCTGAGTGCCATGTTTAACCGCTGTACACTGAAAAGTTCATAACTATACAGGGTGTTACAAAAAGGTACAGCCAAACTTTCAGGAAACATTCCTCACACACAAAGAAAGAAAATATGTTATGTGGACATGTGTCCGGAAACGCTTGATTTCCATGTTAGAGCTCATTTCATTACTTCTCTTCAAATCACATTAATCATGGAATGGAAACACACAGCAACAGAACGTACCTGCGTGGCTCCAAACACTTTGTTACAGGAAACGTTCAAAATGTCCTCCGTTAGCGAGGATACATGCATCCACCCTCCGTCGCAAGGAATCCCTGATGCGCTGATGCAGCCCTGGAGAATGGCGTATTGTATCACAGCCGTCCACAATACGAGCACGAAGAGTCTCTACATTTGGTACCGGGGTTGCGTAGACAAGAGCTTTCAAATGCCCCCATAAATGAAAGTCAAGAAGGTTGAGGTCAGGAGAGCGTGGAGGCCATGGAATCGCCGGCCGCGGTGGTCTAATAACGGTTCTGGCGCTGCAGTCCGGAACCGCGCGACCGCTACGGTCGCAGGTTCGAATCCTGCCTCGGGCATGGGTGTGAGTGATGTCCTTAGGTTAGTTAGGTTTAAGTAGTTCTAAGTTCTAGGGGACTGATGACCATAGATGTTGAGTACCATAGTGCTCAGAGCCATTTGAACCATTTTTAGCCATGGAATTGGTCCGCCTCTACCAATCCATCGGTCACCGAATCTGTTGTTGAGAAACGTACGAACACTTCGACTGAATTGTGCAGAAGCTCCATCGTGCATGAACCACATGTTGTGTCGTACTTGTATAGGCACATGTTCTAGCAGCACAGGTAGAATATCCCGTATGAAACCATGATAACGTGCTCCATTGAGCGTAGGTGGAAGAACATGGGGCCCAATCAAGACATCACCAACAATGCCTGCCCAAACGTTCACAGAAAATCTGTGTTGATGACGTGATTGCACAATTGCGTGCGGATTCTCGTCTGCCCACACATTTGATCACGTTGGAATGAAGCCTCATCCGTAAAGAGAACACTTGCATTGAAATGAGGATTGACACATTGTTGGATGAACCATTCGCAGAAGTGTACCCGTGGAGGCCAATCAGCTGATGATAGTGCCTGCACATGCTGTACATGGTACGGAAACAACTGGTTCTCCCGTAGCACTCTCCATAAAGTGACGCGGTCAACGTTACCTTGTACAGCAGCAACTTATCTGACGCTGACATTAGGGTTATCGTCAACTGCACGAAGAATTGCCTCGTCCATTGCAGGTGTCCTCGTCGTTCTAGGTCTTCCCCAGTCGCGAGTAATAGGCTGGAATGTTCCGTGCTACCTAAGACGCCGATCAATTGCTTCGAACGTCTTCCTGTCGGGACACCTACGTTCTGGAAATCTGTCTCGATACAAACGTACCGCGCCACGGCTATTGCCCCGTGCTAATCCATACATCAAAAGGTCATCTGCCAACTCTGCATTTGTAAACATTGCACTGACTGCAAACCCACGTTCGTGATGAACACTAACCTGTTACCGAGCGAGGTGGCGCAGTGGTTAGACACTGGACTCGCATTCGGGAGGACGACGGTTCAATCCCGCGTCCGGCCATCCTGATTTAGGTTTTCTGTGATTTCCCTAAATCGCTCCAGGCAAATGCCGGGATGGTTCCTCTGAAAGGGCACTGCCGACTTCCTTCCCCATCCTCCCCTTATTCGATGAGACCGATGACCATGCTGTCTGGTCTCTTTCCCCAACCAACTAACCTGTTGATGCTACGTACTGATGTGTTTGATGCTAGTACTGTAGAGCAATGAGTCGCATGTGAACACAAGCACCGAAGTCAACATTGCCTTCCTTAAACTGGGCCAACGCGGTGAATCGAGGAAGTACAGTACATACTGACGAAACCACAACGAGCTCTAACATGGAAATTAAGCGTTTCCGGACACATGTCCACATAACATCTTTTCTTTATTTGTGTGTGAGAAATGTTTCCTGAAAGTTTGGCCGTACCTTTTTGTAACACCCTGTATACTGTTAGAATTATGGCCCAAATTTTCAAGCGGCATCGATTGGCGAGGCTGATATCCTCCTAGTCGACTTCTTCTCTCCTTAAGATACGAGGGCAAGTTGGTAAAGTTTCCTTGTAAGGTGGAAATCTACGCGCACCGTCAAGCGCGCACTACGTCCGCTATAGTGGCGGCCAGCACGCGCACGGAGCCTGCTGCTCGTCATTCCTTTTCTGCAGGGAGGGAGGGAGGAGGGTGGGATAGCGGCAGACCCGCAGCTCGAATACTGGCGCTAATGAGCGACGCGACTCGGGTCACGCTCGTGGCGGAACTGAGATCGATGGAACGTGCCAACGAATGGCCTGCCCTACAATGAAAACTGCAGGCATGAGAGGTGCACGTTTAATGAGTGCGGTATTTCGAGAATGAAATTTTCACTCAACAGCGGAGTGTGCGCTGATATGAAACTTCCTGGCTGATTAAAACCGTGTGCTAAACCGAAACTCGAACTCGGGACCTTTGTCTATCGCGGGCAAGTGCTCTACCAACTGAGCTACCCAGGCACGACTCACGACACGCCCCCCACACAGCTTTAAGCAACAAAAGTGTGTGTGTGTGTGTGTGTGTGTGTGTGTGTGTGTGTGTGTGTGTGTGTGTATGTGTGTGTGTGTGTGTCGCCACTGCAGTTGTATGTGTGAACTGCCAGTTTTTAGTGACGCAACTTAAAGAAATGCAACTGTTGTCACGCCACAAAAAGTTCGGCTTGGTTGCACTTTGGTGCGCCACTTTCCTACCACCACTGCTTGCTGGTAGCAGATACCATGGTGTAATTGCAGCTTTACACCGTTCGAGTTCAGAGACTTCTAATTTTATTTCTGAAAAAAATGTGAAAACACTGGTCGGCAAGTACACTTTCGCAGCTTCTAGAACTACGAGAACAAATGACGTATCCCACAGTCTCAAAAGATTACTAAATGAATAAAGAAACTTCATATATTTAACCAAAAAAGGGAGTCGCAAAAACTTCGTAATTTGTGGGATTAAGCATTGTATAAATTGTGGATTATACGCAGGAAATAGTGCCAGAGTGTGAGATGGCAGATGTTACACTAAAAATTAGTTATTCGAAATTCCTATATCAACGAATATAATAAGATTCTAAAACCTTGGAAGAATGGTGTGTCTGCCGATGGTATTTACGTACTAACTGTTGGTTAGTTTCCACTGCAGCCAGCCTTTTCGTCTGTAAATGTTATTTCTTTTACAAAAGTGCTTTCCCTGATTTATACCTGTGCGAAATCTATTTTTGGATCCAATATTTGGTTTCCGTCTTCCCTGTATTTAACTCTTGACACAGCTTTAAGTCTTAACATGCACTTTAACACTCATACCCACCCACATGAGTTCAATTGACGCCATATTGAAACCTGCTCAATTACGTAGAATTTGTGGCGTTCTGTGTGAACGGTAGCTCACGATGCCACTACAGCAAGCCACAAGCTGTGGCGCCACATTAGCTACGTGTGTGAACGCGTCTTTACTTCCGTCAGTACCTCGCCTCCTACCTTGCAAACTTCACAGAAGCTCTCCTGCGAACCCTGCAAGACTATCACTGAAGGAAGAAAGGATATTGCAGAGACATGGCTTAGCCACGGTCTGGGGGATGTTTCCAGAGTGAAATTTTCACTCTCCAGAGATCCCGAGTTCAAGTCTCGCTCTGGCTCAAAGTTTTACTCTGCCAGGACGTTTCAGTAAGCTATTTCTTCCATCTTTGTTTTACAAATATCGAAATATCAGAACACGCCCATATATTTCGTTTTTTTTTTTTTTTAAACTTGGGTCTAGCTGCAGCCGTGCGGAGTGGCCACGCGGTTTCAGGTGCCATGTCACGGATTGCGCGACCCCTCCCGCCGGAGGTTCGAGTCCACCCCCCGGGCGTGTGTGTGTGTGTGTGTGTGTGTGTGTGTGTGTGTGTGTGTGTGTGTGTGTTGTTTTAGCACAAATTAGTTTAAAGTGGTGTGTAATTCTAGGGACTGATGACCTCAGTAGTTTGCTACCTTAGGAATTGACAGACATTTGAACATTTTGTCGGCTGTAATGACACTCATTTAAGGAAGTTATTTCAAGCCTGTACGGTGAAAAATAATATTCATTACGATGTGACATACGACGGAAACTCCGCATCCTTCCCTTTGGCCACAAAGCCACAAAATCCCTATAGGCCAGTATTTCAAAATAAAAATAGCATTGATAAGCATACCGCACGCCGGCAAGAAAAGTGATAAGTCAAACAACAGCGCCTCTATGTCACTGAAAAATAAGTACCAAGTGCCGCAACGAGCACCAAAAATGTAATGGGATTTACTGCCAATGATACTTACTGGAAATTTAATGGAAGCTTATACTATTTAAATGTAACTTTTATAGAATTAATTCTTTAAACCGAGGTTATGAGTTGTGTTACATTATTCTCGCCGGCGTGCTGTATTTTCTCTCGAATACGCCTCCGAACACGTTCTCTGAAATCTTTGAAAGAATGAAATTTTTTCCCGGAAAAAACAGGAAAGAAAGAAGAATAGAGGAAAATATGACTGTTATGCACCTTCTTCATAGTGAATACCAGAGCCATAAATTTAATGACTTATATGGGTTATTTTTCACTTAGCCTGTATTTATTCAGACTACTACTTCGCTTCACACTAGTTTTGGCTTTTGAAGCCACTGTCGAGTGTTGACCTACAAAAACTGCCATATGCGTGAAAATGGAAGCATGTTCATAAGACAAGAGTGTAATTTAGCCGAATCGATGTAACGGCACCACACGCAAAAGCTACCTCTACATTTACATGCACACGCCGGTGCGTCGTGGAGGGTACCACGTACCACTACTAGTGGTTTCCTCTCCTACTCCACCCGTAAACAGAGCGAGGGAAAGACGACTGTCTAAAAGCCTCCGTGCGAGTCCTAAATTCTCTTATCTTCGTGGTCCTCACGCGAAATGTGCGTTGGCGGCAGTGGAATCGTTCTGCAGTCTCCCTCAGATGCCGGTTCTCTAAATCTGCGCAACAGCGCTCTGCAGAAGGAACATCGTCTTCCCTCCAGGGATTTCCATTTGAGTTCACGAAGCATCTCCGTAACGCTGCGTGCTGATGGAACTCACCGCTAATAATTCTGGCGCTCTTGTGCGGCGGAGTCTCTCCATGCAAGCGACTGAATGAAGTGCCAGCATCTCACCTCGTAGCTCGAGGTCGTGCGGTAGCGTTCTCGCTTCCCGCGCCCTGGTTCCCGGCGGGGTCAGGGATTTTTCTCTGCCTCGTGATGACTGGGTGTTGTGTGGTGTCCTTAGGTTAGTTAGGTTTAAGTAGTTCTAAGTTCTAGGGGACTGATGACCATAGATGTTAAGTCCTATAGTGCTCAGAGCCATTTGAACCTTCTCACCTCATAAATAATAGTGCTGCCACGGCCCTAACCTCACAGCAATCAACACAATCCCCTTTCCCCTATCTCCTCTCCCTTATTCCTCCATCCCTCCTACTCCACCACCACCACCACCACCACCACCACCACCACCACCACCTTACTTTTTAAGTCAATACTGTACAAACTTTAATTACCACTGAGATTTATACAGTAAAAGGCGTTCGTAGCAAAATTCATGGAACGGACAAGCAGCGAGTGAATCGCCTCCGTGGGTTGCGCCCAGCACGCATACGGATGCGACTGTACACACCTGGTAATCGATCAGTTAGAAAGCGGTAATCAGTCGCTGTAACTGCACCCACGCGTCCTGTGATGCCGGCTTGGGCGGTCTTCAATTAGCGCCAAAAACAATGCGCTCTGGCAGAAGCACCCGATTAAGCACAGCACTTGTGCGCGCAGTCAGTAACACATGTTTTTCTGAGTATCCTGCGCGGATATTCTCTATTATCAAAGTGAATTATTCCTGTTATTGCTCCCGCTATTCCTTATTATGGGTCTTTGGGATGTATGATCTTCTTTTGGCAGTGTATCATGAATCCCTTGATATATCAGGTCTGCAGATAACGACCATCGTAACATAATTACCGAGAAACAAAAATGTTTGCGTAGGAGTGGTGGTGATTCTCATGTAGCATTCGTGAACGCTTAGGAATGGCCTAGAATAACTTTCTGGATGGCTCCTGTCAATAATCCTTCCTGGTAAGGACACCATACCGCGAAGCCGCACTCCAGAAGTGGACGAAGAAGAGTAATGTAACCAGTCTTGTTGCCTCTTCTAAATGTTCTGCCAATAAGTTCGTGAGGCGTCAAGTTTTGTGCTTTGAAGAGTTACTGAAATTCATCGCTAACATCTTTATGGTGGTAAAGAAAATCATCACCATAAACACATTCGCGATGAATTTCAGTAACAACATGTTCATGGTGATGATTTTCATCACCACCATAAACATGTTAGCGATGAATTTCAATAACTGTTTCACTCTTCAAAGCAGGAAACTTTTAATGCTTAATACTAAGTAATTTGTAAAGTCTGTTGCGCCTCAGCAACTTCCCTTGCGTGTCTCTCTACAGGGTGACCCAAACCCGTAGGTTCTAAATTGCGCTCGTAGTGCAGGATCCGAAAGCTGAGACTTTGGAAGTAAGAAATTAACTGCCGGAATGAATATTTCAGTCGGTAAGAAATTTCGAATGGGGAATCCGTGCGAGGCACGTGTTTTTTATGTTTCTTGACGAACCACTGCTTGACGCAAAGATGTTGGTTGCGCTACCTTCAAAACGATTGCACAAGCTACTGCAACGTGTCCACAGCGGAGTTTACCGTGGCCTCCAGCTAACGGCTGTTGCCCAAGATGGAGCATTACTCTTAACAAGAACTTATGTGGACTTGCATTGCATTTAATATATTGTACAATACTATTCAGTGGCCACAACGCCAAACGAACGTACACAGAAAATTTTCGACGTACACAGAAAATTTTCGACGTACACGGAAGAAATTTAAAGCCGTTGATAGAGTTGTTCGCACAGTACAATTTGAGGATATTGTGTTGAATCGCATGGGAAAAGATTCATCACTGAGCACCAGCATCAGCCAGTCTGCCTTTGTAATGCACGCTCGTCAAAAATACAGTACCGAACGAGATGGCGCAGTGGTTAGCACACTATACTCGCATTCGGGAGGACGACGGTTCAAACCCGCGCCCGGCCATCCTTATTTAGGTTTTCCGTGTTTCCCCGAAATCGCTTCAGACAAATGCCTATTTCCTTGCCCATCCTTCCCTCATCCGAAACCGAAAGGACCGATGATCTCCCTCTTTAGTCCCCTCCCCCAAATCAACCAACCAACCAAAACTACTGCGTGGTGAGTACTGGTGGAACAGCAGTTGCACCCCTGTATCACAGACAATTTGTTCACGCAATGGGACCAAACCGTTTGAACCCAGAGTAGAGCTCTGTAAATCGACTAAGTTGTATTGTACGCGATGAGAGTGGTGGTCTTCGCATTGGGAAGTTGCTATGTGGTTAAATTGTTACTACAACAGCTAAGCCCTTTACATAAAATTAAATGTTCATTATTTCCTGAACTCAAAGTACTCCGTTTAGGACCGTCTACCATCTCTCTCTCCCGAATCGATACCAAATACTGTTTCTACATCCATCTACAGATATACTCCGCAAGTCACTGTAAAGTGCGTCACATGGGGTAATTTGTACTGATATTAGCGTTATACCGTCCCATTTTGGCCGGCCGAGGTGACCGAGCGGTTCTAGGCGCTACAGCTTGGAACCGAGCGACCGCTACGGTCGCAGGTTCGAATCCTGCCTCGGGCATAGATGTGTGTGATGTCCTTAGGTTAGTTAGGTTTAAGTAGTTCTAAGTTCTAGGGGATTGATGGCCTCAGAAGTTAAGTCCCATAGTGCTCAGAGCCAGCTTGAACGTCCCATTTTGTAATCGTACTGACTGAGGGCATATGGACTGCCTGTGTGTCTCTGTAACAAAAACGTGAAGCTGTCATCAACCACGACGTTTGTTTGAGATCCAGAGTATTTACCAGCCGTTGTCCTATTGGAGGTGATACGCACTTGCTTTCCTTCGACCTTACAGCTGACTTGTCAGTCAGTTATATGGTGAACCGTCACTACATAGTTTTGAGTGAAAATTTTAGGAGTCTGAAAGAAAGCCACATTGGTATGTTGGGTTAACTATCGCTGGACGAAGAGGGCAATGTGACGACATGTAGGACAGAGCAACAAGTACACAAGACACTAGTACCTGTATGTTAGAGGTATTGACCCTGGCTGATGGGACACTTGACCCACTGCGACACAAGGCGGTGAATGGCTGTCTTAAATTCCCGCGGCTGCGATGTGAACCAGTTCCGCACGTACAGCTGGACTTCGTTGTCCGAGGTGAATCGTTTACCCGTCAGAGGCTTTTTAAGGGGACCAAGAATGGCGTAATCACAGGAAGATAGCTCCAGACTGTATTGGAGGGTGGCCGAGAACCTCCCATTTGAATTTCTGCAGGAGTGCCGCGGCTGTGTTGGTCGTATGGGGGTTTGCTTTGTCGTGGAGCAGAATGACCCCACGCGTGAGATTGCCTGGTCGTTTTCATTTGATCGCTTGGCGAAGGGTGATCAAGTTTTGCGAGTAACGCTGAGGATTCGCTGTTGTCCCTGTGATTACGCCATTTTTGGTGGTCTTAAAAAGGTTCTGAGGGGGAAAAGATTCACCTCGGACGACGACGTCCAGCTGTACGAGCGGAACTGGTTAACATCGCAGCCCCGGGAATACGATGAGACAGCCATTCACCGCCTTGTGTCACAGTGGGTCAAGTGTCTCAACAGCCAGGGTCAATACTTGCAACACACAGCTACTGGTTTCTGTAGTCATGGCTCCGCCTCGTTTCTTTTTGAACGCCCCTTATATTAAATGTAAACAAGAGCTCGCCTGATCCCCCGGAATTCACCATTAACGAATAACGCTATGTAAACCCGAGATATCGCATTTCTGTAACATTTTCGTACGGGCTACACCTTCCGGTTGGTTGTGTCTGTTGTCACGTCCGCCAGGTACGGACTCCACAAACGCTGAAACAAAGGTCTTCTCGCTCTAGCGTCTTGCTACCTAGTTCCCTCACAGATGACCTGTACTTTTCCAGAACCCTTCCGACAGATCTAAGGCTCCCATTCGTCTTCCCTAAAACTGATTTTAAGTGATCGTTACTTGCAAGGGGAGCCCACGACGTTGGACTCACGGATTTACTTCAAATTTTGTGCACCTTTAGTAGGCCACTAAAGCAATGTAACGTGCAAGTGGTACGGTGCTCAACTCTGGCAATTCCGAGAAAGTTTCAAGAGACGTTTTGCGCGTCTATTATGTAACTGATGTACCTGAGCGTAGGTGCGGGACGTCAGAGTTCGTGGCGGTCAAGTGGCTAGCGTTCGAGCTTCTTAAGACGAACGCGTATCAGGCGACGGTTCGATTCGCGCTCAAACCTTCATTTTTGTAGTAAAAGGGTAAATTCTGTGATATTACAAAAAATCGCACCTACACTATTCGTTCTTGCTACACCAGCTAGAGTGGCCGAGCGGTTCTAGGCGCTACAGTCTGGAACCGCGCGACCGCTGCGGTCGCAGGTTAGAATCCTGCCTCGGGCATGGATGTGTGTGATGTCCTTGGTTAGTTAGGTTTAAGTAGTTCTAAGTTCTAGGGGACTGATGACCACAGCTGTCAAGTCCCATAGTGCTCAGAGCCATTTGTTCTTACTACATTAGCAACGTCTGACCGCTGCGCAGGTTAAGTGCCAAATGGGGCCTGCCTCTGTGTCTGCAGAGTGAGGCGTCGAGGTGCGGAGTAGTTCCAGGTACCTACTAGATTGTACGTACAAGAGATTTCGCAATCACGGCAGGCACACACTTTCAGGAAAACTCTATGCGGTTCTTCATTTTCTTGTCGATGGTTTTAAATATGCTTGTTCTAATAATTAAATTTTAATTAAAAATAGTGAGCAGTTAAATAACGTAAAATTCGCTAAAACTTCATCCACATACAAGTGGCGTTTTTCAAAATTACATTACCTCTCAAATGTTACATAGACTAAATTAAATACCGAGCGAGGTGCCGCAGTGGTTAGCACACTGGACTCGCATTCGGGAGGACGACGGTTCAATCCCGTCTCCGGCCATCCTGATTTAGGTTTTCCGTGATTTCCCTAAATCGCTTCAGGCAAATGCCGGGATGGTTCCTTTGAAAGGGCACGGCCGATTTCCTTCCCCATCCTTCCCTCACCCGAGCTTGCGCTCCGTCTCTAATGACCTCGTTGTCGACGGGACGTTAAACACTAATCTCCTCCTCCTCCTCCTCAATCCCGCGTCCGGCCATCCTGATTTAGGTTTTCCGTGATTTCCCTAAATCGCTCCAGGCAAATGCCGGGATGGTTCCTCTGAAAGGGCACGGCCGACTTCCTTCCCCATCCTTCCCTAATCCGATGAGACCCATGACCACGCTGTCTGGTCTCCTTCCCCAAACAACCAACCAACTAAATTAAATAGGCCTATGACCAGCGATGAAAAAAATATATATTAAAACTTAAGTTTTGTCGGGATTCGACCCGTCGCCTCCGACACGTTCGCCTTACACAGCTCGAACGCTGACCCTTTCTCTTTTTTTTTGGCTCTCCTTTTGTTCTGTATTTTTAGTTGAATTTGTTCGGGGCAGACGACCGATGAGACCAGTTCAGGTTCCTCGTTGATCCGTTCGCTCAGTTTTTTTTTTCTTTATTCCAGAGGATAGCTACCGTGCCGGCATTATGCACAAGGTTTGAAGTAAATCTGTGATTCCACCGTCGTGGCCTCCCCTTGTTAGTTACTGACAAGGGAACCTCCCCATCGCACCCCCCTCAGATTTGGTTATAAGTTGGCACAATGGATAGGCCTTGAAAAACTGAACAGATATCAATCGAGAAAACAGGAAGAAGTTGTGTGGAACTATGAAAAAAATAATCGAAATATACAAACTGAGTAGTCCATGCGCAAAATAGGCACCATCAAGGATAACACGAGCTCAAGACCGCCGTGGTCGTGTGGTTAGCGTGAGCAGCTACGGAACGAGAGGTCTTTGGTTCAATTCTTCCCTCGAGGAAAAAAGTTTAATTTTTTATTTTCAGACAATTATTATCTGTCCGTCCGATGCGAGGCAACTGCGCCGTAGTATGGGGACGCTTCACCTAAACAAACATCGAAACACACGACGTCCGTCGACTACAGCGCACGGAAGAGAGAGTATTCCTGCTAACGAGGCTCCCTGGCTGGCAGTTGACTCTTCACTACTTTGGACGAGAGTGCATTAAATACGTGAGATGTATTCCGTGGGCAATATGAATCCAGCAAATGTAGCTCACGACTTCAATAACAAGGTTAATGAATATTTTCCGAACTGTAAGAAATCGGAAAGTTCCTTAAGGGATCGAACGATTGTCGAACATTTGTATGATTATTTCCTACATTTGTTGATGAACAGTACGTATGGTGATGACTGTCTGAAAATAAAAAATTAAACTCTTCCCTCGACCGAAGATTTGAACGAAGGACCTCTCGTTCCGCAGCTGCTCACGCTAACCACGCGACCACGGCGCTCCTGAGCTAATACTATCCTGATCTTGCCTATCTTGCGCATAGACTACTCAGTTTGTATATTTTGCTTATTTTTTTCATAGTTCCACACAACTACTTCCTGTTTTCTCGATTGATCTGTGTTCAGTTTTTCAAGGCCTATCCACTGTGCCAACTCATAACTAAATCTGAGGGGGGGGTGCGATGGGGAGGTTCCCTTGTTAGTATCACCTCTAAATATTTACACGATCTGACTGCTCCGTATGTCTGCCACTAACATCGTTACCCGATAGTATTGTGCCTCTATCAACTTAACCAACAGTACTGCTGCGCAACAAATACAATTAATGCAATTAGGCACAGGTGCATCAAATACCGTGTGGCGCATCTAGAAACCGTGCAGAGTGGCGTGTGACAGTTGACACACGCAGCACATCCAGCTGCCCCGTTAGCCCTGTCTACTTGCGCTGCCTGTCGCGACCCTGCTTCGTGTTTCTGCTGGTGAGAGCCTCCCACCTCCCCTCTCCCAAACAACACGGCGAAATTTATACCGGCTGCGGCGCACGCGGATGTTTATCGTGTCCCATGCCGCGCCGCGCCTGCCGTACACGTGGCAGCGCGGGAGCCGGCGCCCGCATAAATATCGGCTCCTGCGCGCTACCTGCGACGTTCCACACATAATAAAGCGGCCCGGCCGCGCTGCTCGTAAAAGTGCTGTGATTTTTCGGTTCTCGCCTGGCCGCGCCTCCATATTCAGCGGGAGCGGCGCAGAAACTGCGGTTGGCGGGAGCCGGGAACAAAAGCCACGGCCTCCGATCGCTGACTACGTCATCACCGGCACGCGGCTTTACGGCCCGCCGTGGTTAACGGCCACATTATGCCGGCACAGTACAGATGGCAAACGGCGGGAGAGTAGAGAAGGGGGCGGTCTCCCGCTCTGCCTGCAGGGCAGCTCGCTACTACACCGGCCAGGTACTTCTCTACACTGTGACAACGCGTCGACGTTTTAGTTTCCTAGCCAAACTGGTGAATGACATAAAGCGATTAACATTAAGACCTTCATTATTTGAAGAAATCTCTTCAGAAATCATAAGAGGTACGCTATGTGATCAAAAGTATCCGGACACCCCCCAAAACACAGATTTTTCATTTTAGGTGCATTGTGTTGCCACCTACTGCCAGCTACTCCATATCAGCGACGTCAGTAGTCATTAGACATCGTGAGAGAGCAGAATGGGGCGCTCCGCGGAACTCAAGGACTTCGAACGTGTTCAGCTGATTGAGTGTCACTTGTGTCATACGACTGTACGCGAGATTTCCACACTCCTAGGCATACCTAGGTCCGCTGCTTCCGATGTGATAGTGAAGTGGAAACTTGAAGGGATACGTACAGCACAAAAGCCTACAAGCCGACCTCGTCTGTTGACTGACAGAGACCGCCGACAGTTGAATAGGGTCGTGATGTGTAATAGGCAGACATCTATCCAGATCATCACACAGGAATTCCAAACTGCACTGCAAGTACTATGCCAGTTAGGCAGGAGGTGAGAAAACTTGGATTTCATGGTCGAGTGGCTGCTCATAAGCCACACATAACACCAATAAATGACAGACGACATCTCACTTGGTGTAAGGAGTGTAAACATTGGACAACTGAACAGTCGGAAAATGTTGTGTGGAGTGGCGAACCACGGTACACAACGTGGCGATCCGATGGCAGGGTGTGGGTATGGCGAATTCCCGGTGAACGTCATCTGCCAGCGTGTATAGCGCTAAAATTCGGAGGCGGTGATGTCATGGTGTGGTCGTGTTTTTCGTGGAGGGGGCTTGCACCTCTTGTTGTTTTGCGTGTCACTCTTCCAGCACGGGCCTACATTGATGTTTTAAGCACCTTCTTGCTTCCCAATGTTCAAGAGCAATTCGACGATGGTGATTGCAACTGTCAACACGACTGAGCACCTGTTCATAATGCACGGCCTGTGGCGGAGTGGTTACACGACAGTAACTTCCCTGGCCTGCACAGAGTCCTGACCCGAATCCTAAGACCTTTGGGATGTTTTGGAACGCCGACTTCGTGCCAGGCTTCACCGACCGACGTCGATTCCTCTCCTTAGTACAGCACTCCGTGAAGAAAGGGCTGCCACTTCCCAAGAAAGCTACAGGCAACTGATCGAACGTATGCCTGCGAGAGTGGACGCTGTCATTAGGGCTAAGGGTGGGCCAACATCATATTGAATTACAGGATTACCGATGGAGGGCGCCACGAACTTTTAAGTCATTTTCAGCCAGGTGTCCGTATACTTTTGATCACATAGTGTAAGCATAGATTTACACCTACACTCTGTCAGCCAGTTCACGGTGTGTTGCGGAGGACACTTCTGCTACCATCATCAGCCCCCCCCTCCCCCCCCCCCCCTCCACACACACATTCCCCTGTTCCCTTCGCTAATGAAGAGTGGGTAAAGCGACTTTCCATAGGTCCCTGTGAAAGCTCGATCGTCACGGTCATTTCGGGAGATGTATGTAGGAGGAAGTAACGCCATGCCCGATTCTTAAGCTGCTGACGTCTTTCGTTGCATTTGCCACTGGAATTCGATAAGGATACTGTAACGCTCTCGTCATTTCTAAACGGACCCGTGACACAACGTGCCATTTTTGGCAGATTTTTCTCTACCTCTGCTGTTAACCGTTGCTGCTGAGGTCCCGAAAATACTAGACTGACAAGTCAAGTTTATGTGACCACCTGTCAAAGACATGAATGACCACCTTTTGCAGTGCCGACCGCTGCGAGATGTGCTGGAAGGGAGCCAGTGGCATTCTGGAAGGTACCGTCAGGGATGTCGACTCCATGGCCGTGCTACGTTTCTCAGTTGAAGATCCATGGTGCGAACAGCCCGACTGAGATGGTCCCACAGATTCTCGACTGCGTTTAAATTCGGGGAATTTGGTGACCAGGGTAGTGTAATAAATCCATAGCGGTGCTCTTAGAATGTGTGACGTATTGCACCGACCTCGTGGCACGTGCCAGGGAGAAACAAACTGCATGCAGGGATGGACATCGCCCCCAAGGATAGATGCATACTTGTGCTCATCCACTGTGCCTTCCCGAATGACGAGATCACCCAGTGAATGCCATTCCGCTGGACCATATGTCTCCCTCCTACTGCAGGGTGTTTGCTTTCAATGCAGTGCATTGGCGATGAAGCCTAAAAGCACCACCATAACCTCTGCATGGTACTGGGAGACCCTCAGAAAACTCAAAGCACCAATTCGAAGAGTTCGTACACACACGGAGCACCCTCTCTTCCAGCATGACAATGTCAGGCCACACACGAGCGCTGTGATATCTGCAACAATCCGACGCCTTGGGTCAACTGTCATCGATCATCGTCCATGCAGCCCCGACTTGGCCCCATCCGAATTTCATATTTTTTCAAAACTCAAAGAACACCTTCCAGGTCCTCACTTTGATAGTGATGACGCGGTGCAAGTAGATGTGAGGCTGTGGCCCCGTTAACAAAGTCAAACCTTCTACGGTGACGGTATCAACAAACTGATCGCTCGTTGGGAGAAACGCGTTTGCCGCTACGACGATTATATACAAAAATAAATAGTGTATGTAAACATAAAGAATAAAGATGTCGAACATTAGTAACGTCTGTTTCATTCAAAAAGCTTTAAGAGTTTGCATACAAAAAAATCGGAGACATTACTTTTCAGCACGTCCTTGTACTGCATTATATACTGCACGGTATATTCTGAGATGTCTACTCTGAGCAAAGATTGTTTATTATGCGTTTTCTTGTCATCCCTTTAGTACTGTTTTAGTATTTGGGGTGTACGGTTGTGTGTCACCTTACTGTAAAGTTGAAGAAATTCTGAAGGGTCTATTTTACTATACACCCGGTTTTGTAGTTTTGTATTTTGGTAATTTGAGAGCTGACTACTGTATGTTCACCTTGTGCACGCGCTCGGAATTGTTGAATTTGATTAATGAATGTATTAGTAATTTGTTACGGGTTTACGCCCGCACGACCCCCAGCCACTTTCAGCCCCCACCGTTTCCCGCAATACAATCTAGCATCAATCGGACCAGTGTTTTGTACGCACGGTTTTTCGTGGATAAATGTGAGTTCCATACGAACTACCAATGAATCTACGTCCGGCCTTTGGTTTTCCTGCAACTAGTTTAATGTTGATCACAGCAGTTTAGGTCTATCTGATCGATCACTACCAGCTATTGTACTACTGTAACTTTTCTCCAACAGTGTAGTCGAACACTAACGGATCTTTCCTTCTGTTTATATGGAACACATAACGAAGTTTACGTTGAGCCTCAAATGCCACATCATGCACTAAGCGCCGATATTTTACAAACCTTGCTACATTCTCCTAGAGTTTTTTGACGTTGTGACTTCTCTACATGTATTATCATTCGCTAATAGCCCTACGAAGCGTCTGACGTATTCAGTCTTATTATTTATGCGTACAGTAAACAGTACGCATCGTGTAACACGTCCTTAGGATACTCTGGCCGTGTGCAATGCAAGCGATAGTGAAAGTGGAGAGAGAAACTTCCTGAAAGAGTAAAACTGTGTAGCAGAACGAGACTCGAGCCCGAAAACTTTGCGCTTCGCGGGCAATGGTCTTAGGACCAGGCGGTGCAAGCGCTATTCACTGTCCGCGCACACAGCTTTGCTTCCGCCAGTGGCTCTCTGTTACCCTTTCTCTGCTATATTCTTTTCTTCCAGGAGCGTCACACCTGTAATGTATGCTAGGGAACTTCTGTAGAGTTTGGAACGTGGGACAGAGGGTAGTCGCGGCAGTAGTGACTGAGGTTTGTGAATAGTATCTGGATCGCCTTGTCGCTAAGAACATTGCCCGCGAATGGCCAAGTTCCCGCGTTCGAGTCCCGGACCGGCAGAAAGTTTTACTCCGCCTGGTGGTTTCACCCTCCGCTGCAGAGCGAAAACGTTCATTCAGTAGCAGAGATATTATTTCAGAGCAGGATGCCGAGTACAGGAAAGAGAGCAAATAAAATGTCTCCGGTGGGCTACAGCCGTGGCGGGATGTATAACCACTTTGTTTGTCGAAGCTAGAAAGGAATGTAATTTGTCTGACATTGTGTGGACAGGAGGCCCAGAGGCAGCTGTCCATTACAGAGGAGAATTTGCAGAGAGGGGCAGTGTTATAGAATGGAAAAGAGAGGAGTTTGCATCGGAGGGAACGAGAATTCCTGCACTCGTGTGGGGCATACCTTTTGTGCTTGTATGAGAATACTTGCACGGCCTCGCAAACCTTTTGTTCAGCTCCGTACAACGGTAGTTTCAAACGAGGAAATAAATTCTGAAGCTTCGCTGTCGGAATGTGCATTCCATACCGAACATTCCTGTGCGTTTGGGCTCCATTGGTGATACTGAGTCGAGAGCAGTTGCGGTGATCACAGCTGACCGCACGGTCGAGATTAATAACACGTGGTTTGGCGGCGCCTCTTTCAGCACGGCGGACAATGGGAGCTGTTTGTTACTGACACACGCCTCCTGCACAGCGCTCAACAGATTCCTACATACTAGGTCCGCAACAGCAGCTGCGGTACGAGGCGTATGTGATACTCCAAGACGCCTGTTTGCTACAACTCACATCCCACCAAACAGGTGGATATAGCCCTGAATGACAAATGCAGACTTGTAACAGGCTGTCTACAATCTACTCCCCCTTTGTGGCTTTAGCATCCCGCGCCAAGGTTCCCGGGATCGATTCCCGGCGAGGTCAGGGAATTTCTCTGCCTCGTGATGACTGGGTGTTGTGTGATGTCCTTAGGTTAGTTAGGTTTAAGTAGTTCTAAGTTCTAGGGGGACTGATGACCATAGATAAGTCCCATAGTGCTGAGAGCCATTTGAACCTTTTTTTTCGCTTTAGCATCTGGCAGGAATAGCTCCGTCGTATATTCAAAGAGAAATAGCTACGAACAAGGAAAAGAAGAAAATGGAGCAGGAGGAAACTCATTTAGTACACCAGGGGCGGCAAAGATTTCGGCCTGCGAACCGTGTTCTGGCACGAATGCCACAGCATTCAGCTTCGCTGCACACTTCCCCCACCACCATGCCACATTGTCGGGGCGCGAGGAGGGGTGGGGGGTGGGGGAGGGTTCAACTGCAAATGCGTCCATTAAAATGACATGCAGCTGCAGTGCATACAGCTTGGTTTTATGTTTCACATTTGTCAACAACACAGATCACGAACAACACATAATTTTCGATATTATTTTATTATTTCTGGCGCACTGTAGACATATATAATTTTTATCTGGTACAAACTGTCGGCATATAAACAAACGCAGTCAATTTCACAGATTTTCACACTCAGGTTGGAACGTAATCGCGACTTATTTAGTTTCAAATCGAAAAAGGTCTTTCACACACATACACTGATAGAAATATTGTAGTACTGTTGCAACCGCGCAATGGAGACGTGGAAACTCTACCTGATGAACGCAATGGAGATGTCCTGGACAGTTTTACCATAAACGGATTTCTCTTTAAAAAGGGGTTACCTTGTCGGTCAATCAGTTAGATCTGCACATACGACGCGGTGCTTTCAACTGAAATAGCAAACAGTCTGAAAAATATCTCGAAGACAGATGTGACATTGGTAGTGTCCTTAAAAGCGTTTAGGAAACTAGGCTCGAAATTCTTCGAATCTCGCATTTTCTTTAACGGCAGTGAGCTGAGGGAACTGGACTGTGTGTTGTCAGATCGTGTCCCTTCTATAACGTGATTTTCTTTTTAAATGCATCCCCATTAAATTAGGAAGAAGTTGTTTATCACCTTGCACTGTCTTACTGCGGGCAATGTGCAGTCAAGTCCACTTAAAATGCGACGTCTGCAATCCATTCCTTAACTTTTAATTTTCGTTCTTGCACTCCTTTTTCGTTCATAAATTCAACAATCGCGAGTCTTAAATCGAAATTTATTTCAGGTATGCCGATTGAGTTAACCAACGTACTTTGCAATAATATATCAAGTGTGCATACTCTTCGTTCAGTTCCATCGAATACTGATGCAACTGACAGCGGAATAATGCGTGCGACTTCAGAAATTTTACTGTTGGGACAACCAATTTCTTCATGTGCTCCATCGCTGCAACTTCGCCACGTAGTGCTTCTTGATGTACAGAACAATGAATCCCGTCTGTAGATCATTGTAACTTTACTGGTCTTTCACTGTCAAAAAATGTGTTAATTCCTAAGGGACCAAACTTCTGAGGTCATCGGTCCCTAGAATTACACACTGCTTACACTAACTCATGCTAAGAACAACACACACCCATGCCCGAGGGGGGACTCGAACCGCTGGCGGGAGGGGCCGCGCAATTCGTGACATAGCGCCTCAAACCGCGCGGCCACTCCCCGCGGCGTCTTTCACTGTCAACTAAATCTTTACGTTGTTTCTGCATGGCACCGAAACATCGTTTCACAGCAAATCCGCAGAACGAAACGCTTACGCGAGTGCAAAACATATACTGGAAATTCTCATACCTCTCTTCTGCCATTCCCATTCACTATTAAAGGCTCGTGACGACAGATTGCTAGACTGCCTCTTTTTATGCAAACAGCCACTAGACCCGTGAACGTTCTTCATACTACGAAGAAATAACGAAGGATAAACAGTGCTGACACGACTATTCTGCCGAACTGGAGAGAGCTGTGCCGGTCGAAAAATGCCACACGGCAGCCGGTCGGTACGGTTGGGCCTTCAAGTCCTGCTGGGAAGGAGTTTAGTTTTTTACTACATGGAATATCGCGCTGTACAGAATACTTGCGGGAAGGAACGAGCGAAGCCGAGATACTCCGAGCCGTGTCTCACACGCCTGGCCCAAGTAAGGTTTGGCACGCTATGGCCGACCCCGCAGCACACGGACGTGAAATGCACGTGCAGAGACTGAAATTCCGGAAGAGCTTTCTCAGAACATCACACGCACTCACAATCACAGATGAAACAGCCGAGTTGCAGTAAGTGAAAAGCTAACCTGCCTGAAAAAAAAAGTATCTGCATCTTCCATCTGGTTATGGCAAAGAATGGTAGACAAGGAAGTTGTTGAAAAGACTGAAATCAGGAATGTGCAGATCCATCGTTTATACGGCAATGTGTCGCTACGACAAACAAGGCAGTGTCACATGCGACTGTGGAGAAGATCGGACAGTTGAACGGCTGCTTCAGTGTCGATTGTGTCCAAAGCCGTGCATGGAAGACGACTTTCATTTGGCCTTGGAGATTGCGCTTGAAGAGGGCTATAGTGCCATCCACGAACGATGGCGGCTCGCGCACGTCGAGGCGAGGACAGACGGCGATTGCATTGCTGGCGATTCCAAGCGACTGTTGCGGTACGCGCATGCGCGTGCTATCCGCTCGAAGAAAGCATATAGCTTACAAATTACGTCTCTCCCTAGCTTACGCGAGATTTATCACTTACCACCGCCATCAGAGATGACAGCTCGCAACAAATGGAACAGAAATTCAGTAAAGCTATGATCGTGTTTAATGGAACGCATTAGCTCCGGCATTCAAAGCAAAGTGCTCAAAACACTTCTGAACGCTCATTGGACGTCGGAGAATGCGTGTCGTAGACGTGCAGAACAGGCCTGCACTTGACAGCCATCGATCGTGACTACAATTATAGTTTTGGTCAATTTCCGTATCATGTAATGTTTGTTAACAGTGTAAATGAGTATGTTTTTCACTCTGACACACACACACACACACACACACACAGTAGTTTTTCTAGGTTCCCGCAAAGTGTCGAATGCAGAAAGTTGAGACATTTTTAGTACATAATTACGGTTACATTTTTCTTTGTGCAAAGATTTAGTCAATAACCAACATCAAAGTGTTTATGTTTATAGGAACCACCTTCGGAATAAGGTTGCTGCGCCAACATGCAGCCTCAAGTGGGGCGCAGGTGTCGGGGCAGGCAGGCGGGAAGCTCACCCGCAGTGAGCGTGTGTTGTCTCGACTTCGTCTGCCAAGCATCGCCTCCCGGCCGAGCCCAGAGCAAGTGCGCGGATTCCAGAAAAAAATACCCTCATCCGCTCGTTTCACACGACAGAAAGTTTTCGTGCTTTCTGTGACCACAGTCGTTCATTAAGGCAAAGCGGCTCCATGAAATCCTTACAACAGTAGTCGATGAACTTACATATTAATTACTTAGTGCAATAATTGGAAATTTGTGGCAAGGTCTTACGGGACCAAACTGTTGAGGTCCCTAAGCGTACACACTACTCAATGTAACTTAAACTAACTTAGGCTAAAGGCGACACACACCCACGCCAAAGGGAGGACTCGAACCTGCGACGGAGGGAGCCGCGCGGACTGTGACAAGACGCCGCGGACTGCGAGTCACTCAGTACAAGATTCTTCCACCTTGTCATATGTGAGCTACAGAAAAGCACCTGTATCACCGTACATATTGGTTGGCGTTAAAAATGGTATTTAACTTATCGACTGCTTTCAGCATTACCTACACACTGTTTGATTTCATATACATATATTTCGCCACGTCTAAACCACAATTAACTCCAAATCCGAAGGCAGGGTCGTCAGTGAAGTCCAACACACAGTAGTGAAAGCACACCAACCTACAGTCACAACATAACTGACCTCATGGATGGGGAGTGTGTTATATCCTAGCCAGTAATGCCACCCGAGCCCGCTGCCAAAAGGTTGGCAGCATCAAAGTCCGGACGCCGTCCGCATAAGCAGCGCCAGCGAGACAGCAAATCGCCGCAAGTCTGCGCGCGCCACCGCTGGCTTCTGGCTTCTTAAGCGCTGGAGTCGCGAGCGCTAGGACAGTTCTGTATTCGCCGCTCAGTTGTATACTCGCCACCGAATTGTGTACTTGCTAGTCAGTTGTGTGTTCATCGCAGCAGAGTTGTTGTTTGTCGTCAGCCGACGCTGACCTAGCCGCTCCGACTCGAACTAGACAGATCTCTGTAGACACGGAGTTCACTATTGTGTTTCTGTATCTTCGTCAATAAAGATAAGTACCGACTTTTATTTAATCAGAGTGTTTGGGGTTTCATCTTTCTGTTCACTGTTCCAGCGGACCGGTCGGCCCGCTATTAAAAGTGTGGCGGTGACTTC
Organism: Schistocerca serialis cubense; assembly: GCF_023864345.2. Lineage (NCBI taxonomy): Eukaryota > Metazoa > Arthropoda > Insecta > Orthoptera > Acrididae > Schistocerca > Schistocerca serialis. Next base: position 20,556,922 of record NC_064644.1, on the reverse strand, counting down.
GTAAGCCGTTTCTACAGCGAATTGTTTGTCGCTACGAACGCCGCCACAAGAGAGTGCAGTTACTTATACGGACATCGAATATCCCAGAATATACAAACATTACAAAAATAACATTTTTAAAGAAACTTTCAGAAAAGACAGTTTCTGTGTATGTGTGAGATATACCGGGTGATGAAAAAGCCAGTATAAATTTGAAAACTGAATAAATCACGGAATAATGTAGATAGAGAGGTACAAATTGACACACATGCTTGGAATGACATGGGGTTTTATTAGAACCAAAAAAATACAAACGTTCAAAACATGTCCAACAGATGGCGCTTTATCTGATCAGAATAGCAATAATCAGCTTAACAAAGGAAGACAAAGCAAAGATGATGTTCTTTACAGGAAATGCTCAATATGTCCACCATCATTCGTCAACAATAGCTTTAGTCGAGGAATAATGTTGCGAACAGTACTGTAAAGCATGTCCGAAGTTATGGTGAGGCATTGGAGTCGGATGTTGTCTTTCAGCATCCCTAGAGATATCGGTCGATCACGATACACTTGCGACTTCAGGTAACCCCAAAGCCAATAACCGCACGGGCTGAGGTCTGGGGACCTGGGAGGCCAAGCATGACGAAAGTGGCGGCTGAGCACACGATCATCACCAAACGACGCACGCAAGAGATCTTTCACGCCTCTAGCAATAGGGGGTGGAGCGGCGCCATCCTGCATAAACATCGTACGTTCCAGCAAGTGTTTATCAGCCAGCCTGGGGATGATGCGATTCTGTAACATATCGGCGTACCTCTCACCCGTCACGGTAGCAGTTTTGCTGTCCAGCGCCATCTGTCGGACATTTTGTGAACTTTTTTTTTTGTTTTAATAAAACCCCATGTCATTCCAAGCATGTGTGTCAATAATCAGCTCACCATTGGCTGACATCATTTCACCGCCTTCTCTCGTCCTGCGGTCTTCGTTACGGAAAGACAGAGAGAGAGAGAGAGAGAGAGAGAGAGAGAGACGAGTGTGGGGGAGTGGGGGATTGCTTCAGTAGGACAAGAAAACGACAGTTCTTAGAGCAGGGGAGACAAGAAAAAACAGACGAAACTACCGTTATGCGTAGAATTGCATCTGTGGTTCGATTTCTCGACGCAAATAAATGGTCACATCGGATAGTAGAGAAGTGACAATGGAATGAATTATCTATTCTGCGATAATGTCAGTATTTCAATTCAGTGAGAAAATACATTCGTGATGATAAACGAACGCGGCGCCTGTCAACCGTTAACGTACGTGCTGATGCGTTGACAAGTTAATGATGAACTGTCTGGTGTGTGTGATTTAATGACACTGTTAAACAATTTTCGGACATTGTGTATGAAATCGTTACAGAACGTCTTGGATACCAGCACTGAAATAAAAGGTAAAATCCTTTCGTTGCATACTTACAGATCGACGCATAAAGACGTGCTTACGTGACTGAAGGATATTTTTTATAATGTTAGTTTATGATAGAAGATTCAACAGCCCCCCTCCCCCCACTCACACACACACACACACACACACACACACACACCGAAACTGACGTTGTATTACTCCCTCTAAGAAGTCTGCCAATGAAGTTAGGAGTAGTTCGTTCGTGAGCTACGCGGAAAAGTTCAAATTTAATGGGTTCACTAACAAATTCATAGCAACCGTCCTAGGAGGCAGAACAAGCTACTCCATTAATGTTCTTACGCCCCCTAGATCTACCACTAGTTACGGTGCGTGTTATACACAACTCCGCTTAGACGGCGAGATGCATTAGCTCCGGCATTGCGCTCATCCGTAACTAGGATGGACGTCATGTTGCTGAGAAATCTCGTCAAATTTTGCAGCAGATACATTGGGCAAGTACCGAGATCTCACTGTTTCTGATCATCATCTTTTCAAGGAACTGGAAGATTTCGTGGGTATAAAACATTTCCACCGGTGAAGTTCTGGGAGATGTTCAAAAATGGTTCAAATGGCTCTGAGCACTATGGGACTCAACTGCTGAGGTCATTAGTCCCCTAGAACTTAGAACTAGTTAAACCTAACTAACCTAAGGACATCACAAACATCCATGCCCGAGGCAGGATTCGAACCTGCGACCGGAGCGGTCTTGCGGTTCCAGAGTGCAGCGCCTTTAACCGCACGGCCACTTCGGCCGGCTCTGGGAGATGTCTTTCTCAGTACCTTAGGAAGGAAAAATGAAAAGCAGTTGTTTGGACACATTTACACGATGAGTCAGATATTTGATTTTCTGTTGTGAAAATTCGAAAACTTTAACGAGTTAACTTTAATTTTCAAAGTTTCTTACTCTCTCATTCTTTCATTGCGATGATGTCATTACAAAATGGGCACAAAAATCTGGAAGCTGCAACATCTGGCGACAGTGCATGCACAAATATAAAATACGTTTATTTTGTCTGATGTTATCGATCCACACATTTTTTCTACACGGACGTGTCTTTCTTGATCTACTACTTTCCGTCCCTCTTGAGTTTTGTAGATGTAAATTATTCTAGTGTATCTGTATTTTAACTCCAATCTTGTAAGAAGACGTTACTGTTGTGGTCCCAAGTCCGGAAACTGGTTTGATAAAGCTCTCCACGCTACTCTAGCCTGTCTCTTCATCTCTACATGGCTACTGCTACCTCGTGCATTGACTTGTGCTTCACCCCCCCCCCCCCTCTCCTACACACACACACACAGACACACACACACACACACACACACACACACACACACACACACACACACACACACACACGCACACACGCACTTACGTTCCTTACAAAATTGTCTATTCTTTGATTACTCAGTATATCTATCACCAGACCACTTCTTTAAGTAAAGTTGTGACATCAATTTATTTTCTCCGCAAATACATTTATGCATTCTCATTCGTTATGCTCATATATGTTCCTCACAGATCATAAACTTATATTCCGTTTTTCTCTGAACTCTTACACATACCGAATACATACGTAAAACTAGATACGAAATTATAAGATTCCATAGGTCCACAGAAACAGACAGCTGTACAATGTTTCTTATTTCCTCAGAGTAATTTACTGACCTAATAACTAATTAATATTCAATGAAATGAACCGAGCGAGGTGGCGCAGTGGTTAGACACTGGACTCGCATTCGGGAGGACGACGGTTCAATCCCGGGTCCGGCCATCGTGATTTAGGTTTTCCGTGATTTCCCTAAATCACTCCAGGCAAATGCCGGGATGGTTCCTCTGAAAGGGCACGGCCGACTTCCTTCCCCATCCTTCCCTACTCCGATGAGACCGATGACCACGCTGTCTGGTCTCCTTCCCCAAAAACAACCAACCAACCAATGAAATGGACAGATGACGAGGTAACCAGTGAAAACCATTCATTTAATGCTAAACCTGCTATGTAATGAATATGGAGTGTCAACTGAAACTTTGTACCGGGCCGAAATTCGAACTTGAATTGCCTACCTTTAGCTAGCATTCGTACACGTTTCACTTCAATAGAAGGCTATACTACAAAGCTACATTCCAGGCGAGTATCTTCAGAAAAGAACTTCTTAACACTTAAATTTATATACGGCGTTAGAATGTTTTTCTTTTCCAGAGAAAATTTTATCGCTATTTGCGGTCTGAGTTCTATTTCCTCTCCACTTCGGTCATCATCAGTTATTTTACAGTCCAAATACCAAAATTCATCTACTACTTTTAGAGTCTCATTTCGCAATCTACTTGTTCAGCATCACTCCATTTAATTCGAATACATTTCATTATCATTGTTTTACCATCGTTAACGTCCATCTTATGACCTCTTTTTCAATACACTAAACATTCCGTTCAACAGCTCTTCGAAATCCCTAGAGCTGTCGGGGGAAATGAAATATCGTTGTCAATCCTCAATGTTTTAATTTATTCTCCCTGATCTGTAATACCAATACCAAATTTCTCCTTTGTTTCCTTTACTGCTTCCTCAATTTACAAACCGAATAACATCGCGCATAGGTTATAACTCTTATCGCCTTCTCAACAACTGCTTACCTTTCATGTCCTTCGACTCTCGTAGCTGTACTCTGGTTTTTTCACAAGTTGTGACCTTTTGCTCCGTATGTTTTATGCGTTGCATCTTTAGAGTTCCGAAGAGTGTATCCACTCACATTGACCCAATTTTCTTCTAAATCTATCAAATCTATAGGCGTAGGCTTGGCTATCTTTTATCTACAGGGTGGGAGAGAATGACACAAAGAATCTTTCAGAGACCGAAACAAAAAAAAAAGTGTCCAGCGAACATGGGCTCTAAAGTGCGTATCGAAAAACCTACGAGACTGGTTCATCTTCAGTACTGTGAAGGAAGGAAGGTTAAGGTTTAACGTCCCATCGACATTGAGCTAATCAGAGATGGAGCATACGCTCGGACTGTTCACGGATGGGGAAGGGAATCGGCGGTGTCCTTTCAAAGGAACCATTCCGGCATCCACTGTCACGGGAAGCCTAAATGCCAATCACCACCTGCCACCTCGAAGGGATCATCGTGTCCAGAATGTACGGATGCCTGTCACCGAATGCTGCCCCGCATTTTGGCTACACCGGAAGAGGGATTCTTCTTACACGTCGGTCAGGAGGCCTGAAGATGGCGTAATGTAGCGCTGAAACTGCTGGCTGAAATGAAAATACCAACTGCAAATTTAAACGGCTGGAGGTGTTTGGATTCGACATTTTATATCGAACAGCCCATGTCCCGCAACCATCTGTATAAAGGCAGACTTACAGAGACTTTACGTGCTTCGGTGCCCTGTTACTTCGCCGGATTTAAATCCCATCGAGTATTTGTGAAGTATTGTGAAGAGGCGTCTTGGTAAAATGGACTGTTCAATAAAACAATGCATGTTAGTACACGTGGTAGAAATGTGATGTCATGAGTCGAATCCCTGTCACAACGTGTTCAGAAGCTCATTACAGCAAAAGGAGGGCACATCAGTTATTAATATTCGGTAAGCTACCACCTGAACTATACATAAAGTGATAAATGTGCACAGTTAAAGTTTAATCGTCTCGTCCCGATTAAACTGCACACCTCTGTACAGCTCGCGACGCCGTACAGCACAGGCTGCAGTGGAAACGCCGGCGGCGGCGCGCTGGTGCCTCCCGCGGCCCTGAACTGGCTGCTGTAATTCGCCGCTGTCGCTCAGATAGTGCGCTCGGCGCTCCAGATTAACGTGCTGTCAGGCGATCGGAAACGGATCTCCCCCGCTGAGTGCGGGGCGAGTTTCGCCGGGATTGGAGGAACGAGGGCAGCCACCTGTTAATCCTGGGAGGGTGAAGGGGAGGAGTGGTAAGTGCGGCGGCTCACGGAAGCTCTCCTCTGGAGCACGTGAAGGGGGCGGTCACGCGAGCACGGCTGCGTCACGCGACGGGCCCAGGGAGCAGGTGGGCGTGTTCCTGCTCTGACACCACTCCTGCCCGTCGTTATCGGCGTCCGCCAATTTACTGCTGCTTTATTTCCGATAACATGAGAGGAATTGTAAGGGATCCATGATCCTACGAACATAGGTACTAGTATTCGACACCCAGGTCGATAGCAGACAGGAGTCGATTGTCGAGTGCTGCAAGAGGCAGTGAGAGAAGTGTTGAATGAGTAGTGCGGGAGAGACGGGCAAGAATGGTGGTCTAGTGAGTTGCAAACGGTAAAATTCACCGGAGTATGACGAGTGAGCGCGTCCCCCTGATCGTCGTCAGGGTTGGCCCTCACTAATACCGATTCGCGCGTGATACGGAACAGGAAGTGCCAAGTGCCGAATTGCGTGTTTCGCGTCAACCGCGTCGGCCAGCAACAACCGTGGATTGCAGTGAGGATTGTTGTGAATGTTAACCATCATCATTGCGAGTGACGAAGTACTTAAAATCAGCAACCAATAAAAAGATATAACCGTAATTAGACGTGTAAGGCGAAGGTAGCCTCAGGACTTGTGTGTTTGTAGAAAATACATATCACTTTGTACATCGCAACCTTTGTGGTCCTTAATAGACAAACTCTCAATCATTAACTATTCCGTCTCAGAACAGTCGCACTCGGTTGAAATACCCCCGAAACCACAGCAGGAAAACCGATAGCCTTCACCCATTAAGCACATGGTCACATAATCATAATAATTAACTGTTTGGCGGCTTCGGTAAATTACACAAAACCCAACAAAGGGACAAAAACGGGGGTGTTTCAAAGTGCATCTCTGCGAGTTTTTCGTAGTGGAAGTCAAATGGAAAAAGAAGACCCGCCATAATGGGACCACGGAGTGGTTCCAAGCGAAGGTAATCTTCACCACGCGTTAAGATATTCATCCCACAGGGAAACGAGAAAGCAGTCGGCCGCTGACGGATCCGCAACCACACCTGCTCTTGCACAGCCTCGTCCGACTGAAACCGACGTCTACGCATGTCTTCCTTCAGGTCGCCAAAGACGTGAAAATCACACGGCGAAACATCTGGGCTATGCGGAGGACGTTGCAGTGTTTCCCAACCAAATCCCTTGATTGGCAGTGTGGGGGCGGGAGTTACCGTGCAACACAATGATTCCGTCCGACAGCATTTTTGGGCATTTCGACTTCCCGCAAAGTGTCCTCAAAGCGCTGGCGACGCGTCTGTTAATGCCAGTATCTTCCTGTCGAAACACCGACGAACGAGGTTGTTTGGGCTTCACTACAGATCATTCCGTCACAGAAAAACCGGAAATGGCAACTAAAAGTCTATCGCAGGGCCTTCGTGTTAATGACAGGGAAAAGAAAATCCCGACACAGGTACCTGAGGGCGCGTCAGAAAGGACTCGTCTCAGCGAAACGCTTCAGTACGCCGTAAGAACAAGCGGCAGTGATGAAGACCTAGAAAATCAAAGGACTTTATGAACAGTAAATTTCGGGGGAAAATGAAAGGCGCACAGACGCTTAGCACTTTCCCCGACAAAAGCCTGCGACTCTCTCTGCTAGACTGCAGCGGCGCAAAGGACGGCTAACCGACCGTTTTCAGAAAGCTCCGTTCGCCGAGCAAAATCCTGCCGAAACGGGCCGCCAAGAAATGTAAATGCGAGGGCGGACACCCTCCTACCCCCCGAAATGGCGCGAAACTCAATTTCCGCGAGATTATCTGGCGAGTGCAGCCGGGTCAGGACAAAATACGAGCAGAACAGGGCCCAAGGGCGACTGCGAGTGGACGGGCTAACATAGGAGAACTGCGCCACACATACCGCGACGTTAACTCCGCCGTCCTGCATATAGCTTGTGCCCTTAGATCACTGACGGTATCTCCGGAGGGAACGATCGAAATAAAACAGCAACCTAACGTGGACCGTTATTTTCTAACCCTTTCAGGAGGCTTACTCACTGCTGTAATAACATCGCGAAACATTTTATCGAACTCTGCGCAGCCAGTGCGGCGGATTGCCATGCGAAGGGGTCCCGGGTTCGTTTCCCGGCCGGATCAGAAATTTTCTCCTCTCGGAGACTGGGTGTTGTGTTGCCCTTACGTTCGTATCGTCATGACTGACATTCTGCTAATCACATGCTGAATGGGCACATCTAAAAAGCCAATAAATAAATAAAAAACGAATTGAAACGCGAGTTTCGTTGTCAAGATGGGAGCTGCCATTAAAATCGTGAGGCATCACGTTACCGGCCGCGGTCTAGGCGCGAATGCTACGGCCGCAGGTTCGAATCCTGCCTTGGGCATGGATGTGTGTGCTGTCCTTAGGTTAGTTAGCTTTAAGTAGTTCTACGTTTTAGTGGAGTGATGGCCTCAGATGTTAAGCCCCATAGTGCTCAGAGCCATTTGAACCAAACTGTTACACAGAATTTACCGCTGACAGTGACTTCATTTCGGCACGGAAGACAATCGACAAGTTTCTTGGAAAATTTGTGGTAAGTTGCAAACTGCTGACGCCATCGGTCCCTAGACGAGGACAACACACACACACACACACACACACACACACACACACACATACCCGACAGGGGACTCGAACCTCAGATGAAGGGGGGGGGGGGGGGGGGAGGGGAGGGCCGCGCGGCAACATGTTTCTTCAGGCATGTAACATCCAGATTAAGCCACTGCCTGACGATTTGATCCTGCAGAGCTCTCGAACTGCCGGGATGTCGTTTCCTACCCCGTTCCAGAGAGGCCCAGGAATTTCCTACTGGATTAAAGTCGAGTGGCTTGGCGGGCGACTCGACCTGCATTAGGTGTATAATTGTTCGTCAGACCAGCAACGAATACGTAAAGCTCTGTGAACATGACTGTTCTCATATTCAAGCGCAATTATTTTTTAAAAAAACTTAAAGGTGTAAACCCCCCATCGTCGCGTACATTTACATTTGTTAGTATGACGTGTGTGTGTGTGTGTGTGTGTGTGTGTGTGTGTGTGTGTGTGTGTGTTGTGTTACGATGTTTGGAGGAACTTAATGAGACTGTCTCCAGTGGACACAGCTTCCTTTCACTGTTGTAACACACCACATTTTTACCGTCATATTTTGTAAACAAAGATGGCGTCTGGAAACTATTGGACGTCATCTTTGTTTACGATTATCTCACAAAAAGTCCTTGAAGGTGAAAATTAGACAGAATCGAGCTTACACGGGGTCTTACCAGCACCCGTTCTTACCATGAAACATTCCAACTGGATCGGAAAAGAGGGGAAAACAGTAGTGGTACGAAAGCACCCTCCGCCACACATCGCACACGAAAGCGGATTAATACTGCATTCTAATCGAGTTGAAATCTCTAGCTCATCGGGAAGTTTAAAATCAATTGCAAAATTTGTACCAAACAAACAGAAAAATAAAGTTCCCTCCGTCTCACACCACACAAGAACGCGAATTAATAGTGCATTGTTATCCAGTTACGAGCTTTCCTGTAGCCCATCGGGAAGTTAGCTCTAAATCAAATGCAAAGCAAACGACAAGAAAACGACTTAGTAAAAACGTGTTAAAAGGAGTTCTACCACAGCAAAATAGAGCGTATATAGAAGAAAAGGCCATACATGGACTATGACAATGTGGAAATAAATATCCCAGTACATGTTTGCTGTAGGCTGGATGAGTGACGATACAAAAAACACGCACAGAACTTCACAGAACCACGTACGGCCTCAATTACAGAGCCAACACATGCAGTGGCGCCCAGAAGTATTTTGTAGAATGCGTTAGTTACAATTACATAAATGTTCAACAGGAAAAGCTGCCTGTGGGTAATTGAAAACTATGTAAGTATAATCTATTTTGTAAAAAACATTTACTTTTATTAAAGTTATCCTATCGTAAAAACAAAAATAACAATTCTTCTGGCTCGAAAGTAACTTGCAGATCTTTAAGTATGTAATAATAAAACAAAACTATTTTGGAATCTATAGAACAAAGCGGTACTTCATTGCATACCCATGGGCTTTGTCACAGCTGCACTTCTATTACGCACTGAATCCACTAGCTCTTATAATTGGTCAAGTGGCAGTTTTACCCATTAGTCCAATAACAATAACACAACAGAGAATTGATACTTGTTTGTGCGGCTGGTCCCGGCGGAAGTTCGAGTCCTCCCTCGGGAATGGGTGTGTGTGTTTGTCCTTAGGATAATTTATGTTTAGTAGTGTGTAAGCTTAGGGACTGATGACCTTCGCAGTTAAGTCACATAAGTTTTCACACACATTTGAACATTTGATACTTGTTTGAGTACCTTCTGCAATGACACGTCGATCCAGTGCATCACATAAGTGTTCAATTGGATTTAAATCCGAGCTCTGGCTTTGCCACTCCAAAAGTTTGATCTTTTTACGTGGAAATAATTTTTTGAAACGGCCCGTAACCACTACCATCGCCGCCCACCCCACGCGTGCCCTGCCGTCTGCGCATCTAAAGTGCGCATCATTTATGTTGGCGGCCGAGTTTAGGTTCGTTCTGCGCATCTGACGTCACAAAACACAGTCAGCCAATGAACAGAGAACGACGTTGCCACATTTCGACTGCAGTGCAGAGCATGGACGAGTGTCTTCAGTTTTAGAAATGTTCAGTCATAAATAAAGTAATAGAACAAAAGCAATGTCTTGATAGCAGACATTCTTTTATAGAAAGTTTGGAAAAAGCATTCTTTATACCAATTGCTTCATATTCTATTAATTAATTAAACCAAACAATCAATAAGACTCCTAATTCAGGCGATAGCAAGAAAAGGTGTTTGTATCACTCTCACGAACCGCTTTTTCGCAATAAAGAACAGCGGTAATTGTTTATTTCCTATTGTACTACGACGAAGCGTGAGTAATTCATAGTCATACCAACAGTGTTTGTCAGTATTTTGCGTGACGTGTTATAGTCCTCATGGCATTTTGTAGTCGAACGAGGTGCGTTAGCGTAACGGTTAGGGTGTTGGGCTGCTATGTGAAAGGTTACGAGTTCGAACCTTATGCGGTGCTTATTATTTTCATTATTTAAAAACAATATCGAAGTGCCTTACTTCACGAATTATATTCCTTATGCGGTGCTTATTATTTTCATTATTTAAAAACAATATCGAAGTGCCTTACTTCACGAATCATATTCGTTTGAATGCAATTTTTTGAAATTTCTAGTGCTTTGCCTCTTCATTAACTTTTTCGCTGCTGCAGACACGTGCTCCCCGCATTCCGCGCTGTGCGCGATTTTGACATCACTGCACTGCTCGCCTGTGCAGACACATGGTGTTCCCACTGCTTTGACACACTTATCATTCGATTTCACAAAAACTATTTGGCCAAAAAATTTGATTTTTACACGTCTTCTTGCCTGATGCCTTCCCTCCATAAATGACTTAATTTTGTTTTGATGTGCAGCATTAAATGTAGTAAACCATTGCACGAAATTTTGAAGAGTTTGCAGAGGTAAAAGTCCATAGCGTATACTTTCCGTATGGTCGATTTTAGTTGCCACAGTGTTGAGAATGAAATGTGGACGAGATACCTAAATTTCATATAAAATTTACTGTATGACAATATCTCATTTAATTTAAGTACGACATAGGTGTCGTACGTAATATTGAGAAATATTCCGTCTTTCGCGACTGTAATAAAAGTATTATTTACACTGGACGCGTTTGGCTTTATTTTAAAGCACTTCAATCAAGGAAAGGTATGGCACATACACAATGGTACTCATGTTCTCTTTCTCGTTTTTGTTCCACTTTCGCAGTTTTACCAATGGTACTGAAATATATTCCTCTTCTGCAACTGTAATAAGCGACTTATTTAGACCAGACGCGTTTCTCTCTTTTGAAGCATCTTCAGTGGACAGTATTTTGTCTCCTCCATTGCCAAGTCACCTTTCGTAGTTTTGTGCTGCGGTAACACAATATTCAACGTTTGTGTTGGCAGATCAGTGTTTTAGCAAATAAATGATGTTTGTGTGTGCCACACACAAAAATTATATTTGACATAGCTCAGAGCACTTCACTGATAGACGGTATACTTAAGTCCTAATGTTTTTGTAAGTCCACAGTTTTGTTTAATGTATTTTGTCTACTTCCTTTTGATTGATTGAAGTGCTTTAAAATAAAGCCAAACGTGCTCAGTGTAAATAAAACTTTTGTTACAGTCGCGAAAAACGGAATATTTCTCAATATTACATACGACACCTATGTGGTACTTAAATGAACTATTGTTATACAGTAAATTTTATATGAAATTTAGGTATCTTGTCCATATTTCATTCTCAGCATTGTGGCAACTAAAATCGACCATAAGGAAAGTATACGCTATGGACTCTTACCTCTGCAAACTCTTCAAAATTTCGTGCAATGGTTTACAATATTTAATGCTGCATAATAACTGCGTTGAACATCGAAACAAAATTAAGTCATTTATTGGGGGAAGGTATCAGTCAAGAAGATGTGTAAAAATCTAATTTTTGGGCCAAATAGTTTTTGTGGAATCGATTGATAAGAGTGTCAAAGCAGTCGGAACACCATGTGTCTGCACAGGCGAGCAGTGCAGTGACAAAATCGCGCACAGCGCGGAATGCAGGGAGCACGTCTTTGTAGCAGCGAAAGGGTTAATGCGGCCGTGGTGGCTTTACTTCATGAACTGCGCGCTCCCCCCTAAACGTAAGCTTGCGAACTATGCTATACTATGGCGCTGCTTCTACTGGCGCGTGCGTCGTGTGCAACTGGCAACGCAGCAATCTTCCGCGTCTGGGCGGGCATGCGCGAGCCGCCAAGATAAAAGAATTGAACTGTAGCGGCGCGGCATTCTGCGCGCACCACACACACACACACACACACACACACACACACACACACACACCTGTGTGTACACTGTTACTCAGACACTGTGGACAGTCCGCACTGATACAGCGATAAATCGGGGAACTTCATTCACGGTGGGCTCACTGGCATGTCCGAACAAGATACTGGAGCACCTTTCTGCAGTTTTGTCACATCTCCGCACCGGATCATCTCACTGCACAGATTCCCCCCCCCCCCGCCCCCCCCCCCCCCAACACACACACACACACACACACACACACACAAAACCACGATCGCGTCTGCGGTGGAGGGTCACGTGATCATCTTGTATGAGTTCTGCACCACATATAGCATCGTTTCTCAGCCTGCGTGTCGCGAGTCGTGGTGATATTATGGGGTTTGCGAAACAGCCTGAACAATAATGAAATGATTTTTACATAAAATGATTTTTATGACCAAAACACATTTATTATAAACATTCAATAGTTCCTTCAGACTTGGATTTACGTTAGAAACACACAAAAGGAAACTATTTTACAGTGATAAAAGACAATTCCTATATTTAGTTTTTAGTGCAGTCACAAACGAAAAATTCTACTCACAGAAATATGACGTGGCGAAAGGAATTGATATTTTCAATGCTTATCTGACTAAATTTCCATATTCATTTCGGCGAGCAGGCCAAAACGTACTTGAATATTTAGATGTAAATTGCAGTTGCAGCGTTTTGTCGACAGACATTTCGATGAGCTGGTTGTGGATCTCAACTGAGTTTTTTAGCTCACACAAATGCATCTGCATGCAATCCAAGCTGTGGTGAATAATAGAGTCTTGTTCATTTACATTTTACTCAATTTAAACCGAAGTGAGTGGAAACATACCTAAATGTACGCTTTGAAGGCAAATACTCCACTTATCAAGCTTCTTAATGAAAGCATCAACTTCGTTTGTTATTAATAAAATATTTATTCACACCCTTATAAACAGTCATTCAAGTAGGTTAAACACGGAAATACATCACCTACGTAAGCCGCCAACAACAACACACACTCAGTTTCTCTGTAAAAACAATAAGAAAGGCGCTTGTTTATCCTGAAAAAATATTATTAATTCATCCCGCAATTACAGTAACTGGGTTGACATTTTTCCTCGCGATAACCATCTAACTTCTGCACGGAAATGGGAATTTTTTTCATTTTCGCCCAGTTCATCGCGTAGTTTAGCAAACAGCCTGTTCTGTAACGAACGCCTTTTAATAAAATTAACTATTCTTACAGTTTCAAAAAGAATTCCATCGAGATTTTCCAGCATGTGATAAGAGTATGTTTGTGAAGGAAGCAGTACGTCCATTCCACCCTTGGTATAAGACAGTCGTTTAATACTTTCATTAATCCGCTGTTCTTCCTATTTCAACCATTGCACCATCACTACATACCGCAATACATTTTGTCCAATATATGTAAGTACAGTTTCTAGCAGCTTCATAGAAAACACAAAAAGGACATTGTCTTTTTGCATGAGCTGGTACTATTTTGCAAAGCAACATATTTTGTTCGACTGATGTGTCCCTATCACATTCATACCTCACACAACTGAAACTCATAAAGGCTTGTACACCTATTGGTTCATCAAACTGAATACTAAAAAAAGTCACTCGAACTCATTTGCTGAATTACCTCATCGCGAACATCGTCAGCCATGTCATCGATTCGCCTTGATAATGTGTCGTTAGGAAGCGGAATTTTTAAAAATTTTTGCTTCTTCCATACCTACTAAAACGCTGTCCGTATCAACAGCAGCAAGGAATGTGAGGTTTTAGGCGATTGTGTTCGATCCAGATATCTTAGCTACTATTTATGCTTCCAGGTAAGACAATGTTGATTTTCAAGGTACTTCCTTTCGAAAAATTCCGAGGTTTTTGTGAGCCGCATATTTAGTACCCGAATGTTGAACTAATTTCGATGGCTTCATGCTTTCAATGGAGCGTATTTGAAAGCAAAGGACGCGATGTGGCTTTCCATCCACTGAGGTAAACCTATAATTTAAAGAACTGTCATTGTACAAGCGTGTCTTTTTACCAACCGGTTCACTAGGTGTAGATGATTCACTTCGTTTTTCACAAATTTATTCATTTCCTATAAGAAAATTTTAAAACAATCATTTTCACAGTAGACCGCAAAGTAAAATAAAAGCACCATATGCACGATTCGCATTTGAAGCTGAACTGATGATGTGCAATCAAAAAAAAATGGCTCTGAGCACTATGGGACTCAACTGCTGAGGTCATTAGTCCCCTAGAACTTAGAACTAGTTAAACCTAACTAACCTAAGGACATCACAAACATCCATGCCCGAGGCAGGATTCGAACCTGCGACCGTAGCGGTCTTGCGGTTCCAGACTGCAGCGCCTTTAACCGCACGGCCACTTCGGCCGGCTGATGTGCAATCGCACGCGCCTCTCTTTATGATGATGACAGGACGACGTGTTCAAACGCATCCATATGGGGGTCCAAACAAGCTCTCACAGCGAATATTATACGAGGAGACCAAATTACAAAGAGCACGTACACATCAAGTTGGCACTTGCACATTGCTCCTGCATGCATGCCCATAGCTATGAAGACTCCTACATAAAATAATGGGAATACTTGTACTACATTTTTTTATGCTGCCGGTTGTTTCTTAATGTACAAAATTAGTGCAATGTGACTATAGAATATTAAATAATTCTTTACGTTTATACTAGATATGTTCAAAAAATTCCGGAACTTTGTCCACAAAATTTTTCTATTTTTTTTATTTTTTACCTCCTGTGTATCATCTCCTTGGACATACTCTACTCCTCAATTGATATACAGCTCCCAACGCCGTTTCCACTTGCGGAAGCAGTCTTTGTACGCCTTTTGTTGGATTGCGCGAAGCGTGTTCTGTTAATTTTCTTTTATCTCGTCTATCGTTGCAAATCTTCGTCTTTTCAGTGTCTAAACATCAAACCGTAGACCCACGTCTCATCGCCAGTTATGATTCTCTTAAGGAACATCTCGTTCTCATCTGGGCGATCCTAAAGATCTTCACAGGCTGCGACACGGATGTCTTTCTGGACTTGACTCGCGAGCTGTGGGACGAACTTGGCCGCAACAGAATGCACTCCAAGATGCTGTGTCATAACGTCATCCATCTGAAATGTTACATTCTTCTGTAATCTCTCGGACAATCAGTCTTCACTGGCATGCACAATTTAGTTGGCGTTCCTTTGGTAGACGTCGAAGGGCGTAATGAACGAGGGTCATCTTTAACTTCCGTCCGGCAGTTTTTAAACCGTGCGGGCTGGTCCCGTCGGAGGTTGGAGTCCTCCTTCGGGCATGGGTGTGTGTGTGTATGTCCTTAGGATAATTTAGGTTAAGTAGTGTGTAAGACAGAGATTTAGGAACCAGATTTTAAATTGTAAGACATTTCCAGGGGCAGATGTGGACTCTGACCACAATCTGTTGGTTATGAACTGTAGATTAAAACTGAAGAAACTACAAAAAGGTGGTAATTTAAGGAGATGGGACCTGGATAAACTGACTAAACCAGAGGTTGTACAGAGTTTCAGGGAGAGCATAAGGTAACAATTGACAAGAATGGGGGAAAGAAATACAGTAGAAGAAGAACGGGTAGCTTTGAGGGATGAAGTAGTGAAGGCAGCAGAGGATCAAGTAGGTAAAAAGACGAGGGCTAGTAGAAATCCTTGGGTAACAGAAGAAATACTGAATTTAATTGATGAAAGGAGAAAATATAAAAATGCAGTAAATGAAGCAGGCAAAAAGGAATACAAACGTCTCAAAAATTAGATGGACAGGAAGTGCAAAATGGCTAAGCAGGGATGGCTAGAGGACAAATGTAAGGATGTTGAGGCTTATCTCACTAGGGGTAAGATAGATACTGCCTACAGGAAAATTAAATAGACCCTTGGAGAAAAGAGAACCACTTGTATGAATATCAAGAGCTCAGATAGAAACCCAGTTCTAAGCAAAGAAGGGAAAGCAGAAAGGTGGAAGGAGTATATAGAGGGTCTATACAAGGGCGATGTACTTGAGGACAATATTATGGAAATGGAAGAGGATGTAGATGAAGATGAAATGGGAGATATGATACTGCGTGAAGAGTTTGACAGAGCACTGAAAGACCTGAGTCGAAACAAGGTCCCGGGAGTAGACAACATTCCATTAAAACTACTGACAGCCTTGGGAGAGCCAGTCCTGACAAAACTCTACCATGTGGTGAGCAAGATGTATGAGACAGGCGAAATACCCTCAGACTTCAAGAAGAATATAATAATTATAATGCCAAAGAAAGCAGGTGTTGACAGATGTGAAAATTACCGAACTATCAGTTTAATAAGTCACGGCTGCAAAATACTAACGCGAATTCTTTACAGACGAATGGAAAAACTGGTAGAAGCCGACCTCGGGGAAGATCAGTTTGGATTCCGTAGAAATATCGGAACACGTGAGGCAATACTGACCCTACTACTTATCCTAGAAGAATGATTATGGAAAGGCAAACCTACGTTTCTAGCATTTGTACACAATGTTGACTGGAATACTCTCTTCCAAATTCTGAAGGTGGCAGGGGTAAAATACAGGGAGCGAAAAAGCTATTTACAATTTGTACAGAAACCAGATGGCAGTTATAAGAGTCGAGGAACATGAAAGAGAAGCAGCGGTTGAGAAGGGAGTGAGATAGGGTTGTAGCCTCTCGCCGATGTTATTCAATCTGTATATTGAGCAAGTAGTAAAGGAAACAAAAGAAAAATTCGGAGTAGGTATTAAAATTCATGGAGAAGAAATAAAAACTTTGAGGTTCGCCGATGACATTGTAATTCTGTCAGAGACAGCAAAGGACTTGGAAGAGCAGTTGAATGGAATGGACAGTGTCTTGAAAGGAGGGTATAAGATGAACATCAACAAAAGCAAAACAAGGATAATGGAATGTAGTCTAATTAAGTCGAGTGATGCTGAGGGAATTAGATTAGGAAATGAGACACTTAAAGTAGTAAAGGAGTTTTGCTATTTGGGGAACAAAATAACTGATGATGGTCGAAGTAGAGAGGATATAAAATGTAGACTGGCAATGGCAAGGAAAGCGTTTCTGAAGAAGAGAAATTTGTTAACATCGAGTATAGATTTAAGTGTCAGGAAGTCATTTCTGAAAGTATTTGTATGGAGTGTAGCCATGTATGGAAGTGAAACATGGACGATAAATAGTTTGGACAAGAAGAGAGTAGAAGCTTTCGAAATGTGGTGCTACAGAAGAATGCTGAAGATTAGATGGGTAGATCACATAACTAATGAGGAAGTATTGAATAGGATTGGGGAGAAGAGAAATTTGTGGCACAACTTGACTAGGAGAAGGGATCGGTTGGTAGGACATGTTTTGAGGCATCAAGGGATCACCAATTTAGTATTGGAGGGCAGCGTGGAGGGTAAAAATCGTAGAAGGGGACCAAGAGATGAATACACCAAACAGATACAGAAGGATGTAGGTTGCAGTAGGTACTGGGAGATGAAGAAGCTTGCACAGGATAGAGTAGCATGGAGAGCTGCATCAAACCAGTCTCACGACTGAAGACCACAACAACAGTGTGTAAGCTTAGGGACTGATGACCTTAGCAGTTAAGTCCCATAAGATTTCACACACATTTGAACATTTTTTTTTAAACCGTGCGAGCCATTCGTAATACCGAGTACGGCTTAAGCACTCACCACCGTAGGCGTCCTGCACCATTTGTTGTGTCTCTGTAAAGGTTTTTCTTGAGTTTTACGCAAAATTTAATGGAGGAGCGTTGGTCCTCTAACTTTTCCATCTTGAAATTCTGAAACTGTGCGACACAACATTCTACTCAACTACACTGAACAATTACTAGCAGACAAAACACAACGAAACTTGCGGCAGTTACACACTGAACACAGAGGTGAGCAGGGATGCCAACCGCTCCAACACACCATTGGAGGGAAATTACCAATGTTCCGGATTTTTTGAACAGACCTCGTAAGTGAAGCCCAAATTGAATTAGCAACAGTAAGGCTTACTGTTATTATTCCTTCGGGTGGGTGGGGGAGGAATAGCAGAATATGAATTTCATGTATATTCACTATTTGGGGGTTCGCAAAGCTAGGGCAGTTGAACATCGCTGTAAAGCAGCCACTGCACTATTTTAACGGGGTGACAAATATTTTGTCCGTTGAGGTTATTAGGCAATACCTTTTGTTTCGCTAGATTTATCTTGTACTCGTACTTTTACAGTTTCAAGAAACATAAGCCAAAGGAAAGACGCAAGAAATTTGTGCCTGCTGAGCATAACCGTGTAATCACATTGTTTGATGCACTCAATGGAGCGTAGCTCTAAGTAAATGCTACATCGTATGTTGTGAATATTAACAAGGAATAACCGAAAGAATGTTTGCAAAGCGTTTTTGCTGTTCGTAGGAAGCAAGAAACTTCAATATTCGATGGAATCATTACAGATAGAACACACGCTCGGACAGGGAAAGAAACTGACCGCATCCTTTTCGAAGGAAAAGGTAGGGCGTTATTTACCTTACGCAGTTTACAAAAACCAAAGGAAACCTAAACGGACAGGGATTTGGACCGGCGTCCTACGAGCAGCGAATCAAGACTAATGCCACTGGGCCACCTCGCTCGGCGTCCGATGCTTTGCGTTTCGTTAAAGCGAGCTGGTGATAACCTAGGAGAAACACAAGGCCGCGCTTGTACTGAACGTCCTCGCTAAGACCATTACAATGTAACTGAAGGCTGAAGGCTCGCTGGTTCGCGTTGACCCCGGTATCTCAGATTTGCTGTCGTGTCCTCGTTCAGTGCGGTTCAAAGAAAAATTAATCCTAGTCTCCGTAATCTGAACCCTATAAAGCACTGTGAATATCACACGCAACTACTTCGGTCGTGGTGTAGTTTGAAATTTTGTGACCTTTCATTACAGCACAATCTCAACCACAATTAACTAACTCCAAATGAGCAGCGTTCAGACTGTAATGGAACTCATGGGTATGTGAACGCGATAATGTTTTGCAGGCAGTTTGTCGTGCACACTGACACAGGGAGGTAACAAATGGTTCAAATGGCTCTGAGCACTATGGGACTTAACTTCTAAGGTCATCAGTCCCCTAGAACTTAGAACTACTTAAACCTAACTAACCTAAGGACATCACACACATCCATATCCGAGGCAGGATTCGAACCTGCGACCGTAGCGGTCAGCGAGGTAACATTTTATACTCCGAGAAATAAACAGAGATGGGACACGTGAAAACAAGTATAAAATATGCGTAAAGAACTGCGTTCTGTTTGACAGCTTCAAAGCGCTGTCCCAGGAACAAGTGATTAATTCTCCAACGATTGAAACTGGTTTTATTTTAACATTGGTAATCAAGCTGTTAACATTCTGGCGCAATTTTCTGCTCCCGCGACTGGGCAACTCGTTACACAGCAGCATGCGCTTGTGCCCAAAATTTTATGCGTTGCGTTCCACTTTTACAGTGACAGAATTAAATGCGAGTGCGACGTTTTGTGCGTGCCCTACGGCGCAGTATATTTCGGGAACGAGATGCATCACTTCGTAGCACATAGCAGTTTCGACGTCCAGAATATGATCATTTGAACGATGTCAGTGAAATGATTCCGCTGTGACTTTCGAGGTTGTTCAACGGCTGTTCCTAACCGAGAACCATTGGAAGTTAGCCCATTCGAATCTTTAATATGGAAAAGATTTTGTGCTCTACTATTACGTATCAAACTAGGAGAGGTAGAAAGGTGATGTCAAAAAGCAGAAGTTTATCTGCTGACATTCTAAAGGAAAAGTCAAATGTTCATGCGGTCTTATGGAATGAGACGACAAGATATTGTAAAGCGATGGTCGTCGGTGGGAACTGGATGATGAACGTGAAGCGTTCTTGCAACTTTTGGGACGGAACAGCGTTCGTGGTAGCCCCAACTTTTAGCTCACCCGTTGCTTGTATCTGCATATACCTGTATATCCCGCGAAACACTTTGCAGTAGACCTCGGAAGAGTAACCAGGAACACTGCTAAGTACTTCCGGTCCTGTTCCTACTGCGTGTAAGGAATGGAAAAATGATTGTGTATACTGCTCTTTATACACCCTAATTTCTCTTCTCTTATTTTTAGGATCCGCACACTAGACACACAATAGAGGTACGGTCAGGTGCACATTCTGACGCAGTATTTCACAAAAAACTATGTACCTTTTCTCTATTGAGATTCTAACACCACATCTCTAAAGCCCTCCGACCTTTAATGTCAAGATTCGTAACAGTGGAGCAGTGCTTTGGCGTAGCTCACGCTGCAACCATTAGTTGCAGCTTCCTTCAGAGTTGCACCTTTTTTTTTAATCTGCCAATACAGCCAAATTATTCGCCTCTCAGACATTGAGCTGATTACTAATCGAATTTCACACTGCTTCGTGGTTAATCCTAAACATTTCTACAAACTGAAAGGACTGGCGGTGTCTGATTGCTACGGCCTTGTAACCGCACGCTTGAAGCCAATGATCACGTGTCAGTAATCAGCATGCAATAACCGATGCAAAATGTCGTCTAGTAGTGTCTTATAACCCACACCTTAACAAACAATTCACAAGTTTCGCTTAAAAGAAGAAAGTGTTCCCCTTAATAGACAAGCTGACTCTGTACAAAAATACGGAAACACAGTGAGAAATGGGTGCTTGAACATGAAAGCAGATACCGACCAAGCCTGGACGTTGCGCTGGTGTGTATCACCACGAACGGCACTGTGCAATAAACTCAATACGTCCCAACTGTCAGCCATGGTCACGACAGTGTTCTTCTTAATTGTGAGTGCATTATGTGGGAGCTCACTGCATTCGTACTTGGGCAAATTGTTGGTGGTGTATGGTGGATACCGTAACCAAGCGAGCCCAAATGTTTGGCGTTTCAAAGAGGCACTACATCGAAGATCTATACCGCATACAGATAAAGCGGAAAAAAATCATCCGCGTACGAAAGTGAGTGTTGCGTGGACGTAACACTGTCATTGGAGAGGGCTGTGACGGAAAATAAGAGGACAACAGTTGCAGTGGTTACTACAGAACTGAAAGACACAATCGTTAACCCTGTCAGCACCGAAACAACACAAAGGGAGCAGCTTAGGCAGGAAATTGCAGGTCCAGTTGGTAGCCCAAAACCACTCATCAGTGATGCAGGTGCTTGTAAAAGGAAGACGACCTGCCGAAGCCGTGAAACCTGGACGTTGGAGCAATGGAAGGAAGTCATTTGGTGTGGTGACTCCTGTTCCACGCTTTTTCCAACTTCTGCTCGAGTTTACGTCCAGAGGGGATTCGTGATGATTTGGGGCAGCCATATCGTAGAATTAGATGGGCCTCATGGTCATTTTGCAAGTTCACGTTACGGCGAAGGATTATTAGACCATTCTGGCAGATCATGTCTATGCCATGGTACAGTGTTTGTTCCCTAATTGTGATACTGTGTTCCAAGACGACAGTGCCCCTGTACACACAGCTCGCATCGTCCAAGGACTGCACTCGTGAGCACGGTGATGAACTGACGAATCTCTCCCGGTCACTATAGTCACCAGATCCCAATATTAATGAGCCTTTGTGGTCTACTTTGGAGAGAAGCGTGCGTGATCGCTGTCCACTAGCATCATCTTCGTCTGAAGGTGCCACCCATATGCAGGAAGAAGGTTCCCTTGAATACAAAACCTGTATTTACCCGTTCGGGGAAGGATGGAAGCTGTTTTGAATGCCAGTGGGCAAGGCTTGGTAATATGTCGTGGTTTCGCTCTTTACATATTTTTGGGTAATCCCTGCAACCAGGCGAGGTGGCACAGTGGTTCACACACTGGTCTCGCATTCGGGAGGACGACAGTTCAAACCCGCGTCCGGCCACCCTGATTTAGCCTTTCCGTGATTTCCCCAAACAGCTCCAGGCAAATGCCTGGATGGTTCCTCTCAGAGGTGATAGCCGATTTCCTTCCCCATCACAGACGCAATCCGAGCTCGTGCTGCGTCTTTTATCACCTCGATGTCGACGGGACATTAAACGCTAATCTTGTTTCCTTCCTTCCTTCCACTCCCTAGAAGTGGCCTCTTCACAAACGGTGGTAGAGAGTTGTTGGCACAAGGGTGTCGGTGCTTTATTCGGAGCTTACACAGTACACCATATTCTGGAAGTTTGAGTCACACAGCTACGTCCTGTGCTGTGCACTATCGTCAGTAATAAGTTTAGGGCCGGCGTTATAGATATTAGGATATACTTGTGGTAAGGATCGCGTTCACGCCGGGTAAGCATAAGCTGACGACCCATTCTGCACGCAGCTCTCGGGTCGCCGTCCGAACCACACTCGGAATAAATGCAAGCGAGCGAGTCAGCTGGGGGGCGAGATAGGGGAACACACGACCTAGCTCCGGCTGCGGTGTTTCGCGGCGGAGATAACCGCGCCAGCCGACAACTTGCGCAGACATCCGATCCCAACAATTAATGGCCGGGTGAAACTTAGTTCGTTATGAGGCGCACGGCCGCTATTTTAAGCGAAGACAGAAGTCGGCCCGCACAAAGGCGGAGCGCGCGCGGCCAACTCCGTAAGCTCCTAATTAATTGGGTTGAGAAGTTAATCACGGGGCTGTCTGCAATTAAGAGGAAAAATTAGGTTAGTGCGGGGCGCGATGTCCGGCGCAGAGAACTCCGGCACTTTCTGAATACGGGCCGCCACTGTGCGGGCACCAGGATCTCTACAGAGGTGCACGGACTATTGCGCTTTCGCAGGTGCGTTCAGCGCTGACGCTGGGAAGGGCTTACAGTCTTTTTTATACTTAAGTAAAGGGTGTACGTCAGTGAAGCAAATGTCAAAATGTCACTGAAAAAGCTTGCTCAAATCGTACTACAGGCACACCTCAAGATGGCGAAGAGTAAGACTGAGGTACACAATACAGAGACGGACTGCGAATACGAAAGTCGCCTGTTCAGGAATGCGCACAGCTTCCGGCGTCTTGGCACGGGGAAGAGGCGCGGGAGGGGACTGCCACGTAACAGGTAAGCTACATGCGAACAGCAGAACTGACGGATTCCAAATACTGCAGAAACCACGGTGTTTTGCTATTGACTGCGAAGAAGGGCTGAAGGATGTGTCAGGATGCGTGGTAACCACAAGCGCCAATGGACATAGTGTCCGCTTCTGCGTAACAGACAGATTGGGAGGAGAGGACAGATTCGCCCACGTCACAATAGGCGCTGGTTTCCCGAAGTGATCTTTCTTCGATTTCGGCCATCTATGGAGCACATCAAGTAACGTCCTCCTCATGGTATTGTTTTATTTCCCGATTTTCCGTCTTTGCGAAAGTTCTTTATTCTTTCACTGCGTTCTTTCTTCTTTCATCAGCCCATACCGTGACGAGCTTCCTGACCTCGTCCTGAACACTCCCTAAGTTCGTACACCTGTCTTGAAAAGATGGTCAGTTTCGAAAAGTCGGTGAGTCTAGATTTCCCGCTTTTGTAATTTTCATTTCTGCTAAGTCGTTTTTCACTCTCCTCAACCAATTGATTTACGTTTTACGATTTCTGTCGTAATGGTCCGGCTATTTTATTTAGTCAGTCCTTCCGGTTTCATTAAAACCAAGTGGCCATAAAACGAAGTTCTCCTTTTACTAAGAGCATCTTATAGTTGTTAAGGCTCGGTATAGATTTCTTGATTAATTCTTCTCATCCACATACTTTTCTTGGACCCTACTGCCTTCCGTTCCTTTTTCTTAAATTCAACTTCTCCCGTTTATCAGTGAACTAAATATTCCGCTGCATACAAGAACTCCACTTAGTGACAATGTCAGTGTGCTGAATTTTCGTTTTTGCTGAGAATGTTTTTCTTTTATGTAAAAGTCTTTCGTTAACTAATAAGTCATTTCCATTTTCCGGGATCTATTTCTATCTGCTTCTTTAGCTTGCGAGCTAACATCCCATACATGTTGGGGCTCACATGCGGTTCCTCTTCGTCGAAATGTCTTGTCTCAAACTCGTCTAGGGGTTGAACCGCACGTGTCGCATTACACGCCCTAAATTAGACACTTGTGACCCTTTGGTTGATGGCAAGTTTGCGAAATACAAAGTACGCTAAATGTAACATATAATAAAAGTAAATTTAGTATCAGGAACTAAATTAACGACCCATAAATGATGTAGGCCACACAATTGCTATTTGGTTAGAATAATGTTTATTCAGAAAGGAAACTAATAGCGATAGTGGTCGTATTTACAGTTACTGTTACACTCGAGCGCATATCCGTTTGACACAGTTCGACTATTCACAATCTCATCGCGAAAAAGAAAGTTAAAGAGTTCACACCAGGCACGCGGCTGCTCACCACTGCCTAAAGACCTACTGTCCGCTTTCGTCAGAACTGTCTACTTTGGTGTCTCCAGCCGAACTGTCCGCTTTCGCGTCTGCCCCAGCACTGTCCCTCTGCCCGTCCCCGGCCGCGTTTTCCGCGCGCCGAACGTCCTCGCTCAACTGACCAGGGCAGTTTCCTTTCCTGAAGCCGTCCATCTGATTGGCTACAGCTTATTCTACACTATTTTACATTTTAACATATTTAAATAATAAAAGTTCCACCACTTTCAGGTTCTAAATAAAGTAACAATAATATCCATTACATAATAAACGTTAAATTCTTTTACATAAAACCAATACAATTTCCTTCTTAGCTTTGAATGTCACGGCCAGGAGCCTTGCAACATTGTGCTTTCTGATACATAAATAAAGAACAAAAGTAAGTATTATGCACTAAACTTTATAACAAATATTCTATTACCTAATGATTCAATAAGGTGTCATGCTGTCATCGTTCGATGTGTTTTGTGTGGAGAAAATGATGATCTGATGCTTAACTGAAAATACTGATAATTTAAATTTACTTTATCTTTTAAACAAATGAAGTTAGGGGTTGATATTTACAACATTCGTCATTTTAATGATACGCTTCTATATGAAATGTCGATCGTTAAGATCGACTAAAGCGTTCAGATTTTAGCACTCAGGTCTTCGTTACAAAATTTCTGAATTTCATTTTAACAGTAAATCCTAAATTATTATAGATATGATCAATATTCAAGTTTTACTGGGATCACCATGAAAATTTATGAAGTATGGTAGATTAAAATTACTATGGCTTCATTCCCTGCATTACTACAGAATTACATCGTTTCCATAAATGTTTCCCTTTATGGCCGACCTTAGGTCCGCGATATTTAACACTGCTACGTCTCCCTGGCCACAAACTGGATTTACCTATGACGTAGGACTTTGTGTTATTTCCCGTAAGACTTGAATTTATTCGACCTACTGAATTTTGCAGCATTTTTTATGCTCGTTATGAATTCTGTCTTCTCAAAATAAATTAGTAATCCAGTCTTTTCCGCCATCTCTTTTAACAGTTTGATTTGCTCAGTAGCTGCATCGATGTTTTCGTAAACTATTGCTGAATCATCTGCACAGGATAGACAGTTGTGTCTGACGTTCACGTTTTTACATTTCAATCTGATTTAACGTTCCACATTCTCATTACATTTTCCAAAACGATGTTAAAGACCAATGCCGAGCGGTTCCTTGCGTTACACCAGTCTTTATTTCAAATGGTTCTGAAATTTCTCCACGGAATTTTATTCCGCACTTTGTTGTTGTAAACGTCTATTCAACAGTTGCCAAAGTTTTTTATCTATATCGAATTCTTCTAGTATACTGAAGACCGTTTCTCATCTAATGAGTCGTACGGTTTCTTGAAGTCTACCAAAGTTTACGACAAGATTTCTGCTCTTTAGATAATAGTTCCTTACGATCAGTTTGAAATTCGTATCTGGTATATTCCTTTATGAATATGTACCACATTGAAAAAAAAAACAGTATGTATATAAGTAACCCACTAGTGTATAATATCCGAAGTTCCGAGAGGTTTTGCATACAGAGTAGTCGCAATGCTAAAAAACTGAAGCCAGGTGGTTTCATTTTTTTCATCCATAATTTTACACGATAAATCGTAATGATATGGAACGTGACATTTTACATTCACAATGTAAATCTGGCTACATACTGAAAGTTTACACGTTTCATTAATTGTTGTTATTAAATATATAGATGGCCGCCAGTAATTCCTACCCACACATTACAGTAATAGAAATTCTTCTACGCAATAGAAGGAACTGTCAAGGAGAAACTTTTTCAGTTTGTTTTCAAATCTTACTTTTTCTGCCTGCCAGAGATTTTATATCTTAACTGAAGAAGAATTTTAGTTGCAGCACTGTGCAGTCCTTTTTGTACTAATGACAACCTTAATGTGGGGTAATGAGTGTCATTTTTGTTCTGGTATTGTAATTACGTACAGCACTGTTTCTTTTGAACTGCAGTGAATTATATACAACGAACCTCATGCGGAAATAAATATATTGTGAAGCAGTAGTCAGAATGCGCGACTCCTTAAACACATGTCTACAAAATCACCATGGGTAAGCACCACGTATCATTCTTACAGCATGTTTTTGAACTATGAAGAGCCGGCCGGTGTGGCCGAGCGGTTCTTGCCGTGTCAGTCTGGAACCGCGCGACCGCTACGGTCGCAGGCATGGATGTGTGTGATGTGCTTAGGTTAGTTAGGTTTAAGTAGTTCTAAGTTCTAGGGGACTGATGACCTCTGATGTTAAGTCCCATAGTGCTCAGAGCCATTTGAACCAACTATGAAGACTTTCTTTCTTAAAGATAAGTTACTCAATAACATTATTCAATATGACACTACTGAATGAAGATGTGGAAAATATATAAATTTACTTCTTTGTCCCTCGCAATGAGTGGGACAGTCTCCTGTCACACAAGTTGTAGGTATTTTGCCTAAAACTGTGATTTAAAGTCGTAACTAATGTGTCTTCACTTTATGTCTCTCCTTGCTTGGTTTGTTTACGTACGAGTTGCCAAATTAACAAAGAATATGCTGCAAAGTGAAAATGAACAGACGTTTGTTTTCAGCATATACTTCGCTAGGTTTGCAACTGGTACGTAAACAAATCAAAGAGGGAGAGGTATAAAATGAGCACACAGTAGTTACGACTTTAAACAACAGTTTTCGGTAAAGTGTCTACAACTAGTGACAGAAGACTAATAGTGCTCCACAGCAATTAGCGCAAATAGTATTAAAACAGTGAAGAAATAATTTCATAACATGAAAACGTTCTTATGTTCCGTCAGTGAAGTCATAGTGCGACCTCCAGCATGTGACCAGACGAGAGGAAACGCACAATCCAACCAAAAACGTATTTACGTAAAAAACAATACGTCAACTGCTTTATAACCTACAAATGTCGCATGTCAAAACAAAAGTGTATCATCTAGATTCCACTGAAGATGCCTTAAAAGTAAAAGCCGAAAAGCATCTGGAAGAAAGGCGGCTTTTATATAAAAAACGAATTTTTCTGTGCTTGCTGCGCATGATGGCCACGCAAACGAATTTAAGATCCCCTCGACTTCTTCCTGTACATCTTTATACAGCGTAATTACAGACTGTCAATAAACATTTGTTTTCACGATTATCGGTCCTTGTACCATTTGTCATTGAACATTACTGTCTCATTTTTCCCAAACTGTCTAATTCTTCCCTCAAACTGTAGAGGATCAGTTCTAGGTGGAGGGATACGTCTCGTTAATACCTTTTTCAGGTGTCAAGGAAACCAGCTTGTGTCGTTTAGACAGTGGCGCAACAGAGAGGTGGGGAGGCTGTCGGGCTACAGTAGGTGAGACAGCGGAGGAGGCGTCTCCCGCCCGATGTTTGTGTGCCCCCCACCCCCGCCACCGGCCCGGGCTCTGGGGACAGCAGCGCCGGCGGCCGCGATGACAAACGACTGCTCTCGGCGGCTGACAGACCGAGCCGCCATCCATTAATAAAGGCAGCCGCGGAGCCCGGATACAGCGCGCTGTCCTACGCTGGCACGCCTGCCCCGGGACACGTCGGGTTGACGGCGGGCGCACCGGGCACTGCCGAGAAAGCGCCAGCTCCCAGGTAAACGCACACCAGACAGCAGACTCCCCTCCCTTTCAACGCCAAACATTTCAACTGATAATGAAGCAGAATAAAGAAACTCTTCCGTGTCCCTGTTGGCTCTTTTTTTAATGCATACCGGTACTTTCTGTGAAGCACTGGGGGCTCAAAAAACTTCCGGGCTTTGGCTCCTTTCAGCTGATTTTGTGAAGTTAATTTGTTGTCATATGAAAACTTGATATCTTGTGACGAAATGGTGGCCGGCCGGTGTGGACGAGCGGTTCTAGGCGCTTCAGTCTGGAACTGCGCGACCGCTACAGTCGCAGGTTCGAATCCTGCCTCGGGCATGGATGTGTGTGATGTCCTTAGGTTAGTTAGGTTTAAGTAGTTCTACGTTCTAGAGGACTGATGACCTCAGATATTATATCCCATAGTGCTCAGAGCCATTTGAACCATTTTAACGTAATGGTGTTTCCTTTCTTATCATTATTTACAACTAGCTGTACTCGGCCACGCTTCGCTGTGGCTCAATCTGCTTAAATGGAAAAGAAAGACAACAGAAAGCACAAGTTTGTAAGACGTGTAGGAATTGGATGTACGTCCGTATCTCCTTTTCTCCTCTGTCTCTGTCCATCTTCACCTTCCCCTTTCTTTGTCCACCTCCTCCTCCTTCCCCCCCCCCCTCTCTCTCCCCCCCCCCCCTCTCTCTCTCTCTCTCTCTCTCTCTCACCACCTCCTCCTCCTCGTATCTCTGTCCATCTCATCTCCCCCCCCCTCCTCCATCATTCTTACCTTGAGTATTCTTTATCGTTATTGCAAATTCAGATTCTGTAGTAATATTCTAATCATAAACCAATAAGCCATTAATACAATTTTCCTATATGCTAACAACGTTTCACTATTGTATATTGTCACGTAGAAGAAGGTATGATTAGATGAGTGACGAACACTAACTTCACTTAAAGAAGGTTTATTCAGCACTTGCACATACAAGAGCGCAGAGCGAACTGCCTCTGGCCAGAACATATAAGGTTGCAGTACAATGATTCTTGACATTTGTGGATACTTCTAGACTGTACTCGAACCGAATATAGAAATTAAAATTTTAGAGCTCAAGTGAATTTTGAACTCACGACCCTCCATGCAACAGTCTAGTATCTAGTACATAACCACTACACTGCTGTGACTGTGCTACTCAGCTTCTTCTGCGACAATATTATATAACGTTCCCCTAATATTAAATTTATGCAACATTATGTATTAGACATATTTTTTAAAAATTGGTAAACAAAAACACGCGCCTATATTAATGGAAAGTTGCATCAAAATTTCAAAGCAATTGGTCAACAACTTTCGGAGATTCACCATTTTCAACAAACGACCGTTTACGTTTTTGGAATGTTTCCACGTTCATTATATATTTCATATATACCAGAAGGCGTTCCAGTCGTGTATAAAAACACATGAGGATTTGAATGGAACGTTATGTCGAAATTCCAAAGCAATCCCTGAAGAAATTTCGGAGATTTGAGATTTTGAAGAACCGAGCATTTACCTTCGCACCTACATAGAATCTGTAAATGTTCCTAATCGGCAATCTCCGTAAGCTTATCACTGAATGCTTTGGAATTTTGACACAACGTTGCGTTGGGATATGCGTGTCTATTTATATACCTACTTTTTAAATATATGTGATACATACTTTTTTATAAATTTAATAATCGGGAAACGCTGTTACAAAAATATCTCAAAAAGTTACATATACATATTATATATCATATACTAAGAAGGTACCTAAAATACGCCTGTATTAGAATATAAAGTTCTGCCAAAACTTCAAAGCAATGAGTCGAGGACTTCCGGAGATTCACAATTCTGAACAAACGAACATTTACATTTTTATTTATACAGACTAGCTGACAAATGTGGAATTGCTCATATTGTCAATTTTCTACTACTAACTCGTTCCAAACATGCCTTGCCAGCCATCATCAGTTTTGTGACCAGAGCCGCTACTCCTCAATCAAGTAGCTCCTCACCTGGGCTCAGAACGGCTGAGTGCACCCCGCTTGCCACCAGTGCTCGGCACACTGGTCGGTCACTCACCAAAGTGCTAGCCAAGCCCGACAGCGCTTAACTTCGGTGATCTGACAGGAACGCCTGCCATGCAGTTAGAAATTTTCTATCAGTAACGGAAACCAAAAAAAAATGAACTTTCTTGGTAGTGTAATATCGAAAAAAAATTCAATTTCTTCTACTCGTAAGAACTCCACTGAAATTACGAAACAGTCTTACAAAGAAATATGCATAGCATACAAATATATAAGTACAGTATCCCTGATTGTTTCTGGACGCTGAGCGCAGCTGCTTTGCGTGTCTACGACGTTATTTTGTAAACGTCTCTCAGGCAACGACGTTTCACAGCTTTATTGACGGCTACTGTTTTCGCCTACAGCCGTTTGCGCTTCGCAGACGCAAGCTGTCGAAAGCGTCGCCAGGTGTCTGGGGTTTCCTTAATTTAAGTCGACTGAATGAGCATCTTAGTAGTAAAGAGTAAGTGTATTAAAACGTCATGCATGATGCGGCATTTTTTTTTCGAACGCATCTCGGTGTCTACGACGTCACAGTTCCTGAGCTGTGATAAGCAGGTGGTTCTTGGCCACCACAGCGATTGTTGCCCGACAGTAATGGATCTTTACAACAAGTTTCGGTGAAATCGCCCCAGTGGTTTAGGAGTACATGTGAAACGTACACATATACATTTTCATAATATATGTGGATAGGTTTCAAGTAGAAAACGAGATTGCAGAGGCATAATCAAGTTTCTCGTCTGTGAATTTTCTAGGTTTAATAAAGTTTATGATTCTCCAGCTGAAGGAGATTCACACTGAGCTGTTACAAAAACCGGGGGAGAAAAGCCCTGCTCACTGTCCACTGTCGGGAGGAATGCACGCAACACGTTAAGTAACGTCTTGTCCTTATATAGCAGTAAAGATTGAGATTTCCAGCCAGTCAGGAGTCAGATGTGGAATGTAGTAGGCATTTTCACTGGTCTTTTCCTGTTCCCTCGTAATGGCGCTTCTCTGAGGTGGATTTTCTGTTAAGTGTTTTAGGGGTTTCTCTACCACGGTCGTCATGGGGAACTTACTCGCTCTTAAGGTCAGCCTAGCCGGCTACGGCCGCCACGTATTTAGGGGGATTAGGGAATCTTTAGAACGTAAAAAAGTCCCTTCCCCTGCAACAGGAAACTGCCCGAGGTGGCTGCAATAGCGGACATGTGTGGCGAGGAAATGGGATCATCAAATAACGTACTATTCCCACCATTAAGATGTCTCTCAAGCTCTCCAAGTAGTCGGCCTCAAACATACCGCCCTGGAGTGAGAGTGAAGGGCAAGACCTGTACGTGTTTCTTGGGAAACATGGGAATCACACTGACCAGTTCAGTATCTCTTTTGTTGCGTGGAAATAATTTTAACAACATATTTATGTCAGGTAAACAATGTTTATAAATTAATAGACGATGTGACCCTACTCAAAAATCGAACCGTATACAAATGAAAGCCAAGGAACGCCACTGCTTGTCACCGCTAGTGCAACAGCATGTGTCCATGTATCTTTGTATTCTTGAATATTATTAAGCGTAACGTATTGGACTATTGTTATAATTTATGTTTTCTGCATCACTCACTGTTAGAGAAAGGTTGAAAT
Organism: Schistocerca serialis cubense; assembly: GCF_023864345.2. Taxonomy (NCBI): domain Eukaryota; kingdom Metazoa; phylum Arthropoda; class Insecta; order Orthoptera; family Acrididae; genus Schistocerca; species Schistocerca serialis. The sequence goes on along the minus strand of NC_064644.1, from coordinate 20,524,888 downwards.
AGTTCGATTGACTGGGGCCAATAAATACATAAATCAGATGGTCCTGCTTCTGGTGCAGCAACGAGGTGAACGCTGCCCACGCGAGCGAGCGCAGGCCGCAGCTAGCTCTCCTAGTTGCAGATAATTCGCGGCGCTGCGCCTAGCCGCCTGGAAGTGTAGATAGCGACAGACCTGGCTGACCAGCACGGCTGCCCCACGGACTGTGCAGGCTGTTCTGCTGGGGGCAGCCACGCGTCACTGGCAGGCGTGGATGGCGAGAAAATTTGCCAAATGCAGGACTGGCCTATTCTGCACAGTCTCGTGAGAATCCTAGAGATGAACACAATAAAAGGTTGCAGCTGTGGCGCTGTTACTGTTATATCGTGCGCAATGGATTGCGTCGTCGTACGGGGTCAAGAGCTCTGTCAGTTTGTTAGAGAAGTGCAATTAGTTTCTAGTTATTAAAAAAAAACTGTATTATTCCATACTATAACTCAATCAGCATTGTCTGCAATAAAGTTACATCCTGTCAGATGTGCGACTAAGTAGTTGTTCTCACATTCCATAGGAACAATGAAGGTGTTATTGCATATGTAATTCACAGAATTCTGATAATGGTGGTTGAGAAAGGAGTGAGACAGGGTTGTAGCATATGCGCAATGCTATTGAATTTGTATACTGAGAAGCTAGTATAGGCGACAAGGAGAGTTTTAACAAGGGTGTTAAACTTCTGGGAGAGGGAACAGAAGCTTTGCAGTTTGCCGATGACAGTGTAATTCTGACAGAGTCGGCGAACACTAGCAAGAGCGGACATTGTCTTGAAAAAGGGTTAATATGAACGGCCACAAAAATTTAAGAGCGATAATAGAATGTAATCGAATTACCTCGGGTGACACAGAGAGAATTAGATTAGGACATGAGAACTCAAAACAGTAGTACAGGAAATATAAAATCTAGACGGCAATATCAAGAAAACCATTTCTGTAAAAGAGAAAGTTGTAAACAACGAATATAAATTAAATTTTTGCAGTATTTTCTGACAGTATTCGTCCGCAGGGTAGGGTTGTACGGAAGTGAAACGCGAACGATAAGCATTTGAGACGAGGAGAGAACAGAAGATTTTGGAATGTGGTGCTCCAGAACAATGGTTTCTGAAGGCTACATGGGGAGATCGAGTAACTACTGAAGAGATACTGAATCGAAAGAGGGCGATATGTGCCTGACTGAAATAAGGAGTAGGTTGATAGAACACACACTGAGGAATTACGAAACAGTTAATTTACTATTGGAGGCATGTGTACGAGGAAAAGTGTTACGAGTCCAAGGGTTGTCTACAATAAACAGATTCGACTGGCTATAGGTTGCAATAGCTATGGACGGGCTTGCAAAGGACAGACTAGCGCCAAGAGCTGCATCCAATGTGTTCCGCCTGTAGGCAGGAACAATAGCAGAATGTCTGTTTAAACTTCCCATCGCTAACGGAGTGCGGAAACGCACCCGTATGATGCGTTGAGATTAGGAAGAAATGTGTCTGCAAATGTGACTGCAAATAATAATTGCTATAATTACTGTTATTATTATAAACGCCAGATGCGCCTAGGTATCCGTAGAAAATTAATTATGTATGTAGACACCTCATCCATCCGAGAAACACCACGATTTTTGCTTATTACCAACATTGATGCTGGCGAGATATCGGTCCACCACGAATTCCAAGGCTTTCTTTCGAGAATCCGTTATTTTAATTCTGAAGTCGGATAACAAATTACAAAAGAAACATTTCTTCTTGTGACGTAACGACAAATTAAAAATTTTCTGATTTTTCCTCTATTTACTGTGAAATTTGATGATTCCAGACCAACGGAAAGTTTTAACGAGTGAGTTTGCGACTTCCAAAATATGTAACCTAAATGACCGTATCTTTTGACTGTACTGACTTAGAAGCTTCAATTTTTTTAAACCACCATGGGACGTAGACCTTAGCATCTGATATAAATTTCAACCTGACACGTCTGCCCGTTTATGAGAAAAAGGATTTTTAGTAGTCCGACAGACAGAAGGACAGCCAAGAGATCCAACATAAAGCTTCCGCCGCTTTTACCGACTGACCTACGGAACCCCACTCATATACAGTTTCTTTTTATTGTGTCACGATCGATACTAGGTATACTACGTGCAACTGAAGTTGAGGTTGGTTCAAATGGCTCTGAGCACTATGCGACTTAACATCTGAGGTCATCAATCCCCTAGACTTAGAACTACTTAAACCTAACTAACCTAAGGACGTCACACACATCCATGCCCGAGGCAGGATTCGAACCTGCGACCGTAGCAGTCGCGAGGTTCCGGACTGTAGCGCCTAGAACCGCTCGGCCACCGCAGCCGGCGAAGTTGAGGTTGGTAGCCCCAAAATAGATCATGATATGATAAGAGAAACTGTAGGTGATTTTTGCAGTCAGAGGCAAATTTATTTGTAATTTCAAACAACTGAATAATTAAGTGCTTTATTACTAGCGGTGGGCACGTCTAAGTCAGTCTGCACGAATACAAATAAAGGCGCCCCGCAGTTGGCGGGCCTGCAACTTACCCCCTGGTCTCATTTCACGAAAGAGCACATCCAGGACCTGAGCTAGGGGTGGCACCTCAGGTTAGTTTCACGATGAATGACGAAAACAGTTTTAGGATTTCACGATAACAGTCACTAATACACTTGGTACCAGTCAGTGTCAGTTACAGATGCTGAACCGAGACTTCATTCTGGCGCGCGGGTTGCGAACTCGGTCGGCGAATGTGTTTCCTCCGGGTAGGGTAGGACAGACGCCTCTTCCCTTGCTCCTCGCGTGTAAACACTGTCCGACGTGCGGCGCTGCCGTCAGGTAGGCGGGCCTGGCGGGTGATTCACGGCGGCGGCTATCGACTGCAGCCGGCCGCTCGCAGCACAGTGCAGCGTAGTGTGGCCCGGCCACGTACGTTAATACCGAGGCGCGACGACGCGGCTTTAATTAAAAGGCCACCTCTGCGCCGACAATCGCGCCGGCTTCCGCCGCCGGCCATTAATCTGCACGACACTACATGCGGGGTTTTCCAGCGGCCAGGCTCTGGCGTGCTCCAGCGGCCCGTAAACCGCAGCTGAGCCGACCCCGGCACAAAGGCCCCCATCACAGCCTCGCCTAGGCGCCCGCGTGCGGCGGAAAGGGTGCCGCGATTAAATTACAACACCAACTCAAAGACCTGACGTCCACTCGCCTTAGCACCCCAGCGTTACGTTACACCTACCCTTGTGCAGTACTCTATCGGCACTATACTGGAGGTCTCAACAGGGGATAAGCTTCGCGATGACGCGCGCTATTCTGTAAGTGAAAACTCGTACACAATAATAGAACAATGCTCCGCTCTCAAAGGCGTTCGTAACGTCCACCCTGCTCTTTTTTCGTCCCTTTCCTCCTAGAGGGTTATCGGTCGGAAATTCAATGAAGCCACCGTATTTCGTTTATTCGGAATGCAGAGTACGTGGCGTTACATTTCGCCTGACCATCCGTTCCGCTACCAAATGGAACTTTCCTACTCCTGGTCCTCCTCTTCCTCCTCCCCCCCCCCTCCCCGCCTATTCCTACCACCTCATGTCTCTTATCATCCCCCCCTCTCCCTGCCTCTGCACGTCTCCTCACCTCCACTCTATTCGCCAATCTCCTTCCCCCTCTCTTTGTCCATCTCATCCTTCCCCCCCCCCCCCCCTCTTACTGCTCAGTGGTGCCCATCCACATGCCTATACTAACCTTACAACACGCTCGCCATGCAGGGAAGCCTAGATGTCAGGGATTGAAACAACCCTTTTCACCCACGCATCCAGTTTTATGGGAGCTAGGAGGTTCTAACACCCACAGTGCTGATTTCCAGATAGCACATGCCATGTAAACAAAATTTCGTTGAAATCGATCCAGTGATTTAGGAGCAGAGACATAGCCAAACATTCATTTTTCTATATAGGTATACATACCCATAGCCATACATTCATTTTTCTATATAGGTATACATGTTGTTGTTGTGGTCTTCAGTCCTGAGACTGGTTTGATGCAGCTCTCCATGCTACTCTATCCTGTGCAAGCTTCTTCATCTCCCAATACGTACTGCAGCCTACATCCTTCTGAATCTGCTTAGTGTATTCATCTCTTGGTCTCCCTCTACGATTTTTACCCTCCACACTGCCCTCCAATACTATATTGGTGATCCCTTGATGCCTCAGAATATGTCCTACCAACCGATCCCTTCTTCTTGTCAAGTTGTGCCACAAACTCCTCTTCTCCCCAATCCTATTCAATACTTCATTAATTACGTGATCTACCCATATAATCTTCAGCATTCTTCTGTAGCACCACATTTCAAAGGCTTCTATTCTCTTCTTGTCAAACTATTTATCGTCCATGTTTCACTTCCATACATGGCTACACTCCATACAAATACTTTCAGAAACGACTTCCTGACATTTAAATCTATACTCGATGTTAACAAATTTCTCTTCTTCAGAAACGCTTTCCTTGCCATTGCCAGTCTACATTTTATATCCTCTCTACTTCGACCATCATCAGTTACTTTGCTCCCCAAATAACTAAACTCCTTTACTACTTTAAATGTCTCATTTCCTAATCTAATTCCCTCAGCATCGCCCGACTTAATTCGACTACATTCCATTATCCTCGTTTTGCTTTTGTTGATGTTCATCTTTTATCCTCCTTTCAAGACACTGTCCATTCCGTTCAACTGCTCTTCCAAGTCCTTTGCTGTCTCTGACAGAATTACAATGTCATCGGCGAACCTTAAAGTTTTTATTTCTTCTCCATTGATTTTAATACCTACTCCGAATTTTTCTTTTGTTTCCCTTACTGCTTGCTCAATATACAGATTAACATCGGGGAGAGGCTACAACCCTGTCTCACTCCGTTACCAACCCCTGCTTCCCTTTCATGTCCCTCGACTCTTATAACTGCCATCTGGTTTCTGTACAAATTGTAAATAGCCTTTCGCTCCCTGTATTTTACACCTGCCACCTACAGAATTTGAAAGAGAGTATTCCAGTCAACATTGTCAAAAGCTTTCTCCAAGTCTACAAATGCTAGAAACGTAGGTTTGCCTTTTCTTAATCTAGCTTCTAAGATAAGCCGGAGGGGCAGTATTGCCTCATGTGTTCCAACATTTCTACAGAATCCAAACTGATCTTCCCCGAGGTCGGCTTCTACCAGTTTTTCCATTCGTCTGTAAAGAATTCCCGTTAGTATTTGCAGCCGTGACTTATTAAACTTATAGTTGGTAATTTTCACATCTGTCAACACCTGATTTCTTTGGGATTGGAATTATTATATTCTTCTTGAAGTCTGAGGGTATTTCGCCTGTCTCATACATCTTGCTCACCAGATGGTAGAGTTTTGTCAGGACTGGCTCTCCCAAGGCTGTCAGTAGTTCAAATGGAATGTTGTCTACTCCCGGGGCCTTGTTTCGACTCAGGTCTTTCAGTGCTCTGTTAGACTGTTCACGCAGTATCATATCTCCCATTTCATCTTCATCTACATCCTCTTCCATTTCCATAATATTGTCCTCAAGTACATCGCCCTTGTATAGACCCTCTATATACTCCTTCCACCTTTCTGCTTTCCCTTCTTTGCTTAGAACTGGGTTTCCATCTGAGCCCTTGACATTCATACAAGTGGTTCTCTTTTCTCCAAAGGCCTCTTTAATTTTCCTGTAGGCAGTATCTATCTTACCCTAGTGAGGTAAGCCTCTACATCCTTACATTTGCCCTCTAGCCATGCCTGCTTAGCCATTTTGCACTTCCTGTCAATCTCATTTTTGAGACGTTTGTATTCCTTTTTGCCTGCTTCATTTACTGCATTTTTATATTTTCGTCTTTCATCAATAAAATTCAGTATTTCTTCTGTCACCCAAGGATTTCTACTAGCCCTCGTCTTTTTACCTACTTGATCCTCTGCTGCCTTCACCACTTCATCCCTCAAAGCTATCCATTCTTCTTCTACTATATTTCTTTCCCTCATTCTTGTCAATTGTTCCTTTATGCTCTTCCTGAAACTCTCTACAACCTCTGGTTCTTTCAGTTTGTCCAGGTCCCACCTCCTCAAATCCCCACCTTCTTGCAGTTTCTTCAGTTTTAATCTACAGTTCATAACCAATAGATTGTGGTCAGAGTCCACATCTGCCCCTGGAAATGTCTTACAATTTAAAACCTGGTTCCTAAATCTCCGTCTTACCGTTATATAATCTATCTGAGATCTTCTAGTATCTACAGGGTTCTTTCCATGTATACAACCTTCTTTCACGATTCTTGAACCTATGATTAAGTTATGCCCTGCGCAAAATTCTACCAGGCGGCTTCCTCTTTCATTTCTTAGCCCCAATCCATATTCACCTACTACGTTTCCTTCTCTCCCTTTTCCTACTCTCGAATTCCAATCACCCATGACCATTAAATTTTCGTGTCCCTTCACTACCTGAATAATTTCTTTTATCTCATCATACATTTCATCAATTTCTTCGTCATCTGCAGAGCTAGTTGGCATATAAACTTGTACTACTGTTGTAGGCGTGGGCTTCGTGTCTATCTTGGCCACAATAATGCGTTCACTATGTTGTTTGTAGGAGCTTACCCGAACTTCTATTTTTTTTACTCATTATTAAACCTACTCCTGCATTACTCCTATTTGATTTTGTATTTATAATCCTGTATTCACCTGACCAAAAGTCTTGTTCCTCCTGCCACCGAACTTCCGTAATTCCCACTATATCTAACTTTAACCTATCCATTTCACTTTTTAAATTTTCTAATCTACCTGCCCGATTAAGGGATCTGACATTCCACGCTCCGATTCGTAGAACGCCAGTTTTCTTTCTCCTGATAACGACGTCCTCTTGAGTAGTCCCCGCCCGGAGATCCGAATGGGGGACTATTTTACCTCCGGAATATTTTACCCAAGAGGACGCCATCATCATTTATCCATACAGTAAAGCTGCATGCCCTCGGGAAAAATTACGGCCTTAGTTTCCCCCTGCTTTCAGCCGTTCGCAGTACCAGCACAGCAAGGCTGTTTTGGTTAATGTTACAAGGCCAGATCAGTCAATCATCCAGGCTGTTGCCCCTGCAACTACTGAAGAGACTGCCGCCCCTCTTCAGAAACCATACGTTTGTCTGGCCTCTCAACAGATACCCCTCCGTTGTGGTTGCACCTCCGGTACGGCTATCTGTGTCGCTGAGGCACGCAAGCCTCCCCACGAACGGCAAGGTCTATGGTTCATGGGGGGGATAGGTATACATACCTTAATGAAATATAGTATCACAAGCTCACATAAGGTGAACATGCAAACGTTAAAAACTGTCACTCTGTGCCTGACATACATCCCCTATTCCTGCTTCATTTTAAATGCAGCACAGGAATTCAAATTATCAACTGTAGAAGAATGCTCTACACTCTATAATTCAGAACAAGTGAACTGCATTGCATTTCATTTGACAAGCATGTAATCTCAATAGCAATAGTTGAAGTCTGCACTATCACGCTTCACTATTTTGGTAAAAAAGCGACTCTCAGCACTGGTAGTGCCATTCTTGACTACTGCCAAATGATTTCTTGCACAACCTAAATCACTTTTTGATGAAGTACAGCAAACCATATTCGGTTGGCGTATTACATTTTCGTCAACAGTACATTTCAAAAAAATTTGTGTGAAATCTTATAGTACTTAACTGCTAAGGTCATCAGTCTCTAAGCTTACACACTACTTAACCTAAATTATCCTAAGGACAAACACACACAACCATGCGGAGGGAGAACTCGAACCTCCGCCGGGACCAGCCACACAGTCCATGACTGCAGTACGTTTCCCTCGGCTAAATTTTGAACACTCAGCTGCCTTTTCTCAGTGTAACTATTCTTCCAGCTACCACATTTCCCGAGTCGTGTCCTTACATTTAAACTACAATCAGGTGTACTTTCATTCTGTATCTTCTCACTCCTTGCTTTGCACTGATGTGCACAGCACATTCATTTCTAGATTCACTGTTATAAATACAACGTTCAAAATGCAGTCGTTAAAAACGTAATACTCACGAAGATATAAGTGTATTACGCCACCTGGGGATCCAGAAGAAGCCGAAACGCAATTTGGCATAATAAAGTTTGATAAAAAGTGGTTGGCTGTTGTACTTCTTCAAGTATGTTTACTCCACAGCTCGACCGCCATTATTACAGACAAATTAAAACCAGGTTACTGCTCGTCTCGATTTAAATATGTACCATTACAGCGACAGGATTTACTTTAACTATCAAACAGAACGTTATCGTTTCTTGTCACGCACATTCCGCTGTAAACTGGAATTATTTGTTTCAATTTTAAGCAAAATGATCCAACTTTCTAACGCTCTCTCTTCACGCATATTGTTAATTAATTTTCGTTTCTTTCATCATATTTCCTTGCTTTACCCACCATCTGTATCATTCTCAGATTTCATACGAGTTGTTGATGCCTGATAACTATCACGCAGTTCTACTGCTCCAACGGAGACGTTCTTAATGTGACTAAGGTACAGTTGTCTTCACGCGAAGGTTGGTGTTCCGTTGCCTTCTTCTGAACTGACTTAATCAGCCAGTTGAAAAAGGCGACCTTCAGCTTAAAGTTAACCGCATGGTAATTCAGCAGAGAATGCTGAACTCTGTCAAAGGCGACAAAAGTGATAATCGATGGATAAAAATTCTAGTACTAACTGGGGTTCGATTCGAGAATGAGGGATTCGAGGTCTGGAACGTCATCACTGAGCCACATTGCTACACCAGTGTATACAGGGCGAACTTTAATAAAACCGACAAACAGCAGGAATGGATTCCTGACTGGGAATGGAGGAAAAAAGTTCCTGTGAACATGTGTCCGCAAATGCATCGTTGCCACGGCAGATGGCGGTGGCGAGTGGCAGTTCCTCTGACCACACGCCGTGAGTTCCTTGGGTGAGTTGGAGGCTGTGTGATTGATGTAGCGGACTGTACGCAGCAGAATGGCCCGGTACTCATGACCGACATGGTGTTTGTGTACGGCCAAGCGGTGGAAACGGTCGAGGGGCAGCAAGGCTACACCAAAGCAAGCACCCTCGCAGACACCAACCACATCACACGACATTTCAAGCCCTTTTTGGGCGTTTGTGTGATCGTGGGTCCTTCCAGATAGACAAATGTGCATGAAGGCGGCAGACTGTGCGTATACGAGATTTGGAGGACCGGGTTGTGCAGGATACTGAGGCGAACCCTATTACAAGCTCCAGGCACGAGACCCGCCAATATGGTGTAAGCCAAAGTACGTTTATGCGTATCGTGCACGACAACCGTTACTATGCCTATCCCCCGCAACAAGTGCAAGGATTATGAGCAGAGGATTTCACTCGAAGGAAAAGATTCTGTCGATGGTTTTTGCACCACACCATCACGATTATGGGATTTCTGTCATCGGTCCTCTTTACCGACAAAACAACCTTTACCAGAACTGGCATCATCAGTCGGCGTAATAGTCGTCTGTGGACTGTTTTGGAGAATGGTTGAGGCGTCTCGTCAGCATCTGTTCAGCATCAGTGTGTAGGCAGGGGTTTTTGGCGACCGCATGCTGGTCCCGTTATTATTCCAGAACGCCTGGACGGAGGAACGCACCCGGACTCCCTGCGGTATGCTCTGTCTGGGCTGCTCGAGAATACGCCTCTGGCATTACGACAGGTTATGTGGTTTCTGTATAACGGTGCATCATCCCACTTTCGCTGTAAAGTTCGCCGACACCTCAGCAGTATCTTCCCCGATTGTTGGAAAGGCCGCGGAAGCCCTGTAGCATGGCCTGCTAAATCACCGGACTTAAACCCCCTGGATTTTCATTTGTGGGAACATCTGAAAAGCGCTGTGTGCGCTGAACCAGTTCCTGAGGTGCAAACACTTCACCAGCGCGTTCACGATGCCTGTGACGCTATTCGGAGAGAGGCCAGAAAGTGCGGAAGAGTGGGGCAGTCCACGATGCGACGTGTGAACTCGTTCATTTCCGTGGAGGCCACACTGAATATCTTTCGTGACGTGGATGCAATACAGCTCTGTACTGTGTTCCGGGACGATTTGTTGTCGTTACACGTACACCATCCATTTCTGGACACACGTTAATACGATCTTCTTCTCCATTTCCAGTCAGGAATCCGTCCCTGCAGTTTGTCGTTTTTATTAAAGTTCACCCTGATATACTTTTTTAAAGAAAGGAGCAACTGCAGCATCCACCTAATGAAGACTTTTGTACTCCCTTCAATAATTAAACATGGAAAAGATTTTTAAACCACTTTTAATTTGCAGGCAATTTCAATGAGTTAAGTAGTGACGCTCCTGTATCTTCTTTTTCTTCTTCCGCTTTCCGATGTTCCTCTTCAGGACTTTTCGTTCTGTAGTTGATTGGTTCCCCTGTGATGTTTCTGTAGGAAACGACGATAGAAACAGTCTCAGACAGCAATCTTGAATTTTAGTACTTCCCCAAAAGTTTACGTTGTCTCGGACGAATCTAATTTCTTAATTTAGTTGGAAAAGCGTATTTTATTTTTGTTCTTTCTGTTTTTCAATCACTTTGCTGTAATTAAAATACTTCTGACATTGTAACAAAAGCAAACGAACATAAAATGAAAGTTGAACAGAATACAATTTCATTTACCGTATCAGGTCACTGTTTTTCTGCGTGCATTTCCTTTTAGCACCTTACCATACATCCATATGAATCGAAACATTCCAGCATCAGTAGTCCAAAATGGGTAACGTGCTAAAAGGAAATGGACACAGAAAAACAGTGCCCTGATAGGTTAAATGAAATTGCTTCTGCCAAATACTAATTGCGGATGTGTGTTTTGCTATCGAAACAAGGCCTCAAACTGACTGACTAACGTTAAATACGACACACACGCCAGAACGTAAAACCCACTCCGTGGATGCGACAGCGTTCAACGAATGTCCGCCTAGGTGCCAAACGACTTGGGCCCGTTGATACGGTGTGTTTACAACTTGTGAGATACGTTATCGCGTACCGCGCGGAGATGTTCAGCGTTTCAGATTAGTGAGCGCGTGTTAAGGTGTCTCTGGTTGCACTTCCGAGGCAGGGAAGCGGAAAGCGAGCGCCAAGCTGTTCTGAGTATACGGCAGAGAAGCTACAAACGCCCGTTAAGGTTCTAAGCGGCTTTGCGCGGACTTAGCCGTGTGTATAGCACGCTCCTCTGTGTCTGTGGACCACACGTAATCCCTGAGGTACGTTAGCTTCTCGCCCTGTTTGTTTGGACCACAGTCACTTCGTGAAGACGCTCACACAGGTACATCCACGATACACTCCTAGACAAAACTGCTTCTTTCAATGAATCTTACTTTGTTTTCTGTGCAAGATGCAATGCAACTAAAGAAAACTATACGGTAAAAGCCCACCCCTTATTTGTGTTCGACAATACATGGATCTACGCGTTTTCGTTAAATCCCCACAGAGGGCTGTCGATGTTCGCACAACTGATTATTATTATTTACCCCCCCCCCCTATATATAGTCGGTAATCAAAAAGGACTTTACAACTTCGGAATAACATACTATTTATTCAGATACCTTACATAATAGGTTGTTGTTGTTGTGGTCTTCAGTCCTGAGACTGGTTTGATGCAGCTCTCCATGCTACTCTATCCTGTGCCAGCTTCTTCATCTCCCAGTACCTACTGCAACCTACATCCTTCTCAATCTGCTTAGTGTATTCATCTCTTGGTCTCCCTCTACGATTTTTACCCTCCACGCTGCCCTCCAATACTAAATTGGTGATCCCTTGATGCCTCAGAACATGTCCTACCAACCGATCCCTTCTTCTGGTCAAGTTGTGCCACAAACTTCTCTTCTCCCCAATCCTATTCAACACCTCCTCATTAGTTATGTGATCTACCCATCTAATCTTCAGCATTCTTCTGTAGCACCACATTTCGAAAGCTTCTATTCTCTTCTTGTCCAAACTATTTATCGTCCATGTTTCACTTCCATACATGGCTACACTCCATACAAATACTTTCAGAAATGACTTCCTGACACTTAGGTACACGAATACATAATAGGTACGTATGTCATTTTGTAGCATACAACCTCAAGTTTCACATAAAAGAGTGAAGTGTCACGCCGTGTTGGTTTTTGTGCACTGTAGACAAGGCGCTCCCTAATCTGTTCAGTATAATGATCAACAGGCAGGCGACCTGATGGTTTATCATGCCGCAGGGAACGACCCGTCTCAACAAAGTTCTCGTGCCAAGAGTAAATTTTAGGCCTACTTGGAGGTTCTTCAGCGTATTCGGAGTGAAATTTACGCCATGCAGCTGTTGCAGAGTACGTTATCATGAAATCAAAACACACACCGAGCACGCTCCGCACCAGTAGAAGTGGCGGCCGGAGTGGCCGTGCGGTTCTAGGCGCTGCAGTCTGGAACCGCGAGACCGCTACGGTCGCAGGTTGGAATCCTGCCTCGGGCATGGATGTGTGTGATGTCCTTAGGTTAGTTAGGTTTAAGTAGTTCGAAGTTCTAGGGGACTGATGACCTCAGAAGTTGAGTCCCATAGTGCTCAGAACCATTTGAACCAGTAAAAGTAACCATTTTAACTGTGCTACACAACGCTGGCGCTCCTGCTGACGCAATGGGGTACTTATGCACTAAGTGTATTAGACTTAATGCTTGCTTGCTACGAAACAATACATCTACCAGTTCTGTAAGTTATCTCAATAAATGTCTATATCATTCCAAAGTTGTAAAGTCCTTTTTGACTTGTCGTGTATTTTTATAACGCATCTTTAGCAGTTATTCTATTTAATGCGAGGTACCTATTTCTTCATTTGTTATTAACTTTAGTGCAACTATTTTGTACGTACCTTATTGTAAGAACTACTTTGCGTCCTGAATGGCTGTAACTGACGTAATTCGGTAGCGGTGGGCGGAGCATCGGGTATTCAAGCATCAACTCCTTTGCTCTCGTCGGAAGCTGACGTTCGTTGAATCACAACACCTGCTCCGCTCACCGTCTCCGCCTGCCATCATGGGCCTAATTTATTCTTTCAATTTTCGTTATATGTCATGTATTCTATGAATCATTTCTGTTATGAGATATCCCTGTAAATCTGTTCTGTTTTCATATAGGGTACGGCAAAAAGATCGTACGTTTTTAGAACAGATAGTATTCAGACTCAGGTAGTAGGAGTGGGGGGAGTGACGTGGTCACTTGTTTGGTAGCTCCTGCCATTTTGTTTAGTTGAGGTCATGGAGACATTGACTGTGCAACTACGATAGTTTTGTGCGCAATAATCTATCGTTCCAGTTCAGTGTGAGGTCCGTCGACATTTCAATCTTGCGAGAAATGGTAGTGTTGCCACTCGTAACACCATTTTACATTGGGCTGAATCATCTCGTTTGCGAGGAACAGTGGTGAATAGAAAACCGCCACCGGTTCCTCGCTCAGTACGCACTGCAGAAAATGTTGACAGGGTTCGACAAGCCATACTCCGTAGTGATGGTCGATCTGCTGGGAGAAGTCCTGTTGGGTTGCGACTCAGTAATCGGTCAGTCAGACGTTTCTTGCATACTAATCTAGGATTTCATCCCTGCAAAATTGGTAATGGTGCAACAACTGACCCCTAGAGATTTTGCATAGAGGCTAAATTTTGCTCGAGAAATGAAGGCCATACTTGAGCAAAATGACAACAACATCAATTTGTTTATGAGTGATGAATCTCATTTCATTTGAACGGCATGGTAAATTAGCAGAACTGTAGTTACTGGGCCACTGAAAATTCAAAACTAATGCACGAGAGACCATTACATTGTCCTAAGATGACTGTTTGGTGTGCTGTAATCGGTACAGATGTTGTTGGTCCATACTTTCTCCAAGACGATAACGGGAACACTGTAACTGTAACCTCAGAACGTTAAAGACAATCCGGAGAGTTTGGTTTCAGCAGGACAGGGTCACAAATGAAAATGGTTCTGAGCACTATGGGACTTAACATCTGAGGTCATCAGTCCCCTGGAACTTAGAACTACTTAAACCTAACTAACCTAAGGACATCACACACACATCCATGCCCGAGGCAGGATTCGAACCTGCGACCGTAGCGGTCTCGCGGTTCCGGACTGAAGCGCCTAGAACCGCTCGGTCACCGCGGCCGGCTGGACAGTGTCACAGTTCACACATCAAGATTGTCAGTGGAAGCTATTCGAACCGTTTTCCGCGGTCGCATCATTTCCAGGTTTGATGACGTTAGTTGGCCTTCTTGTTCCCCACTATGTGCGACTACATCTTGTGTGGTTACCTCAAGTCACGTGTATACGAGGATAAACCACGTGCTCTTGAAGCATTGACGGAAGCAATTCGTGTGGAAGTCGTTCAAATTGACAGAGCAATGTTGGAGAGAGTGGAAACCAACTTGAGAGAGCAGCTTGAGAAGTGCATCGCTGAAACTGGCCGTCACCTGGGAGATGATGTTTCCAAGCATTAATTTAGTAAAATGGCAATGTCATTCGAGTACTAACAAACTGCCTGCTGGCTTTTGTCTCGGGTTCTTTGGTCGGTGTTCATCTGATGATTTTTCTTACGTTTCGCCAGCACGAGTGGCTGGCACTCAAAGTTTCACTCTCCATTGCTGGTGGTGAACTGGAGCCTGCGGCCGTAGACTGTAAGATATGTACCTGGCGCGCCAACGTCCGAGGGCTTCTCTGCGGTCATTTTCGATGCAGTTCCCCTCTTGCTACCTGCGACGGTCGTTCGCTGCAGCGCGGGAAGCTGGGATCCATTTACCTCGAGGCTTCCTTCTTTCTTGTTGAAGGTGTGCTTGTATTTCTAGGGCTTCTCTGAACAAGCGGGTGTGATAATTCTTCTCTACAGGCAGAACTTCGGTGTCGGCGAATTTTACTACGTGGTCGGTCTCACAGAGTGCGTGCTCTGCCACGGCCGATTTCTCCACCTGCCTCAACCTGCAATGTCGCTTACGTTCCGTGATCCTGGTGTTGATTGATCGTCCAGTCACTCCGACATAAACTTTTCCGCGGTATATTTCCAACATTGCAAGTGGGCCCCTTTTCTCCTTTGCCGATCTAAGACACTCTTTGATCTCCTTTGTCGGTTTGAAAATAGTATTTACTCAGTTGCGTAAAGTACGGCAGATCACGTCCGTCACTCTGGGAATGTATGCCAGAAAGGCCGCACCCGACATTTCTTTTTCTGATTTGTCACTTAGCCGAATATGTGAGCCGCAGCGCCTCAGACGCGAAATGTAACACCTGGAAAGTGTTCTGAGGAGCAATGGATACTCCACAAGGTGTATTTGGAGTGTAACAGAGCCAAACACTCGGCGAGTTTCTTTGAAGCTCAAGTAATGATTCATATACAATTTTTTTTTGAACGTCGGTCGTTTATGCCTCACCCTGTGTTTCAGCACAAATGGCGTGAAGACAGTCACATTGTGGTCGAAACCCGCGGCGATTTGCAAATATTTTATTTCCGTCAAGGCTGTTTTTAATGCAATTTTAAAACAAAAATTAATCGTGCAACTTTACGTTTTCGACAAGAGAGTAAAATTTTGTAGCTACACTACTGGCCATTAAAATTGCTACACCAAGAAGAAATGCAGATGATAAACGGGTATTCATTGTACAAATATATTATACTGGAACTGACATGTGATTACATTTTCACGCAATTTGGGTGCATAGATCCTGCGAAAACAGTACCCAGAACAACCACATCTGGTCATAATAACGGCCTTCATACGCCTGGGCATTGAGTCAAACAGAGCTTGGATGGCGTGTACAGGTACAGCTGCCCATGCAGCTTCAACACGATAGCACAGTTCATCAAGAGTAGTGACTGGCGTACTGTGACGAGCCAGTTGCTCGGCCACCATTGACCAGACGTTTTCAGTTGGTGAGAGATCTGGAGAATGAGCTGGCCAGGGCAGCAGTCGAACATTCTCTGTACCCTGAAAGACCCGTACAGGACCTGCAACATGCGGTCGTGCATTATCCTACTGAAATCAAGGGTTTCGCAGGGATCGAATGAAAGATAGAGCCACGTGTCGTAACACATCTGAAATGTAACGTCCACTGTTCAAAGTGCCGTCAATGCGGGCAAGAGGTGACCGAGACGTGTAACCAATGGCACCCCATACCATCACGCCGGGTGATACGCGAGTAAGACGATGACGAATTCACGCTTCCAAAGTGCGTTCACCGCGATGTCGCCAAACACGGATGCGACCATCATGATGCTGTAAACAGAACCTGGATTCATCCGAAAAAATGACGTTTTGCCATTCGTGCACCCAGGTTCGTCGTCGTACACCATCGCAGGCGCTCCTGTCTGTGATGCAGCGTCAAAAGTAACCGCAGCCACGGTCTCCGAGTTGATAGTCCATGCTGCTGCAAACGTCGTCGAACTGTTCGTGCAGATGGTTGTTGTCTTGCAAACGTCCCCATCTGTTGACTCGGGGATCGAGACGTGGCTGCACGATCCGTTACAGCCTTCCGGATAAGATGCCTGTCATCTCGACTGCTAGTGATAAGAGGCCATTGGGATCCAGCAAGGCGTTCCGTATTACCCTCCTGAACCCACAGATTCCATGTTCTGCTAACAGTCATTGGATATCAACCACCGCGAGCAGCAATGTCGCGATACGATAAACCGCAATAGCGATAGGCTACAATCCGACCTTTATCAAAGTCGGAAACGTGATGGTACGCATTTCTCGTCGTTACACGAGGCGTCACAACAACGTTTCACCAGGCAACGCCGGTCAACTGCTGTTTGTGTATGAGAAATCTGTTCGAAACTGTCCTCATGTCAGCACGTTGTAGGTGTCGCCACCGGCGCCAACCTTGTGTGAATGCTCTGAAAAGCTAATCATTTGCATATCACAGCATCTTGTTCCTGTCGGTTAAATTTCGCGTCTGTAGTACGTCATCTTCGTGGTGTAGCCATTTTAATGGTCAGTGGTGTACTTCCAATAAAAAAAAGTCAGCTTTTCGTAAACATGAGGGGGGAGGGTTGGAGGGGGGTGGGGAGGGGAGGGGGAGGGGAGGGGATGGGTAGACTTGTAACGAGGGCGCGTGCCCTGACCTGTCAGAAATCTCGAGGGAGGGCAAAGCGGGCGTCATCGCAGGGGCAGCAACCGCTGTCCGGGTCTGACTGAAGGAAAAGAGCGCCCGCCAGAGCTGCAGACGTCGGCGGCGCGTTGGTGACAAAGCGTCAGATGTAATATATCCCGGCATCCGACGGCTGGCTGCCCTCGCGTCCCGCCGGTGACAAAGGGCGCGCGCGCGCCCATACACACACACACACACACACACACACACACACACACACACACACACACACACACACACACACACAGAAAGAGGCGAATTCTCGGGAATGAGAGGGCCCTGCCAGCCGCAAAGGAGGCGGCAGCCGGCGGGCCGCCGCCATACATCGCCACGGCCCGCGTTCTCGCAGACCGCCCCACAAACACCAGCCTGTGTCGGCCGCACAATTACAGCTGTCCGCCGACGTCGAAATGAATCGGCTGCGCCACGCCGGCGGCAAGACGTATCGCGAGCGGCGACACCCTAGAGGGCACGGCGACATTTTAACACGGGTAGAGAAAAACGCGACGCCTCTCACAGTCTGTTAAAAATAGCGCAAGAACTTCTCAGGAAAATAAGTGTGGGCTTCACGGTAAGACTGGTGATGTAAGAGACGTACAAGGACCGAGAGAGAAAAATAATAACTGAAGGGAAAGAACGAAATACTCGGATAAGAAAGGTATACGACAGGGATGTAGTCTTACGCCCATACGGTTCAATCTACACATCAAAGAAGCAATGACGGAAATGAAAGGAAGGTTGAGGAGTGAGATTAAAATTACGGTACGAAGGATATTGCTATCCTCAGAGAAAATGAGGAAGAACTCGGGAATCTGCGAAATGGAGTGAGCAGTATAAGCAGCACACACTATGGACGTCAAGTAAATCGAAGAAAAACGAAAGTAATGAGGAATAGCAGGAATGAGATAAATGATAAAGTTAGCATCAAAATTGAGAAGCACGGTGTAGACCAGGTCACGGAATTCTGCCTTTTTGGAAGCAAAATAACCCACGATAGACGAGACAAGGAGGACATTAAAAAAAGCAGACTTACGCAGTCAAACAGGGCGTTTCTGGCCAAGAGAGGTCTGCTACTACTCCAACATATGCCTCAATTCGATGATGATGATGTTTGGTTTGTAGGGCGCTCAACGGCGCGGTTATCAGCGCCTGTACAATTTCCCAACCTTTGCTCAGCCCAATTTCGCCACTTTCCTGGATGATGATGAAATGATGAGGACAACACAAACACCCAGTCATCTCGAGGCAGGTGAAAATACCTGACCCCGCCGGGAATCGAACCCGGGACCCCGTGCTCGGGAAGCGAGAACGCAACCGCGAGACCACGAGCGGCGGACTCAATTCGAAGAAGGAATTTCTGAGAATGTACGTTTGTAGAGCAGCATTGTGTGGAAGCGAATATGGACTGTGGGGAAACAGCAAAAGAAGAGAATCGAAGCGTCTGAGATGTGGTAGTATAGATCGACGTTGATAATCAGAGGAGTAACTTGAGGCAGCTGCAGAATCAAAAAACTTAGGGGAAAAACTGGACTCTAATACATATATCTTAAAAAGTAAGCTAAATGAGAACATTCGCTTAAGTGTGACTCTGAGAAGGGAAGGTTGGCTGAGAAGCGGAAAACGTGGGGTGGGGGGCGCAGGGGAGAGAGCTAGGAAACTGAGAGTCCCTGGGGTGTTAAAAAGAAAGGCATACAGTGGTCGAGCAGCTCCACGTAAGCCACGCATTTCTGTGTATAGAGCTGGTGTAAAGAGTGACGCCACTGGATACTGGATAACTGATTTCGAATGATAACCCACGCTACAACCTATGGCAATCTGATGGAGGAGTTTGGACTTGCAGAATGCATAGAGAACGTTGTCTGCAATCATTTCTAATGCCAAGAGTGAACTACGGGACGAAATGCTGTTATGGTTTGGCAGTGTTCGTCGTGGTTAGGGTGTGGTCCCCTTATTCTACTGAAGAAGCACTGTGTACTGCGCACAGTGGAGGAACAGTTCGTAGACGATGACTGATTGTATCAGCACCCTGTCATAAACCAGGGTCTCTCAGGCAATGGTTTGTGGACAATAACACTCCTGAAATGGAATGGCCTGCCCAGAGATCCGACATGAACCCAATGGAACAGATCTGAAATGAGTTAGACCATCGACTTCGCTCCGGACTCAGGTATCCAACATCACTACCTTCTCTGGCGTCAGCTCCTGAAGAAGAATGGGGTGTCATCCTTCACAGACATTCAGACACCTCGATGAAAACGTTCCCAAGTGAGTTCAAGTCATAACAAGGGTGAAGGATGGACACACCTGATATTATTGTTTATTGACAGGTGTCCGGGTACTTTTGATCACAAAGTGTAGATAGAAAGGTCACGGGTTCGGTACCTCATCATTCCCAGGATTTCAATCTGTCACTTGTGGCTTTTACCCCCTATGGTACAGTTTCTTAATGTGAAAAGTCTGAGCCACATCGTGGATCGGAGTCCACGTGAAACAGACTGTCTCCCTGTAACTGGATGGGGAAGTCAGTCAGAAGGTATGCTATCTCCAGTGCAACCACGCCTATTATACCACTGTGGTGTTCCAACCAACCTTCGCGTCGATGACAGCTTTACTTTTATGGAGTACACGTCAGTGAATAATCCGGAAATGCTGAGGCTTCAATGTGACGTCACTGAGGCGACAGCAGCCCTGCGACAACTCGGATGCAGTGGATCACCGGCACGGGTATACAGACTGACGTCCCCCCTCCCCCCCTCCCACCCTCTCATCTTGCAGTCTACATCGCTGGCTGGGTGCTCGCGGGCACTCGTGTTATCCGCCACGGCTCTGCGGCGATAAATCAGCCCGCGACACGCGGAGAGCACAGCTCAACACAGCAGGCCGGCGCCCGCAACTTTATTAATCAGCCAGGAATGTGACAGCTGGCGGCGCGCCACGTCCCTGCCCGGACAGTGCGTGTAACACGCCGCCGACAGCGGCGAAAAATGTGGCTGGCAAGGGTGGGGGACCGTGCGAGTTTAGTAACGCACACACTGCTGCTCCGATTTCACGTGGCCGCATCGTGTTCCCTCTGTGTTCTGCTGAGAAACTCGAATTTGTAAGCAGTTTCCCCGACGTGCGGATCGCCAATTTATGCGAAGAACATCTTCGTGATTTCATCTGCAAATCAATGGGTCTGAGAGCAAATAAAAATGTGAAACTTCCTCAGTCCATCCGAAAAGCTAGAGATTATCTCTATTTGCCTCCAAAATCTTTACAGGATGCTAATTTCTTCTGCCACCATCGGTCGAGCTAATACTGACACTCATGAAGAAGAGGTGTTTCTCTCGGTCTTGATACACTTGCCACTACATTCTGAGGAACTGTTCCGAAGTTCAGTGGCAAACGCTACCAAAAGAGTGGAAGCGAGGCACTCTGTTCAGTTATAGAATAAAAGTCCGTAGAAAAAGCGCAGTGACCTCCCGAGAACACTGGGATACGTCCTCTGTCTTGGTTTGTAAAAGTAAACCATCCTTTCAGTGAATCATTGACTTTGCAACAGCTTGTTCAAAAAATGGCTCTGAGCACTATGGGACTTAACTGCTGTAGTCATCAGTCCCTTATAACTTAGAACTACTTAAACCTAACTAACCTTAGGACATCACACACATCCATGCCCAAGGTAGGATTCCAACCTGTGACCGTAGCAGTCGCGCGGTTCCGGACTGAAGCGCCTAGAACCGCTAGGCCACTCCGGCCGGCGCAACAGCTTGCACTTGACCTTTTGGCAAAAGATCAAAGCTCGAGTTTTAGTCCGGCACACGATTGTTATACATCTGTGAGCTGATTGTTGCAGAGAAAAATCGATAAAGAAAGAACAGTAAAAGCACACAGTATGAATCGCTAGCCACTTAATGGGGGTCTCTGGAAAAAAAAAAAACTGGCGAAGTTTTAAAAACCTCGAAATTTAGTGCGAACTTCAATGTGAAATTTAGTGCGAACTTCAATGCGAGATGCCTTTAATAGTTTGCATAATCAAACTTGTTTCCATATGTGGCAGAAGATCCAAGGCTATTCTGGTCGTACGTGAAGTATGTCATCGGCAAGACGCTATCAGTACCTCATTGCACTACAGCAATGGTGATGTCACTGATGACAGTGCTACTAAAGCAGAGTTAGTGAACACGGTTTTCCAAAATTCCTTCACCGAAAAGACGAAGCAAATGTTCCAGAACTCGAACCTAGAAATGCAGCCAACATGAGTAACTTACAATCAGATATCCCCTGTGTAACGAAGCAGCTTAAATCACTTAATAAAGGCCAGGCCTCTGGTCCAGACTGTACAGCACTTATGTTTCTTCCAGCGTGTATACAATAGCTCCATATCTAGCATCGTTCGTAGATAGATTCGCACTTAAAGACTGGAAAGTTGCACAAGTTACACCAGTACTCAAGAAAGGAAATGGGACTAATTCACCGAATTACAGACCCGTATCTCTAATGTCGATTTGCAGTACGATTTTGTAGCATATATTCTAACATTATGAATTACTAGAAAAAAACAATTTATTGACAAATAGCCAATAGGGATTCAGAAAATATCGTTCTTGTGAAACACAGGTAGCTCTTTATTCTCATGAAGTAATGAGTGCTATCGACAGGTGTTCTCAAATTAGTTCCATATTTCTACATTTCCAAAAGGCTTTTGACAGCGTTCTTGACAAGCGACTTCTTGTAAATTGCACGCCTATGGAGTATCGCCTCAACTGCGCGACTGGATTCGTGATTTCCTATGAGAAAGGTCACAGTCCGTAATAACTGGCGGAAAGCCATAAAGTAAAGCGCAAGTGATGTCTGGCGTTTCACACGGGTTATACGAGCTCTGCTCTTCCTAATTTATATAAACGATGCGGAAGACATTCTGAACAGCTCTCTTAGATTACTGGCAGGTGGTGATGTTATTTAGTGTCTAGTACAGTCATCATGTGATCGAAACCAATTGCAAAATATCTGTATGGTGCGAAAAGTGGCAACGGATTCTAAATGAATTGATGCGAATGAGTACTAAAAGGAATCTGCTAAATTTCGGTTACGCGATAAATCCCTCAAATCTGAACGCTGTGAATTCAAGTAAATATTTAGGGGTAACAATTACGAATAAGCTACACTGGAACGATCACATATCTGTCTAGTGTTGTGGAGAAAGCGAATGAAAGACTGCGTTTTATTGGCAGAAGACTTAGAAAATGCAACAGGTATACTAAAGAGACTGCCTACACCATGCTTGTCCGCCCGTCTTCTGGATTATCGCTGCGTGCTGTTGGATCCGCATCAGGTAGGACTGATAGAGAACATCTAAAAAGTTCAAAGAAAGGCAGCCTGTTTGTACATCACTGAACACGGGAAATGATATGCGAGTTGGGGAGAATCATAGAACGAACGCGTTATTCCTTGCGGCAGGATCTTCTCATGAAATTTGTCACCAGCTTTGTCCTCCGACTGCGAAAATACTCTGTTAGCACGTACGTACATTGACAGAAATGATTACGACAATAAAAGATGACAAATCGCACCTCGCACGGAACGAGTTAAGTGGTCGTTTTTGCCGCACTCAGTTTGCGAGGGGAACGGTAGAGAATTAGTGTGAAAGTTGCCAGAGACTGCAGGGTAATCATGAGCATGTACGTGTGGCTACATCTGCTCGACGAGTAGACGACACCTGTGGATTGTATTTGAAGCAATCGCACGCATGTAGCGAGCGATGGGAAGACCGCAGCTGAAGAAGAATCGCTGACGAACATACTCAAAAGAGCAGCCGCGGCGCAGCAGAGTGGCAGGAAGGAAGTGAGGTGAGGTGGGAGGTTCTGAGGAGGGTCGCCCCCACACAGGGGGAGGCAGAGTCGATGAATTCTTCAGCAGCCGCCGCTGAGCGCCGTGTGGGACAGGCCGGCAGGCAGGCAGGCAGGCAGACAGGGGCCGGGCGGCGGCTCAAATCGACTTCCGCGACACCCGAGGGCGACAAAGCGATTGTCTTCTGCTCTCCCTACAAGGGCGGCGGCCGCGCGGGTCTTTAAGCGCGTTTCGAGCTGCAATCTCGTGCTCGGTGCTAGGCTGGAGTCATCAGTTTATTGTCGCAGGAAGAAGGGTGACAGGATAGGACTAGCGAGGGTGACATGGAGGGGGGTGGGGGCGAAAGGGGGACACAGAGAAATACGACAGGAGACTGGGACGTGAGAGGGAATCGAGGCGAAGGACGGGGAATAACTTGTTGAAATGTGGACACTGGAAAGGCGGCAAACGTCAGCTTCCGAATTATTTATTAACTACCAGCCTACCTCAGCTTCGCACGAATTATACTAAGCGAAAGCGTGTCTCAGCTTGTCCCTAGTTATTCGATCGTTCCTGAGAACCTAAGGAAAAGTTTTCGAGATACTTCACGTGCCTTCCAGCGAGTGAACAGTTCGACAGAAGCTGTGGTACCGTGGCTACCGTCACGGCTTCACGCTAGGTTCTAGAACCGCTCGGCCACCGCGGCCGGCGAAAGCAGATTCACTAAGATGTATGTTGCAGTACTTATCCAGAGATGAAGCTTGCACAGGACAGAGAACCGTAGAGAGCTGCATGAAACCAGTTTTCAGACTAACAACAACAACAACCGCCTTTCAGCGGTGTTTTATTCTGACTGACAACGATTGTTAGATACAAAGTTCTGAGCTTTTAGCTCTAATGGTTCTGTTATACGTTCACCTGAAGTTGTGGATTTTACTGTCGTGAAACCGATAGTAATGTAAAAATAAAGGAATTTTCATTACTCACTCACAGTGTAATTCACATTTATCATTCTTTTCAAATAACTTCAGAGATGCGCTGCTGAAAAGCTGTTTTCTCATTTCACAGGCGAGGACATATCATTTCCGTTTCATTGAAGCAGTTCAGCTGGCCAGAAATACCAGTTAGCAGGTAGAACTGCCAGTTCCTTTTAGTTGATAGTTGCGACTGATGACACTGTAACATTTACGGTGATAAATCGCATTTCAACGTTGGTAGAGTCCCGAGGAAAACAAATTATTAATTATTGAACTGCGACTTTAAGGGGACCAAGCCCTGCCTATCTAACCCATGTTAATTTAGGCAAGTATTTGACCCATTACTGAAAAAACTATCTGATGCAGGACCTTAATATTTTTACTGCATGTTACATGATGTTAAGAGTCAACTGTACTAAAATCTACTTTACTCATTTTACAGTTTTAAAGAAATACTTTTTTTAAATTTGTTAACAAGAAATATTAATTTTTTTCTGCAGGAAATATTTTTTTTGTGATCTTCCTAATGGGGGGAATATTAATGAATGTAGTACCAGAGGTGGCTTTCTGTGTTATGTAGAGTCTCTGAACATTTCATTCATTTATCTATGATAGTTTCTGATATAATGGGGCATATGTACTAAAAATTTTAGTTTGCAGGAAGTTGACTTTAAAGAAAAAATCTTTTGAAATTTGTTACTTACAGTTCATTAAAACTGTCCTGCTGCATATGATGGCCCTCACTTGGCCTCTAGAAGGTCTTCCAGCTTCTTTTTCAACTTCCTGGATGTTTGTCTTGCTTTCTTAGCCATATTAGATGCAGACCTGTCTGCATCGGCTATCCTCATTTTATCGCAATATTGCAGTCCAGTGATCATATTCTCACCAGCATTAATTCCCAGCTTTTTCAGTACCCAACACTTTCCAATACTACCACAATACAATGTAATAACAGCATCATGAACTCCTAGTTTCATTGTATGCATGCCTACAAATACAGTTTTAGAAAGGCGGTTCCAAATTATGCTGTTGAAACATTCATTTGGGTTCTGTGTCTGCCCATGCAGACATTTCCTTGGTAGGTCAGGATGAGCCAAGTCTCTGAAAATAGGTTTAATTGCTGTAATAACAGCAGCAGGAAGAGAATGCTGGTGAGAATAAGATTCTCCAGTTGCCTGAGCCCTATTGTATTTGCACCACGAATTTTCTCCTGATGGTCACAATCCATAACATGGCTTATCAATCAGTAGAGGACTTATGGAAAAATATGGCCTAAACATCTCTCTTCATTGGCTCCAGATTTTTTTTAATTTCTCCTAATTGCCTGCTCATAGTATACCTGCAAGTTTTCTATTTCAGTTTTAGTTGCCGGCTGCAGTGCCATGCGGTTCTAGGCGCTACAGCCGGAACCGCGCGACCGCTACGGTCGCAGGTTCGAATCCTGCCTCGGGCATGGATGTGTGTGATGTCCTTAGGTTAGTTAGGTTTAAGTAGTTCTAAATTCTAGTGGACTGATGACCAAAGAAGTTAAGGCCCATAGTGCTCAGAGCCATTTAAACCAGTTTTAGTTAACCGACCCTGTCCAGTCAACAATTTTCCATCTTCTAATTTTTTTCCTCTCATATCAACAGTTAGTTTCCTCAGCCTTGTTCCCAAACGTTTTTGAACATGGCCTACACATTCTATTTTGCTAATAATGGCATCTCCATACGGCTTAGAGATGACAGTGGATGACAGAAAAGTGGGCGTGGCACATAAACACACGTGGTAGGAAAATGCTCTTTAAATGCTCGAAAAAAAATTTTTTTTCAGCAAAATCCTTTTCAGAGTACTTAAATAAAACCTTAATCTGTCGAAATATGATGAAAACTAAAAATCGATTTTTTTTTTACCTGAACCACGGTGTGGTCTCCTTAAGTTGTGAAAACAAAAAGCATCTAAGAATCGAAGCTGCCGGGAAGTAGGATTTACAGAGATCACTGGTATCGGAAAGTGACGGTTTAGTCCACCCCTAATGGCTGTTCTTAAGAGCTTGCTTTGGCTCTGGCTTCAGAGCCGACCAGGGAGGCCGTGGTGTAGGCGGCGCTGGGAAGTAGCAAGCAGGTGGGGGTGGGGGTGGGGGTGGGGGAGAGCACAGGGCCTGCCTGCCCGCCCCAGCGTCGCTTCGCCCGCACTGTGCTCTGCTCTGGCCTTCTCTCCCGGTAATTCACGTTCGACCCGGCCGGCCGGTTCCAGCCCTGCAAACAGCCGCTCGGCCCGGCCGAGGCGGGCCCGCTATTGGATTTCCCGAGCCGCCCCCAGGGGTGGCCAGGCCGCGAGGGTCGCCGCAACCTTCTCTCCACCAGTCGGCAACTACAACAGCGTCTGGACTAAACTACACACTGGTGCTACGCTCTGGGAAAGAAAACAAGTACTGTGGGAAATGAGGTGTCTATAAGAAAGGAAGAAAACAAATGAAACATTCGACGCCCCTATGAATCATGCTCGAAATCATGTGCACAAAATGAGGTGCCGATTGAGGATGCGCATTCTCTTTCCTGATATTTTAAGAGTTCTCCATTGAAAAAATTTTGTGAGTGAAAAATTGTTGGACCTTTTACACCTTGAGGCAAAGCTGACAGAAATTGTCAAGCTGCCGTAACAGCAGCTCGCACGGTCTACGTAATCCACAAGAAACATATCCTCCAGTACTCTTTGAAATTCTAAGATTGTTAGTCAAATATCAAACTTTAAATCCTCAATCGGCTCCTCATTTGCTGTACATGACTTCGAAGACCACTCAAAGGTGCGTCGAATGTTTCATCTACTTTATTTCCTACCTTTTGACAATCATTACACAAAACATTTGACCATTTTTTACGAAGTATTTATTTTCAAGTTCTGCTCAGAACGCACCATCATCTTCACAGCTTATTTGCTTACTAGCGTCTTCTAGTCTCGAAATATCCTGAATTGACTATTCGATTGAAAGGAAGCCATGTTGATAGTTAACTATTACACCAATTCAACATTTTACGAGCAAACCAGCCAGGCCTTGAAGAGATCAATTTCTGACACTTGCTTTCCAAGTGTCTTCTGTCCTCTAAATATACTGAATTTAGTTTTACGACCTGAAGCCTTTCTGACAGTTACTGGTCATACCAACGTAACTTTTTTGTGCACAATAGTCATGCCATGAAGAGATGACCTTTTGCATATATCATTTATATAATTGCCAGCAGATATTCGTGTAATATTTTAATTTCCCTTCAAATCACTAATTAAGCTTCTCTTAAATACCTTGATTACTTTGAAGGCAATTGAATCATCATCATCATCATCATTTTTTTTTTCAAAACTACACCTCATTCTGGTCAATCTGATACCTCATTCCCACATTTCCGACTTCGTTTGCCGATGAAATTTCGAAAAAAATCCATCGGTATTATAAGGACCCTTCTTGACTCTCCGCTACAAGATTTGACCAAAAATTATTGCGACAAAATGGGAACCATGTACTTCACGATCATAGCAAAACTCGCTAACCACCATATCTACATTGGTGCCTGGAATTTTCCTTCTACGTGACTCTGTAATTTGACGTGTTACCCGAAACAAACACATTACTAATACGAAGAACAAAGATTAAGCGCTCTCATTTCCGCCGTCGCGTTTCCTAACAGGTTAACCACCAACTATGGAATGCGAACTACCCCTCTGGCGCCAGTTCAGACTTCCAGTCGTCCTGTAAGGCCCAGAAATGTGGTCTATGAGCTCAGACAGTACCCTCGTATGAAAAGCGGTTGGAACACAGAATGCACCCACGGACACTATCGAATGTGATCCACTTGGTGCTCCACGTGTCACGGTGTGCGGAAGCGCACCGTTGCGAAGGCGTACTGACCACCAGACCTTTCAACGGTGAACTCACCCTCAACGTTATTATTGTGACGCCGTACTCCTTCGCCGTGTGCGTCTTTCCAGAACTGCATCTGGCCGTGACTTCATTTGTACGGAGAACAAAGCGCGACAGCATGGAGCAGCGCAGGTAGAGCAGCTCTTGGAACGAGAGGATAGGCCTTCCAGCTACCCCGATACAAATCCCATCGACTACGTGTGGGATGCATTGGGGAGACGCACTACGTCGTGTCCACATGCCCCAGCGACCATGCAGCAATTGACAACGGCGCCGGTGGACGAACAGAAAGCCCTGCAGCAATAACTCGCTACCAACATTGCGGCCAACATGGTAGCACGTCGCAGAGCAGGCATTGCCGCTTGTAGCTGCCGCACACCGTATTAAGAACCATGCCTCGCCTCTTTAATGTCTAGGGCACTACCATATGCGATAGCTTCCGCATGATTATTGTCTTTCAATAATAGTGTCATTTCTGCTTGTCTCATCGTGTATTTCTTTCATCAGTTATCGTCTGTAGTAGACTGTAGCAGTTCTCTCTGTTTATCGTCCAAGTGTCTTCGAGCTGTGGTACTTAGCAGCGACACATAATGCGACAGTTACTTTCGTTCTCAAGTTTTGCACACCGGTGTATTCAAACATCGCACATCTCTAATATTAATAGCGGTAGGGATAAAGCCTAACCTAAGAGGTTCGCATTTGAAGCAGATCCGTGTACTTGCCAGTTTTCGGTGATCTCCATGTCCACACTAGCGACCTCGCGCACGGGCCAGAAACAACGCATAATCGGAGACGCTAAGTATGGGTTAAAATGTTTAATTATTTTTCCCTAATTTTTATTCTCATAAATGGTAATGTAATGATGGAGTTATGATAAGAAAATCCTTACTCAGTTGTAAAGAAGAACTCGATTTTGTTACATGCCAAAGATTGCATTTAACACGCTGAAACTTCGATAAGTTGTAAAAGTGTTAACGCAAAGACACTGAGAATTAATGAAAGAGCGTTGTCACTTTATCTTCTTAGGAATGCATTCGATTTCGGTACAATGGAAATTTAGTCTGCCAGCTTCTTTGTATTCCTACAATACTAACGACAGTACCGAGACTCCACTAAGGAACGAATTCATGGCGGTAAGCCCCTTGATTTTCAACAATGGCCTACTTATTCTTTCATTGTGGCAAATGCTGAAAGTTATCAGTTGTCTCAGAATCGTTCCAGTTCACATTAAAATGGATAACTGGTCGACAAGTGGAAGTTCCAATGGGAAACAAGGTTTAACAAAATCGCAAGTTCGTGTTATGTCAACAGGTCGTTCAGCTTCTAGTGATGTTTGTCAGTCCGACAAAAATGAACCGTGTGTAAAGAATAGAAAGTACGATGGTAATTATATTAGGTTTGGACTTTCATATACAGGTGAAAGGACTGTCCAAAGCTACAGTGTGTT
Source organism: Schistocerca serialis cubense (assembly GCF_023864345.2). Taxonomy (NCBI): domain Eukaryota; kingdom Metazoa; phylum Arthropoda; class Insecta; order Orthoptera; family Acrididae; genus Schistocerca; species Schistocerca serialis. The sequence continues at coordinate 20,495,586 of NC_064644.1, read as the reverse complement.
GTCTGCGGCGGTATTCTTGCTAATACTAGTCTGAAATATTCTCTATTTAAACACCATTTAGGAACTTAACATCCCACCCACATAAACAAATCTGCTAAGTTTTCTTACACGAAGAGTTAACGAGTGGGAAAATAATTAAGCTCCTGAAGCGTCTTATCGCGTTAACTACAGAACTGCTAAAACTGGAAAACCAATGCCTGCAGATGTAGTGCGGTCATATGTACATAAATCATATAGTACAGTGCATGTTTGGCGAATCTTTCACAAAAAAAAGTCAGTATGGTGCCACTGTCCGACAATAAGGTCAACCACCGGATTAAAGGCATGACAAATTACGCCTAAAATAAAATTTTGGAAAGAGTCCGTGCCATTCCTTTTGCGATTCAACTTGACGAATCGACTGATGATGCCAATTTCGCTGTTTTGTTACTTTTCATCTATTGTATAAGGGGCGCTCAAAAAGAAACGAGCCGGAGGCATAATTACAGAAACCAGCACCTCTATGTTAGAAGTATTGACCCTGGCTGTTGAGACACTTGTCCCACTGCGACACAAGGCGGTGAATGGCTGTTAGTAAAATTCCGGGGACTGCAATGTGAACCAGTTCCGCACGTACAGCTAAACGTCGTCGTTCGAGGTGAATCGTTTGCCCCCTCAGAGCCTTTTTAAGGGGACGAAAGCGGCGAGAGATCCGAACTGCATAGAGGATGGCCGAGAACCTCCCGTTTGAATTTCTGCAGGAGTGTCGCGACTGTGTTGGCCGTATGGGGCTTTGCATTGTCGTGGAGCGGAATGATCCCACGGGTGAGATTGCCTGGTCGTTTTGATTTGATCTCTTGGCGAAGGGTGGTCAAGGTTTGCGAGTAACGCTGAGCATACACTGTTGTCCCTGTGATTACGCCATTTTTGGTCCCCTTAAAAAAGGTCCTGAGGGTCAAACGATTCACCTCGGACGACGACGTCCAGCTGTACGTGCGGAACTGGTTAACATCGCAGCCCCGGGAATACGATGAGACAGCCATTCACCACCTTGCGTCAGAGTGGGACAAGTGTCTCAAGAGCCAGGGTCAATAGTTCTAACATACAGGTACTGGTTTCTGTAATCATGCCTCCGGCTAGTTTCTTTTTGAACGTCCCTTATATTAATGGAGTGTGTGTAGAAGAGGAGCTACTATTCTGCAGGCCCTTAAAAGAGAGAACTACAGGAGGAGATATATTTAAGTCAACCTACGAATACTTTCGCGAAAATTGAGTAGACTGACCCGCTGTGTTGGCATTTTTTCGGATGCTGGGAAATCTACGACAGTGTGTTATACTGCGTTTGCTGACACAGTAAAATCGGTAGGGTGAACCTTCTTGGACACATTGTTGCATTCACAGACTTTTCTCTGCCTCGTGATGACTGGGTGTTGTGTGATGTCTTTAGGTTAGTTAGGTTTAAGTAGTTCTAAGTTCTAGGGGACTGATGACCGTAGATGCCCATAGTGCTCAGAGCCATTTGAACCATTTGAACCATTCAGACAGGCTCTTGTTTCTAAACGAATGCACGATGGAGTGAAATCTGTGCTGGAGGATGCAGTGAAAATAATTATTTTATTAAGGCTCGCCCGAATCAATTCCCGCATCTCTGTAGTGCTTTGTGAGGAAATGCTCGTAGGAAGCATTCTGAGTGTTTCTTGTCTCACACTGAAGTTAGTAGGCTACATCGAGGTGGAACTAATTCCACACTGTATTAGTTTAAAGACGAAGTTTATGTTCTTCTCACCAGCTATGACTTTCACAGAGCGAAGTGCACGAAGACGAAATCTGGCTTCAGACTTTAGCTTAGTTGACAGACTTTTTCTAAAAAATTAAAAGTGCAAATTTATCTTTCCAGGGTTCAAATATAAACGTTTACATTGTGCAAGACCGTATCGAATCATTCATTTAACAATTTAATTTTTGAGAAACGTGTTTCAATAGAAATCAAATCAAGTGCATTGACATCCTTCACGACTTCCTGGTGGAAAATAAACTTTTTGTTTGGACGAAAATGTCAAGAACACGGTTAAAGAATATTTGAAGGGACGCCGAAAGGCCTTCAGAGAATATTTCCCTATTACGTCCAATAATAACAACTGGATTCGCAGTTACTTCGAAGAGTCAACAGTTTTAGAACCACATTAAGCGTAAATGAAAAAGAGCAGCTATTTGAAAGTCCCACTCATTTTCCGTTACAGAAAAGTTATGAATGTTTGTCATTAATTGGTTTTTCGTAAAGTTTATGTAAGTTCCCAGTGTTAGCGACTAAAGCTATAACGACTTTATGTCCCTTTTCATCCACATTTGCGGAAAAAGTCGCGCGTTCTTTATACGCCTACTTAAAAAATAAATACAGAGACAGAGTTTGTGCTGAAAGTGATTTGAGACTTTATTTAACTGCTGTGGATCCAGACTTCAAAGCTCTGTGCCGTGGAAAGCAGGCACAATGTTCTCACTGAATTCCAAGGAAGAGCTGAGTAATTATAATGAAAACTTGTGGGTTGCCTCCACGTCACGGCTGTCCTCCGTGGGGGGTGGCAGTGCCGGGGCCGGCGTCAGAGGGCAGCAAGTGGGGCGTAATTGCAGCCGGCCGCGTGAGCCGGGATCCGCAGCCGCCTCCTCCGCCCCCACAAGGCGCTTAGCGGGGGCGGCTAATGGTGGCTGCCGCTGCACATGACGCCCGCTCTAAGCAGATTTCCGGCCGCCTGCCGCCTGGCTCCCCCACCCCGAGATACGCCGCAGCTGTGTCGATGCCGTCACCACGCCGCCGTCGTCGTCGTCGTCTTGTGCGGTGCCTACAGTGCAAACCCCCCGCGGCGGTGAACCTGGCGCCGTCAACTATATAGGCCGCGAGGGGCGCAGCTCTGCGACGTTGGTCTGAAAACTCTCTCCCTTCTTGCAATTTTGTCATATGATGACATGATGGAGACCGTGCCTGTTGTTTGAAGACAAATGTTGATGGTGTTACGACAGCAACCAGCCACAAATTTACTTTCAGTTCCTTTACTCAAAGGCTACCGTTACCGGTTCCGAATCGTTGTGATTCATCCTCAGACGGTTTACATGCTTTCTTTATGACATGTGGTGTGTTTTTTACAGATTAATTGTCCTAAAATATAAATAATGCATAATTATAAGCACGCCACACACAGATGGTTGCGTTACAGATTTTCGTTGCGTGTGACTTACGTGAAACGTCGGTTTCGAGTGTTTGTTTTCATAAAATTCGTCCAGCGGATGTAAATGCATTCCCACTGCATTCTTATTGTTGCACACGTAAATTGTTCTCACTGAACACTTAAGATTTTTCACTGAGATGATTTCTACCACGCACCACATGTTTTGATACATGGAGGGTGAAGCTTTGATAATGCCAGCCACTCGTGCTGGCGAAACGTCAGAAAAATCAATAGCCAATAGGCAGTTTGTCAACAAGTGGCCACGAAAGCCTTAACAATTTTGTGTTCTCGTGCCATCTTCATCGGACAACTAATGTCCAAATACAGATAAACACGACATGCGACTTACACCTATATTATCTGTATAGAAAATGCACAAATGACAAAGCGTTTACACAGGAAAATATTAAAATAATTACATTAAGTAAAAATAAAGTTTTTATGTGGAGATACATTTAAGTAATAATGATAAATAAAATGAATTTGCAGTTTGAATCAAGTGTTCACAACGAAAACTTAATTTAACAGGGGGAAAAAGGAAACTGAGTCTAATCTTTCAATACTAGGCTGGCACTCTGTGTCCTATGTTTGTTGATTTCCATTATTTCGAGCAGGATTATCTTTCTGCTACTTCTGACAGAATGTTTAACTTCACACTCTACCTCATACGGATGGTTTTCTGCTAGACGAAGATGAGTAAAGGATTAATCTTTCTTCCTTAATCGCCAACTCCTCTCATGTTCACGTAGCCTAGTCTCCACACGGCTGCCTGACTGACCAATATACACTTTCACACTACTAGCAAAAGTAATTTTATATACACCTCTCAGTGCCTAGGGTTGCAATTTGTCTTTACTGTTCAATAAAAATTTTGATATGTTATTGATATTATAAAATGTAGGTCCATAGTTGCGAGACTTTAACGTCTTGTAATGAGATGAGGCGTTTCTCAAAGGTGCGGCAAAAATTGAACAGTTCGCAGATGGGGCAATTTAGAACAATAGGACAGATGCGGCGTGGAGGCAACCCTCATAGATAATTTTACTAAAAAGTGCACTGAGTAGTGAGTCACAGGAAAGTTCCTTACTTTTATGCCACAATTTACCTTCTAAAAATCCACCATCTTACAGTCTATTTGCAGATCTGTGTTGAATTAGGCCAGTGATTCCCAACGTTTTTCGACTCGCAAACCTCTTTTACAACGATCTGAGCTGGGCGATCCACTGACTACTAAATATACATACAGTAGACACGCAAAAATTTTATTCCTAGCTAAAGGTTAAATATCGGTAAATTAATTTAACGCTTAAAAGTTAAAATCTAAAGTAACTCCTGTTACGGCTTAAAAGTTGCAAGATGTGTACGCCTAGCTGCAATAATAGATAAAAGGTTTCATTGCAATTATTCACCTCTTCCTCTTTCCATGACACGGAGCTTTGAAATCAGGAACCACAGAAGCTAAAAAGACTCAAATCACTTTCAGCACAAACTCTGTCTCTGTATATATTATTTAAGTAGGCGTATAAACAACGCGACTTTTCGCACAAATTTTGATGAAAAGGGTAATAAAGCAGTTACGGCTTTATTCGCTGACACTGTTTGGAATGCTGCCAATATATGGAACTTTGCACTAGGTTTTGAAACTATTGAGTGATTGCTATTTTCCAGCGTGGTTAATTTTATTCATTTTCTTTTTTTGTAGAATATTATCAATCAGGGCAGAGCTATAGCCATTGATGGAAGCGATTTGTTTGATATTTTGTTGTTCTCTTTGAAAGGCTGATTTGGATAATGGAACAGATATGAGGCGATGCACCACTGAATAGAAAGCTGCATGTTTGTGGCTGTGCGGATGCTGGCAGCTTGCAGGGATTACTATATCAGCAGTTTTTTTTCTGTAAATGCAACATACGTGTTGTCTTGTACTAATATCTGTATCAAGGCCCGAGAAATTAATAGAAGAGCCTCCCAGCTTGTAACGTTCCCTGGCAAACTCACATTATTATAGAACAAGAGTTTATTTGTACCATATACGCCGCTCTGGGCATGTTGTATATATCGTAATTATTGAACAAAAATATTACTGAATGTGGTGTAAAAGACATTTGTTATTCTCCTTATATTTTTTGGTTGTAATATTTCTCTGTATTTAGGATAGGAATTTTTCTGTATTTATTATGTGATTGTAAAATGTGTCAGTATTTGCGATAGCAGAGATATGTTGCCAGAAGAGAATAATATCGTCAATTTGCAAAGAAATGTTAATAGTCAGCAATACTATTTAAGCACAATGCATTATGTATTCTTTGGTCTTCTCTGTTCAGAAGTCATTGCGGTAGGACACTGTGAAAGAGCTTTTTACGAATGGGTAGACTTCTTTTGTCTCTGTCTGGACTTAGCCGCCATTAGACGATGCGTTACGAATTAATGTGAGTTGTATTGTTGTTTGATCTAAATATATTAGAGTTTATCAAAAGTGTGAATTATTTATGTAAATTAGCTTGCCCACGTCATCTATAAAATTTCTTTAAGAATTTTTTCAGCATTTTTTAGCGGTGTTGCTGGGCTGTGCCGCGACCAACAATAGCAAACCCGTAAATCGGGAACAGATGCATAAAAATCAATGGTGAATTAAGAAATTGTTCTTCTTTTTCAGTGATCCTGCGGCTGATAAAATTTGAATTAATTATACGTTTGTGCATTCGTAGGCGGATAGCTAATGTTAGTTAACATTGAAATTTAAACAGTTTGGTTCTTTCAAAATATCTTAAATGTGTAATGAAGTAGGTTTGATCAGTGATAAATGTCGGCTTGGCAATAATTAAAACATTTTCTGCTAATAGAGGTAATCTTGTGTTCTATGGCTAGTGCCGGGATAAAATTCAGTAAAAATATTTAAAAAAAAAACCACTGCATCTGGAAAGTGTATGCCAAGGCCGAATGATTTAAAGGACTCAATTCTCAACCTAATATTCTTAACCAGTTCATATGAGTTCACGTAAATATTATTTTTTCTTTAAATATACGTAATTCTTAAGAAAGTAAAAATTTTTATTACCACACGAAAATAAGAGAGTGGTTCTACAACAAAGTTCGCACGAAAGAAAATTAACTTAAAAGCAAAAGATAAAATTTATTATTCTTCTTTAACGAAATTTCAAATCAATTCAATTCATTACGACGATTTCGTTAAATTGGCGCCCAACGTGGGGCACGAATATGCAGTGGCCACTAAATACCCGTGAGATAACTAGGGAATTAATATAGTCGAACTTTGTTGCAGAACATTTAATAATTTTTCTATGTATTGTATGTATTGCATAACCAATATTGTGTGGTAATACCTGTGTATGATTTTTTGCATGAGAACACTATGTACCCAGAGGCAAGCTGAAGAAGAGAGCTCAATATTTCGAAAAATTAATTACCTACCACAATATCAGGGGGCAGCTGCACCCAAGATAGATCACCAAAAGGTAAAGCTACAGTGTAGTTGTCCTGTGGGTAGTAAAGTAGCCTCAGTGCAGTGTTCTCGGATCATTAGTGGTGTGCTTGTTGTTAGTACTTTGTTTTAAAATAACAGGACATTTAGGTAGTTAGTCATTGTAGTATATAGTAAGTGTGTATTAGTTAATGTCCATTTCTTGTGTGATTATGTCAGTGAAACCTGAGTGTTAGGATATTTAGTTCAGATTTTATTTCTTTTGTTTACTATGGTTAGATTGCGTAGTCAGAAAGATATCAACATGGATAATGAGCAACAGTCAGTAAGTAGTGATACCGAGTTGGAAAGTGGGACACAAAGTAATGTTAGTGACGTAGTTCAGGAAGTACAATGTGAGAATCTGGGGGCAGAAGGACAAGAAATGTTGCCACTGCCACCCAGTGATTCAGTTGATAGCGGAAATACTGTGCCATCCGCAAGCACTGGACACGGACCAGAGAGTGGTGTGATGTCAGAAGTGCAATCATTAAGAGTTATGTTCGAGCGCATGCTCAATTTCCAAGCTGAATTTGTACATATGCAAGCAGAGCGTGACCAGAGATTGGTAGCTGAATTTGCATGCAAACAAGCAGAACGCGATAAAGAACGTGATGCTAAACAAGCAGAGCGTGATAAAGAACGTGATGCTAAACAAGCAGAGAATGACCGACGCCTGCATGAGAGGGACTTGCAGTTGATGCAAACTTTAGAAGTTATGCAAAGTGAGCTTGTTAGTTTGAAACAAAAATATGAAACCATACCCAAAACAGTGCATGAATTAAGCGAAAGAGTAGACAGTATTCAAGTGGCTAACGCCAATATCGTAGAGGAAATCAGTGTACTGACCAACAGGGTGGAACAATTAGAGATTGACACAAATCAAGTAATAGAGCACAAAGTGTCCGAACAAGTGCACAAAATAGAAAACGAAGTTATAAAAGAACTAGACGAGAAAGTGCACGCCGCAATTGAAGCCAAAGATGTGGGCTCAAATGCGGAAGTGCAGAACCTGAAAAAGCTGGTACACAATGACATTCCGCTGTGGCAGCGGAATGTCAACCGTCGTCTTGCCGAAATAGAAAGCAGCTTGCGGCATGACGACTCACAGCTGTATGTCACGCCAACCAGGTCCAACAATGATAGGCATATAAATACTGCAGTAAAAAATTGCGACTGCGAGACAGAACAGGCAACCAATGTAAGCGAAACAAATAAATGTCATTCCAAAGTAGTGATTGAAGAAAGCTTGATTAGGAACCGACAGTTTCAGATCTTTACAACGGAGAAGAAATGTGTTCACCCTGTAGTGTTTATCAAGGGATTTAGAAACATTTTGCCTAGCGTTTGGAGTCATACCCAGAAAATACAGTTCGTTATGTCCTACATACAAGGAGATGCTGCATTATGGGCAACCGAAGCAGCTGACAGTTGTGATACATATGAGCAATTTGAAAAAGCATTCTTGGCCAAATATTGGTCAACATGTATCCAGGAGAGATTACGGAAGGAGGTATATAATCCAGAGCCGTATTCTCCACGACTAGGCAATTTGCGAAAATATTTCGAGAAGTACATTAATAAGACCCGTTACTGGGACGAACAGATTTCATCCCGGGATTTGATCAGGCTTTTGAAATCACACTTGCCGATACATGTAAAGGAAAAGCTTATACACGTGCCTGAAAATGATATGGAACATTTCTTGTCTGTTCTTGACTCAATTGACCTGATTCAGGAGGACGTTAAGGCAGCCTCTGAACAGGCTAGAAGTAACGGAAATGGTTATAGAAATGGTAGAATTAACACGCCTCCACCAAGTAACGGAAACGGCGGAGGTAATAATAGGAGACGAGATTATGCACAAAACGGAAATAGAGGTAGAGACCGGAACGGCAATAGTCCGCCGGAGAATAATGACCGGAAAAGGAGGTTCGATGACCGGTATGAGACAGGCCCACCAAGCAATAATAGATGGAAAAACGCCAGGGGGCCGAGCAACACTAATACTTATAATCATGCAAACCGAACTTGGCCGCAGAACCAGAGGCCCAGTCCGGACCGGCAAAACAGTGATAGGTATGACAATAACCGACCGCCACCACAAAATGCGCCAATTGCGCAACCGTGGCGGCCGACGCAACACAACGTGCACATAGTGGAGGTCAGTGACACAGAGCGGCCACGCCCATCCACTAGCAATAATTCAACAAACTAGATGCAGCCGAGATACGCTCTCCATCGTCGGCTGAGGTTTGGAGTGAGAGCAGCCCGACACAGAACAAAACACCGAACAAAATCTGTATCCTTAGGTATAATGACGGGGTACAGATGGGAGATGAATTAATAACTGAACCATCGACGTGCGTAAAGGAGCACAAAGACAAAGTACAAGCGATAATAGAGATCAAAATTAACAATATTGATGTGCAAGCGGTCGTAGATACAGGTGCTACTGTCAGTGTTATGAGTATGGACTTATTCAAAGTACTGGGGAAGGAAAGGCGTATGCTGACTTTTCCCGTGAATAATTGTAAAGTCACTGGAGCCATAAGTGCACAGCGACAAATAATTAAACTCCAAGTGCGGGTAGAGATGTATTTAGGGGATGAAGCCATAGCGTGCTCATTCCTGGTAGTAAAGGGTTTAAAGGTAGCCTGCATTTTGGGGGTAAATTTTTTAAGAGAAAGGGACGCAATAATCCGACCTTTCTCGGGGAAAATTAAGCTTGATGAATGCTGGTAGGAGAATAGAATTGTCCACGCTCAGATCTGAAGAGGTACCTGTACCTAATTGTAATGCTATTAACATAAAGTGTAGGAATCAGTCGATACTATATTTAGACAATCATGGTCTAGGACAGAATCTCTCTTATCCTGACGTACAAGGTGATCAATTAAAAGCAAATGTGGACGCACTTGTGAACAAAGTATCACAGTCCGAAAATTTAAATTCAATGCAACAACAGGATTTGGTACAGTTATTATTTAATTATGCAGATGTATTTTCAGAACGACCAGGAATTGTTAAGGGATATCAGTACAATATCGAGGTGAAGCCTCACAAAACTTACTGTCGAGCCTCATACTCCATTCCTTGGCCCAAGAAGAAAAAAGTTTTTTACGAACATTTGGAGAGTTAAATAAATTTTTCAGGTTATACATTGCATATAAGCACACAAGATAAGAAAAGCAGGGTGTAACCTTACCAGGTGCGCTCAGAAAAGGAAAGAAAAATATAATCGACATGTGACGAATAACCAAAAAATTTAGTGTTGGGGACTTGGTACTCTTACGCAATCATCCTAAGTCCTCGGCATCCTTGAAACAGAATAGCAAGTGGCAATTGGTGTACAATGGACCTTTTAGAGTAGTAAGTGTGCCACATGAGTGTAGCTATCTCTTAGCAGATCCCCACTCAGGGAGAGTACAGGGACTGTATCCGCGTAAGGATGTAAAAGCATTCCTACAGTAAAAGACTAATAGTCCTATGTGGACACCATTCTTTTGTAAATAATGAACATTAATGATGTGTGATCTTTAGAGATAATGTACTAGTGTAGAAGTGTTTAGTTATAAGAATATGATTGACTTTCTCATGTGTATGGATATTTGTGTTACGTACTCTTTTAATTTGTGTTATCTAGAACATGCTCTAAATGTTTGCACAGATAATCTGATTAGTGCAATTATTTGTAGTGTTAAGCTGTGACAGAGTTCAATCAAAAAGAACATTTTAGTAATGATTAGTTAGTGTACTACATAATTTTCTATGTGCCCAAATTTGAAATATTTCTTGGCACAATCTTTTCTATTATGTGTATGTATGTATATATGTGTAGCTGTCAGATTGACAGATTCGAACCCAGAATAATATCAGTAATATGAGGCCCTGAGAACTTTATTATCTCACCAATGTTATTAGAGAAAATAATGCACCCAGTAGTGACCCGAGGGCACCACGGGAGGCAAACTTGTTGCAAATTTATGTAATGCAAAGTTACGCACAAAGAAGCTTCAATTGAAGCATGTGCAGATTCAAACAGTAAAAAAGAGCTAGCCAGATACAGTCCAAGTCAATTTTTGCCTACAGAAACTACACTGTAGTTACGTAGGACGTTGATAGTAAAGTGTGACATGAGTTCAAAGGAGTTATTGAACAATATGCCTGAATCCGGCTGGAATGCACAAATAAAATCTACTCGAACACGAATATAGATGACTTTTGGGCAAACTAATACCAAATTTTGAATATTTTGTTACCATGTACGCAAATATCACACCTTGGTAAAGAGTTACGAATGTGCTATTACAAAAAAAAAAAAAAAAAAAAAAAAAAATAATTTGCACAGCGGACATTGTAAATAAAAATAAAGGAACTTAAACAAAAGTGCAGTATTGTGCGGCAGAGACAGACAGTGACTGTTAAACCTGCAGCAATACGTCACGGAGTAGTTGTGTATAAGTGATAAAAAACTGTATCATCGCCGTGTGTGCAAATGGACAAGGAACTAGCACGACACGAACAGTGAACCGATAACGGACGGTGGATCAAGCTAGTGTCAAACTTTAACTCTTTGTGTGTCAAGGGACGCTAGGAAAGCGCATTGACTACAGAGATACATTTTGTCCAAAGGTGAAAACTTGCGTGTGACTAATGACAAGTCATGACATGGTGAAAAATATTGTATGCCCATAAAACGTGTTACTGTGACAACGAAACATTGTGCAAACCAGACTAGTGAAGGCCTACTGAGTAATAACTGCCAACTGTGTGCGTTCTTTCCCACAGCAGGAAAAATGCCTATAAGGATAGTACACTGTTTCTGAACTTGTTGCATGTTTCCTGGAGCACTGCAAGAAGACGTCGCACGGGCGAGCGGATATCCAACGCGCATCCGGCTACATCAGCTATGCAGCGGCCGCAGCAGCCCCTAGCAGACCAGACAGACAGCCACGCCCCTCCGCGCCGTAGCTGTCAACGCCGGGGGCGGTGACCTACACGGAGTCAGCGCGCCGCGCCAAGCGCCGCTCAACAATCACTCCGCACCGCTCACCAAATACAGCATTATTGATTTTTTTTTATGTTCACATAAACTGAATAACATGTCAATGACTTCATTTCGATAAACATTGAACATTTACTACGTAGGACAAGTGACCTTGTAGTGTATCACAAGAATAATAGTATCACACACAAAAAACTTCAGTCGAACTGTATGTGACTGTGATATTGTGTAATTGTGTAACCGTTTGTGACGAACTGCATTTAATTCAAATGACCATGAACCAACTGGGATGGCTGGGCTCCGGCACAGTTTTGCCCAGGTTTTCTGTTTGCCTACGCCCAAATGGGGGACCCATGAACTTATATAACCCTGGGACTAAATAAAAGAGCCATTCCGTAAAATATACAAGTGTAAAGAACGTTACTGGCACCATTGTGTCAAAGTGTAAAAACTCTTTGCCAAATGCTGCCAGGGGGCAATGTAACGTTCCCTGGCAAACTCACATTATTATAGAACAAGAGTTTATTTGTACCATATACGCCGCTCTGGGCATGTTGTATATATCGTAATTATTGAACAAAAATATTACTGAATGTGGTGTAAAAGACATTTGTTATTCTCCTTATATTTTTTGGTTGTAATATTTCTCTGTATTTAGGATAGGAATTTTTCTGTATTTATTATGTGATTGTAAAATGTGTCAGTATTTGCGATAGCAGAGATATGTTGCCAGAAGAGAATAATATCGTCAATTTGCAAAGAAATGTTAATAGTCAGCAATACTATTTAAGCACAATGCATTATGTATTCTTTGGTCTTCTCTGTTCAGAAGTCATTGCGGTAGGACACTGTGAAAGAGCTTTTTACGAATGGGTAGACTTCTTTTGTCTCTGTCTGGACTTAGCCGCCATTAGACGATGCGTTACGAATTAATGTGAGTTGTATTGTTGTTTGATCTAAATATATTAGAGTTTATCAAAAGTGTGAATTATTTATGTAAATTAGCTTGCCCACGTCATCTATAAAATTTCTTTAAGAATTTTTTCAGCATTTTTTAGCGGTGTTGCTGGGCTGTGCCGCGACCAACAATAGCAAACCCGTAAATCGGGAACAGATGCATAAAAATCAATGGTGAATTAAGAAATTGTTCTTCTTTTTCAGTGATCCTGCGGCTGATAAAATTTGAATTAATTATACGTTTGTGCATTCGTAGGCGGATAGCTAATGTTAGTTAACATTGAAATTTAAACAGTTTGGTTCTTTCAAAATATCTTAAATGTGTAATGAAGTAGGTTTGATCAGTGATAAATGTCGGCTTGGCAATAATTAAAACATTTTCTGCTAATAGAGGTAATCTTGTGTTCTATGGCTAGTGCCGGGATAAAATTCAGTAAAAATATTTAAAAAAAAAACCACTGCATCTGGAAAGTGTATGCCAAGGCCGAATGATTTAAAGGACTCAATTCTCAACCTAATATTCTTAACCAGTTCATATGAGTTCACGTAAATATTATTTTTTCTTTAAATATACGTAATTCTTAAGAAAGTAAAAATTTTTATTACCACACGAAAATAAGAGAGTGGTTCTACAACAAAGTTCGCACGAAAGAAAATTAACTTAAAAGCAAAAGATAAAATTTATTATTCTTCTTTAACGAAATTTCAAATCAATTCAATTCATTACGACGATTTCGTTAAAAGCTCCACTGCAAACTGAATTCTCCTTTTTGATATTGTTATTATGTTCTGCCAAGCACCGATGGAAAATTCACTTGAAATTACAGAGCATATACATTACACATTTGTGAATACAGTTCGAGTTATTCACTAGCAATAGCCATTTCCCTAAAGCTCGATAGTGAAGAAGTGTGCCTACGTGCAGTCATTTTGACTCAGTTACGGCCTAATAGGAGACTATTACGTGATCAAACTTTCATCATCTATCTAGAATGTATTTCATGTATATAGACTGAAGTAGCGAGTGGAAATTTATACCGAGGCCGGGAATCGAAACCGAGTCCTCCGCACCTTGGCACAGCAACCAGCACAATTTTTGTTCGTGTCTCAGAGGGAATTAAAAAATAGACTGGGGTGCAGCAGTGAGAATTTGGAACGAGGAGGAAGATGTGACAGGGTAGTCCGTGCTGTTCCCAGTTGGCTTTGTGGCTAGCGCACCTCCCTAGTAAGCAAGAGACTCGTGTTCAATTCCCGGCCTCGGTAAAAATGTTCACTCACCGCTTCAGTCTACATCCATAAAATCGTATCTGTATGAGACCAGTACAGTCTCTGAGATTGTGTCATTTCATTTGTATCTATAAAGTGTTACACGGCTCATTCTGTATGTGTTACACACCCTGTATGGATTACCACACCTCAGTTAATAACATATTTTGTCGCGCCGCTTCAGCGCTTTCGCACCCCTGTAGAAACAGTTGCCAAGTCACAAACTGTGTCAAAATAATGATGTCGAACTCCTCACATATGTCAATGCTAACTCCTAATCATAATGTCAGTCTGGGGACAAATAAGTGGGAGGTTTTGAGCAATTATGTGCAGTTGTTTCGCGTTCCACACTTCTTCCACCTGTAAAAACAGTATCCTGTCAACCACGACAATACGGGCTCACCATAAAGCATAGCCCGATTCCTAGTGGTGTGTTTCCATCCATGCAACTGATTTCCCCAATATCTAGAAATTTAAGGTGCTATGTCACATACGCCATGTACCTATTCGCGCAGAACTCCGTAACAACTCACGTACAAACATGCTCTGATTTCCATAAAATATTTCTCGTTATATGTGAATTTAGACTTTGTCGGTGAATCTCGATGAAGTCTTATTGGGTTGTCAGCCGAGTCGAGGCGTCGTACTACGGCAACGTTTCAACAAGTTTCGTACTTGTGATCTTCAGGCGTAGATAACATCTTTGTCAGAAACTTCTTAAAATATTGCTGCAGAACGACACCTTGATTCGGCAGATAACCCGAGAAGACTTCGTCACATTTCTCTTTATTTGAGGGCGAGTACACTGTCATCCAATTCGCAGCCTGCTACCTCGTAATTTATAGAAAGACCACTGCCTTAGCAACAACTCGCAACCCGCGAATTCCATCCAAGCTGACGTAGCCCAAAATACAGGAGAGCAACAGTTAAGTAACTGCCGAGTTATCAGTCGTTCCTGTGCTCGAAATTTCACCTTTCTTTGGTAAAATTTAACTATTTCTTTTCTTTGTAAGTGCCATTTCACTACTATGCCAGGCAAACACATTAGAAATTATTATATTTTATATGTCTGGCCGGAGATGGCGGTCATGTTTTCGTTGAGGTGCTTGTTCGTGTGAATGTGTGTGCTCTTCGCGTTTTTTGAAGGTTTTGGCCGAGAGATTATATGTAATAGTCTTTTCATTGCGCCTGTCTGCAAATCAGCGTGTCATCGTTGCGGCGAGTAGAAATCGACCCTTTTCATAACATTGTGGTACTCAAGCCTGGACTTTCCATTGTTTGGAAAGAGTTCGTTACGGCACAGCTAGCCATTTTTATCAGACGCGTAACCAACGAACTTAAGGTCGAGGACTTGTTAGTATGGATGAAAAATATCTTAAGAGCTTCGAAGGAAGTGTAGAAAATATGGGTTTATCGTGGAATTTATTAGCTTCTGCTTCAAGAGACGGAGCGCTAGTCATGTAAATTAATTAGAATCTCAGGGCAACTGAGTGAGAAACCTCCGTGTCCAGAGAAGTAAGAGGCGTTCTCTGCGTGACTCACCGGGAGAACATACGGCAAAGAATGTCACCTCGAAAAATGTAATGAGTGTAGCTGGTAGAATTAATAATGCACGAGTGTTGGGCTTCAACAGCGCCAAATAGAGAACCTCCTTGAAGCTATCGATAGTTAGCAAAGAAGTTTGCTCATTACATTTTACATCTACATCTACATTTATACTCCGCAAGCCACCCAACGGTGTGTGGCGGAGGGCACTTTACGTGCCACTGTCATTACCTCCCTTTCCTGTTCCAGTCGCGTATGGTTCGCGGGAAGAACGACTGTCTGAAAGCCTCCGTGCGCGCTCTAATCTCTCTAATTTTACATTCGTAATCTCCTCGGGAGGTATAAGTAGGGGGAAGCAATATATTCGATACCTCATCCAGAAACGCGCCCTCTCGAAACCTGGCGAGCAAGCTACACCGCGATGCAGAGCGCCTCTCTTGCAGAGTCTGCCACTTGAGTTTGTTAAACATCTCCGTAACGCTATCAAGGTTACCAAATAACCCTGTGACGAAACGCGCCGCTCTTCTTTGGATCTTCTCTATCTCCTCCGTCAACCCGATCTGGTACGGATCCCATACTGATGAGCAATACTTAAGTTCAGGTCGAACGAGTGTTTTGTAAGCCACCTCCTTTGTTGATGGTCTACATTCTCTAAGGACTCTCCCAATGAATCTCAACCTGGTACCCGCCTTACCAACAATTAATTTTATATGATCATTCCACTTCAAATCGTTCCGCACGCATACTCCCAGATATTTTACAGAAGTAACTGTTACCAGTGTTTGTTCCGCTATCATATAATCATACAATAAAGGATCCTTCTTTCTATGTATTCGCAATACATTACATTTGTCTATGTTAAGGGTCAGTTGCCACTCCCTGCACCAAGTACCTATCCGCTGCAGATCTTCCTGAATTTCGCTACAATTTTCTAATGCTGCAACTTCTCTGTATACTACAGCATCATCCGCGAAAAGCCGCATGGAACTTCCGACACTATCTACTAGGTCATTTATATATATTGTGAAAAGCAATGGTCCCATAACACTCCCCTGTGGCACGCCAGAGGTTACTTTAACGTCTGTAGACGTCTCTCTATTGATAACAACATGCTGTGTTCTGTTTGCTAAAAACTCTTCAATCCAGCCACAAAGCTGGTCTGATAATCCGTAGGCTCTTACTTTGTTTATCAGGCGACAGTGCGGAACTGTATCGAACGTCTTCCGGAAGTCAAGAAAAATAGCATCTACCTGGGAGCCTGTATCTAATATTTTCTGGGTCTCATGAACAAATAAAGCGAGTTGGGTCTCACACGATCGCTGTTTCCGGAATCCATGTTGATTCCTACATAGTAGATTCTGGGTTTCCAGAAACGACATGATACTCGAGCAAAAAACATGTTCCAAAATTCTACAACAGATCGACGTCAGAGATATAGGTCTATAGTTTTGCGCATCTGCTCGACGACCCTTCTTGAAGACTGGGACTACCTGTGCTCTTTTCCAATCATTTGGAACCTTCCGTTCCTCTAGAGACTTGCGGTACACGGCTGTTAGAAGGGGGGCAAGTTCTTTCGCGTACTCTGTGTTGAATCGAATTGGTATCCCGTCAGGTCCAGTAGACTTTCCTCTATTGAGTGATTCCAGTTGCTTTTCTATTCCTTGGACACTTATTTCGATGTCAGCCATTTTTTCGTTTGTGCGAGGATTTAGAGAAGGAACTGCAGTGCGGTCTTCCTCTGTGAAACAGCGTTGGAAAAATGTGTTTAGTATTTCAGCTTTACGCGTGTAATCCTCTGTTTCAATGCCATCATCATCCCGGAGTGTCTGGATATGCTGTTTCGAGCCACTTACTGATTTAACGTAAGACCAGAACTTCCTAGGATTTTCTGTCAAGTCGGTACATAGAATTTTACTTTCGAATTCACTGAACGCTTCACGCATAGCCTCCTTACGCTAGCTTTGACATCGTTTAGCTTCTGTTTGTCTGAGAGGTTTTGGCTGCGTTTAAACTTGGAGTGAAGCTCTCTTTGCTTTCGCAGTAGTTTCCTAACTTTGTTGTTGTACCACGGTGGGTTTTTCCCGTCCCTCACAGTTTTACTCGGCACGTACCTGTCTAAAACGCATTTTACGATTGCCTTGAACTTTTTCCATAAACACTCAACATTGTCAATGTCGGAACAGAAATTTTCGTTTTGATCTGTTAGGTAGTCTGAAATCTGCCTTCTATTACTCTTGCTAAACAGATAAATATTCCTCCCTTTTTTTATATTCCTATTAACTTCCATATTCAGGGATTCTGCAACGGCCTTATGATCACTGATTCTCTGTTCTGTACATACAGAGTCGAAAAGTTCGGGTCTGTTTGTTATCAGTAGGTCCAAGATGTTATCTCCACGAGTCGGTTCTCTGTTTAATTGCTCGAGGTAATTTTCGGATAGTGCACTCAGTATAATGTCACTCGATGCTCTGTCCCTACCACCCGTCCTAAACATCTGAGTGTCCCAGTCTATATCTGGTAAATTGAAATCTCCACCTAAGACTATAAAATGCTGAGAAAATTTATGTGAAATGTATTCCAAATTTTCTCTCAGTTGTTCTGCCACTAATGCTGTTGAGTCGGGAGGTCGCTAAAAGGAGCAAATTATTAACCTAGCTCGGTTGGTGAGTGTAACCTCCACCCATAATAATTATAATAATTGAGGTGCACTTGCTTAGTACGGGCTAGTTGCCAGACAGTTTTGATGAGATAGATATTTTTGTGTTCCTGAGCTGAAACACACTTCACAGAAAAGTGAACCCGCATTTCTTGCCGACACTCAGGGTAAGGATCTGCATGACATCGCATTTCACCGGCCGTATGCGAGCACTCAAAATGAAATTGCCACTTTAAGAAGAATCAGCTGAACAAAGGCAATGCAGTTCATTTTCAAAAATTGACTTCATCGAATATTTAGAGAGTTATTGTCCTGTTCTATGTAATACTAAAGATTTCCAGTATTGATTTGATAATCAGTATGATAGCACTCCATATTCAGTCAACGTTGAAGAGAAACATTCTAGATTTCTACAGACATTTCGCTCAGGATCGATTTCCTCGATTACACAAGATGGCAGCAGGCGTAACATCTGTGTTGCATTCCACCTAAGTCTGTTTACAACAATAAGGAACAATAACGCGCGTTTGAGAAACTCATTTTCAGACCGTAACCTAAACTGCACACCGTATCTACACTTGACACTACTGTTCCTGTAAAAGGGGACAGGAGGAAGAAGGTCGAGAGTTGATTTCTGTCAGTCCACCTCCTCCTCTCTCTGTGAATTTTCTACTGCCCCCTCTGCCCATTTCTTCCTACCCCTCTCTGTCCAACACCTCCTCCACTGTCCTTCCTCTGTCGATCTCTGTGTCCATCCCCTCCTCTTCTCTTTCTCTGTCCAGTTCCTCCTACCCCTCCATCCGTTCATCTCCTCTTCCCCATCTCTTATCTCTTCCTCCTCTGTCTTTGCCCATCTCCTGCTCTTTCCTTTCCTGTCCAACTCCTCCTCCACCCTCTCTCTGTGCATCTCCTCTTCTACCCCCTCTGTCCATCCCCACTTCTACTCTCTCTGTGTCCATTTGCTGCTCTACCCTGTCTCTGTCCACTTCCTCCTTGCGCGTGTGTCCAGCTGCTCTTCCTCCTATCTATGCCTATCTCTTCCTTCACTCTCGCTGTCTCTCCATCCCCTCGTCCTCCCTTCTGGACACGCGTTATCACACTCATCCGAACAGGAGGCCGATGATTCTTAATTCTACTGTATTTGTTTCCAGATTGTAACTAATGTGTGTACCAAATTTAACTGAAATCGTTTAAGGGATTTAGGATGAGCTTTTTACCGGTGACTTTGCTCGCCTGCGCACATTTCAAATATTTTTCGCACGTGTTTAATATATTTCACGGGTATTTGTACACATATTTCACCTGTACGCCTAGCGAATTTTTCCCTGCAGTTTCATTTTGACGCAGCTCAATGTTTATGCTATGGTTATCTCCTGAACTGTGTGTCGCACAATGATATAATTTTGCGGGTACATCCAGTGGTATACGTGTCTACTAACTGAGAAATGTGCAGCGAATAGCAGCAAAGAAGTGATAAATTAATACGTCATGCATGAAGCGGCAATTTTTCACTCATCGCAATATTTAAGATGTCATATCTCATGAACTACATGTCCTACAATGACATATTTTTGTAGGTACATTCAGCAGCATATTTGGATGCTACTTGCGAAATGAGTACGTAGCAAACAAGTAATAAATTAAAACGTCATGCATCATGTGGCACTTTTTAACTGCATGAATAGCGAAAACGTAGTAAGGGACAAACTTTATTTTCCTTTCATCGTTTTGAGGGGGGCCGTCAACGAGAAAAAGTTTCGAATATGTGGGAAACGATGTGTGAAATTAGTTGTTGCAAATCTCTAAGTGCTCTCATTCTCATACAGTGCATGAATAAACTATGGGTATTCTCGCGCCTTGAGTTACACTGCCTTTTCACCTCTAACTCTTTCATAGGTGGGCGGTTCTTATCCCCACAGTGACTCTTTCCAGACAGTAAATGACGTGTGTACCAAGTCAATCAGAAATCGGTCCTATGGTTTAGAACGGGATGTGGAACATGCCTGCATACATATGTATGTACGTCCATACATACATACAAACATAAATACACACATGCATACAGCGTCACAATTATTGAACTATACGAAGAAAAACGTAAATTAGTTACGAACTACGGAGTGCACATACTTTATTCAACATGTAAACGTCACTAAAGATACTCGGATTTAGGTTATGACACGTTCGATATGCCTGCCATCATTAGCGATGATGCGCAGACGAATAGCGAAATTCTGCATGACCCGCTGAAGCGTTGAAACATGGATGCTGTCGATGACCTCCTGAATGGCTGTTTTCAGCTTTGCAATGGGTCTGAGGTTATTGCGGTGCACTATGTTTTTAATACAGCCCCACAAAAATGAGTCTCATGCACTCAAACCCTGAGAATACGGGGGCCATTGGAGGCCATGCCACTGGCCTCTGGGCACCACAGAGCCAGAATGCGGTTCCCGAAGTGCTCCTCAGGACATTGAACATTCTCTTGCTTCGATGCATGAACCACATCTCGTCGAAATCAGGTTCGCTTTGGATAATGGGGATGAAATCATTTTCTAAAACCTTCACTTACCGTTCGGTAGTCACCGTGCCATCAAGGAATATCGCACGGATTATTCCGCGACTGGACACTGCACACCACACAGTCACCCCTTGAGGATGAAGAGATTTCTCAGTCGCGAAATGCGCATTGTCAGTCCCCCAAATGCGCCAATTTTGCTCACTGAGGAACCCATGCAAATGAAAGTGGATTTCTCCGCTAAACCAAACCATGCATCCGGATACAAATTCCCATCATGCCCCGTGGCCAACCGTTCAGCTTGAACGTCCTAACGCAAACCGTCCAGAAGTTACCACGATTTTATTTAATGTAGTTCAATAACTGCCGCCCTGTATACCAGGTGTAAAAGTATGAAAGCGGAATTTGGTTGCAGTAATTACGCGTATGTTGTTTGAAACTGCCAAACAATATTTTGTTCAAAATAATCTCCACTGCTATTTATACATTTCCCCCGTCTCTCCGGCAGGCCACGCCAAAAAAACAGTTCTTCTTTTGAAGCGAACGAGTCAGCGAGCCATTTTCGTACATTTTCATACGAACTGAAGCGTTGTTCAGCGAGAACGTGTCCCAGAGTTGCAAATACATGATAATCGGACGGAGAATAAGCCGCATGCCCTAGTATTTCCCAAGTGAATGCCTCGATCATAGCCCTGACCGGGTTTGCTATGTGCGATGGGGCGTTGTCATGGAGCAATATGACTGTGTTGCCTTTTTCCATATTCCGGCCGTTTTTCACGTAATGCTCCATTTGAATCGATCCTTTGCTGTTGCTAGCAATCAGTGTTAACGACTTCACCAGGTTTTACCAGCTTATAATAGATGACACCTTTCTAATCTCACCAAACACAGAGCATTGTCTTCTTTCCAAAGCGATTTGGTCTTCCAGAGGATGCCGATGGTTTGCCTGGATTCTACGACGCTTAGGATTCTCAAAATATATCTATTTTTCATCACCTGTCACTACTAGGTGCAGAAACGACTTTCTTTTGCATCTGGCGAGCAGCATTTCACAAGTGGTCTTTGGATTTGCTTGCTGTCTTCCATTCAGTTCATGTAGAACCCATTTTCCCACTTTCTGCACCTTTCCTGTAACTTTCAACCGAAGAGAAACGGCTTTCTGCGTCACATTAAATTGTTCCGCGAGTTCCTGTTGAGTTTGACTATCATATTCATCCAATAAAGCCTGCAATTGGTTGTTTTCGAACTTTTTCCCGCGTTCGTCGTTTCTCACGTCAAAATCAGCACACTTGAATTTTTTGAACCAGTCGAAACACTGTGTTTTCCCAAGATCACGTCCGCTGAAGGCTTCTACAAGCATTGGATACGATTCTGAAGCAGTTTTCTTCAAATGATAACAGAAAACCAATGCTTTCCACAAATCGTACTTCGTAGGCACAAAACTCAACATGTTTGCGGGTTTGAAACAGATACCTGATGTACGGAACTTGGATTACTGTGTGCTGATATTCGTCGTCAGCCGTTACACGAAGCAGATAGCGCTGCAGACGCGGTCTCACGGCCCTACACTGACGGCTAGCACCATCTATAGGGAAATTCCGGTTTCATACTTCTGTACCTGCTATAGATACGTTCATTCATTTTTTATAATTTGTATCTATTTGTGACAGTGAAATGTCATTTACAATGACTTCCTCACCTACAGTTGCAAAATTAATTAGCTTCAAAGTACGCGGTATCCACTCTCGAGTCTCCACACGGCTCCCCCCTCCCTGCCCCGCGTTCGCAGACGGTGCGGGAGGGGAGGGGTTGGGGGAGGGGCTACGGCACTCGCTGTTCGCCGTCTGGACGCGGAGCACGTAGTCTGTAGTCTGGTGCTGTAGCGCGGCTCCACGCAACTTAGACCGGCGACTTCCCTGCCGCGAGCGCGCACAAGATTTGTCGGAACTGAACGGAACTCGCGGCTTTAGCGCCAGGGAACCGCAGGCGCGCCGGCAGCTGGAGCCGCCGGTGCCTGGAGCTGGAGTGGAGTGGAGTAGAGTGGTGTGGAGCTGCGGGCATTTACATGACAACGCGCTGCGCGTTCCGCGGACATTTGCATAGCGGCCCGTGTTCCCAGCCCCGGCGCCCGGAACACGGGCTGCCAGACTAGCATGCTAACCATTCCCCCCCCCCCTACCCTCCAACCTCCCCCCCCCCCCCACCCTTCAGCTGCAGACCACCTTCCGGCAGTTAACCTGTTGACTTAGACATTAGCAGCGGACACCGCTAGGTTGTGATTCATTTTGACGGTCGTCCACGGGGCATATTGCAATTACGAGGTATAGTTTCTGAACTAGCTTCAGGGTCGTAAGCCCTGTTACCTGTGTATGCCAATCTTACCTTACACAGGAGCTCGCTCTATTGATGTAACCCCACCCGATTAACAGTTCGTTTTTAGCTGTCGTCTCGCTATACCAACCTACTCCCACACCTGCCCCTAAAGGTAATTTTTGGAGCTCTGCGTAGATACTTGTATCTCCAGGTACCCGCATTAAGAATCGCTCCGTGCTTACGGTTTAAAGAGGGTGTCACTACTACGTTTTTCTTCTATTACGATTAAATGAAAACAATAGTACAATAATGATAATTAATACTGCTGTACGTCATTATTATTAACCATTGTGGATGGTGCACAACTTGTACTCGCTTGGCTGTATGATGTCATCAACAGTATAGATACTCAGGGGCCGCTATGCCCTACCTTCTGGTTTTCCTTACAACTACACGATGGGCATCCTGTTTCCATCAAACTAGCAGTTCCTTAGTCTGAACTGAGTTATTCCCGTTTGGTTCGCAGTAATACAGCTCGCTTATGCAATTACCGCAGTCTGCCGTAGAGTAGTATGTATATACTGTTATACGACTCTCCATCCACGGAATCTTTGCTTTGTTGTGTGACTCCTCTGTGAGTGTCACATACAACACATAAACTGCTCGGTAACCATCAGTGAATCTATTAACGTTTCGTCATTAGTGATTATTGTTTTATGAGCATTAGGTCGTGGTCCGAGGTCTAATGCCCATAAAACAAAAAAATCAGCGACGACGCAGATACCGACCGTGGAAAGCCTGCATTAAGGTCCTGACCCAACATTAACATTACTCAACATTATGACGAGATGATGTACATTTGATAAACTAACTTATATGACTAACACTGACAGTAAAATTTTACAATACATTGCAACACGACTTCATTTGACTTCCCAGTGTTCGGGAATGCTGAGCGGAAAATTTTACAAAATTCATTCCAATAATTGCAACAGAAACATGTAACTTACGGAACGCGTCAATAATATGACAATGTTGTATTAAAAATTTGTTCATGCTCGATGTCTATATTGTTCCACAACGGAATGAAAAATTCCCTTGATCGACTTCAGCAGACGAAATATCATGCAAGGCGCAACCTTACTGTTACGCCTCTAGCGAACATAGCGCTTCACATTAGTTTTTTTAAAAAAAGTACCCATGGATGTTGATAAAAGGCATGCAGGTGAGGATGTGGAAGAGGGACTCGCGGAAATGGTGCGAAGATTCTTTTACTTCATGCTCTCCCCACCCCCACCACACCGCTAATTGCGAAACGTCATCGCAAATGTGACCTATCAGTGTAGCAACACGGAGAACTGTTGGTGGTGCACTAACTGCGGTCGTTTACGATGATTACTGTCACACGTCACCTCCCTCACACCCCCACTGGTTTTACGAGTGCCTTAACCCAGGAGTACTTTATTAGTAACAGCAAACCACAAGTGTACAAAGTGTGATTGAAATTTCTCTACACGCTCCACAGCGACGCTATCATTTCTCACCCCCCTCCCTACCCTACCCCAATCCCCATTCCAAAGAATCTTGGAGTGCCCTAGTCCCACAGTATTTTTTTCCAGCAGTATGTCATATGTATATCAGCTTTGGTTGAGAGTGGTGCAAGGGTTCCAAAGTCATGCTTCGTGTGTCACCCCTTCATACGGTCATCTCCGGCCCTTCGGGTAATATGTCATCGTGTCTGTCATCAGTCAGAATAGCAACAAAAGAATGAAGATTAGTGCTAGTGTCCCGTCGACATCGACGTCACTGTCCGCAGCTCGTGGTCTAGTGGTTGGCGTTGCTACCTCTGCATCACGAGGTCCCGGGTCCGATTCCCGACCGGGTTGGGGATTTTCTCTGCCCCGGGACTGGGTGTTTGTGTTGTCCTCATCATTGCATCATCATCATTATTATCATCATCATCATCATCAACATTCGTGATAGTGGTTAGATTGGACTGCGTAAAAAATTAGGGTGTGAAAAAAATTGGGACTTTGTACGGGCCCTGATGACCGCGCAGTTGAGGGCTCCACAAACTAATCATCATCATCATCATCATCATCATCATCATCATCATCGAGTTCATTAGAAACGGAGCACAAGCTCGGAATATGAACGGATGAGGAAAGAAATGTGCCGTGCCTTTTGGAAGGAACCATCTCG
Organism: Schistocerca serialis cubense; assembly: GCF_023864345.2. NCBI lineage: Eukaryota > Metazoa > Arthropoda > Insecta > Orthoptera > Acrididae > Schistocerca > Schistocerca serialis. The sequence goes on along the minus strand of NC_064644.1, from coordinate 20,470,443 downwards.
ATATTTGCCTGGAGCGATTTAGGAAAACCACTACATCAGTATCTTCGAATATTTTTTCAAGCCACCGCCATATATCCGCATACGAGGGGGGTGTTAATTGGAATAGGACTTTTTTTTTTTCAAACAGTATCAGTGCCGCCTTTGCTTCTACAAAGATAATAAAACAAACACGGTGTTTTGAAAGAAGCAGTTTTATTTTTCAGAAAACATCCGGTTTTAAAATTTACACACCTCTGCTTGCGCCTCAACCAAATCTTTCCACATTTTTCTCCACTCTGATGTTGTTACCCCACAAACATGGTTTTTGGACGACTTCAACAGATTTTTGAGGTGATGCAAATCGCTTGCTCCCTATTAGTTTTTCTTTCACACAATGGAACAAAAAGAGGTCATTATGAAGTAAAAATCAGGAAAATACGAGGAATCACACATTAATTCGATGTCTTTCTCCATCCAATAATCAACTGTTTCACACGATGAAGAATGCTTCGACATTTTCGCTAGTTTCTCCTGGAAATAACTGTTACACTTCTGTAATTCTTTACCAGCATCTATACTAATATGAGAAACTAACTACACAATTAAACCCGTTTGTGAATGCTATCGCTATTCTTAAAGCAGAGCGAAGAAAACTTGTAAGTCCGCGTAGAAGATGTATGTAAGATGTTGATGAGCCCGCCCGGTTAGCCGTGCGATCTACCGCACTGCTTTCCGGTCGAGAAGGCGTGCCGGTCATCGGCACGAATCCACCGGCCACATTAGTGTGGAGGTCCGGTGCGCCAGCCGGCCTGTGGATGGTTGTTTAGGGGGTTTTCCATCTGCCTCGGCGAATGCGGGCTGGTTCCCCTGATTCCGCCTCAGTTACACTATGTCGGCGATTGCTGCGCAAACACTTTCTCCACGTACGCGTACACCACCATTACTGTACCGCGAAAACATTGAGGTTACACTCGTCTGCTGTGAGACGTTCCGTTCCCGGGGGGGAGGGGGGGGGGGAATCCATTGGGGGGGGGGGGGGGAGGCTGACAGCACAATAGCCCTGGGTTCGTTGTGGGGCGGCTGTAACCTGTTGTGGGGTTGTGTACCACTGAGGGCTAAGGTGGGGACGAAGCTTCTCCGTCGTTTCTAGGGCCCCAGTTCAATACAATACAATACATGTTGATGACGCGATGAATTCATTAGGCCTTACGGAAGAAGATCGGACAGATGTAAGATTATGGAAGTTATATAGGGTGGTCAGAAACTGTCTGAAAAGCTTGTACGGTTGCACGGGTGATGGAGTGTAGGTTGTGCTGAGAAATAATAGTTCAGAAAAAAAATTCGATCCTTACGCCTTTCCGAGTTAATTAGCGTTAAAATTAGCCAATCAGATCACTACGCGCAAATTCATGCGGCCCGCCAAATGCTATTAGCGTGCACGAGACTGCTTAGCCTTTGGTTCGAGTTCGATCCTTCCTGCCGTCTCGCGTCTCATGCCGTCTCATGACCGGGCCGCTTGAACTGCCGCGCGCAACGGCCTGATTGCCTAACTTCAATGCTATCGGAAATGGCGCAACGTATCGAATTTTTTTACTTAACACTTACTTATCAGCACGATCTACCCTGCAACGCTCTTACAAGCTTTTCAGATTGTTTCTGACCGTCATATATACAGTGCTGTCCACTTAAACGTTTGAGCACACGTATCTCTGGAACAACAATAAATTCTGTAAATCGACTTTCACATATATGAATGTACGGCAGCGGCTCATGGAAGTAAATACTGCGACACATTCTAAAACGTAAGCAAGTATAAGTTTCAACATAAATTTGATTTTTTCTAAATGAACACAACGTATTATTTCTTATGTAATCAATAACATGAAAAACCACAAAAAGAATCTCGTTGGTTGCATCGCAATACGTCAGTTACACCCTGAGAAGTTGCAAAGCTAAGTTCACGCCTGAAATAAACGAAACGCGCCGCTATTGCACATCACGAGATGCAAGCCTGATCCCCACACATCAGTGTTTGTGGCAGGAAACTGCATTATTACTTTCGACCCTCGTGATATCAGTGAAAGTGAGATCACGTCGCCATTATGAGCAACGTGTGGTTCACACTTGCATCTCGAGGTGTGCAACAGCTGTGCGTTTCGTTTATTTGAAATGTCCTCAGACTTAACTGACTTATTGAGAGGCAATCACTGCTATTCTTTTTGTGGTTTTTCCATATTATTGATTGCATAAGAAGTAATACGGGGTGTCCATTAAAAAACACACACACACACAAATTTGAGTTGAACCTAATATTTGCATATGTTTTAGAATGTCTAACAGTAATTATTTTCATCAACCACTGTCTTATATTCATACAAGTGGAAGTAGTTTTTCAATATCTAATTTTGTTCTACAGATATGTGCGCTGAAATGTTTAACTGGGCCTCCCTGTATATAAAGGGTGTCACGGGTATAAATGCAGATATTTTTGTTGGTGACTGAGTACACTGTACTCAACAGCATTACGTAACCTGCTGACTAATAATTATTGCCATTAGCAGCAGTATGTTTTTAGTTTGGTTAGTACCTCGAAGTACCTAAGGCAAGAGCAAGCCTTCAGTGCTCTATTTTCCCTGGGCATCAAGTCAGGTGTTAAAAGTGTGGACGCTTGGATGCGAAACGTTAGCCTATGCGACTGTGCCGAAAACATAAGGTAGTAAATTATGTAATGTAATGTATTTGTGGGAAGACTGTTCAATGTAGCTGCAGGAAAAAACAACTAACACACTGATCTGTTTACACATTAAGGTACAACATATAAAAAATATCTACACTTATACCTACTACGTTGTATCGGTTGTTTCAGAAAAGTACTGAGACTGATTTTTCATCTAACGAAGATTTATTTATTTTTGTAACAACTATATCGTCCCCTTCAAAGTAGTACCCTTTGACAGTTATACACTGATGGAGTCGTCGTTCCCACTCTGGTAGCAGTGCTGAAAGGCTTTAACTGGTAGGGCCTTTAGCATGTCGGTCACATTCTTTTGAATGTTCTCCAAAGTCCCAAAATGACGTCCTACTTTTGAGTTTCGAGAAAAGAAAAGGTCAAAAATTCCGTGCTGGAAATGGCCATGCCAGCCAACGGCTTTGCCGCAGTGGTAACACCGGTTTCCGTCAGATCAACGAAGTTCAGCGCTGTCGGGCTGGGCTAGCGCTTGGATAGGTGACCACACGGTCTGCCCAGCGCTGTTGGCAAGCGGGGTGCACTCAGCCCTTGTGAGGCAAACTGAGGAGCCGCTTGATCGAGTAGAGGCTCGGTCTCGTGAACTGACATACGGCTGGGCCAGCGGTGTGCTGACCACGTGCCCCTCCACATCCGCATCCAGTGACGTCTGTGGGCTGAGGATGGCACGGCGGCCAGTGGTACTGCTGCGCCTTCATGGCCTGTGCGGGAGGACTTTAGTTTAGTGGCCATATGACACGGGGCACTGTCATCACGATGCAGCATCCACTTGTCCCCAGTGCCCGGTCTCACTCGTTCCTCCCTCTCCGTGAGCCTTTAAAGGGCAGCCCTGTAAAACACTCGGTTGACAGTTTGTCGTGGAGGAAAAAATTCTTCATTCAGGATAACCCTGCTATCAAAAAAGCAAATCAGCATTGCTTTGACTGATCCACTTAGTCGAGCTTCTGAAGGTGAACACGAGCGAGGTTCACCTTCAACGTTTCCTCGGCCTTCTGAAAATGATTTGTGCCAGCCAAAAAGTTGTGCTCTTGATAAGCCATATTCCCCATAGGCCGGTTTCAACTTCTCAAAGATCACACTCGCGGGTTCTGGAAGTTTAACACAAAACTTGATTGCGGAACGTTGCTGTAAATTCCGCTGTTCCACTTTCGTAACACACAACAAACACGCAACTTCACTGTTAGTGCCCTCGAAACTCACGTGCTGGCTGTACGGAGTTGAAACTCGGACAGAGCATCCGGAGGGGATGAACAATCGGTATATCCAAGAGCAACAACAACAGTGTCTTCAGATCACTCGCAGTGTTGTCAGTCTCATTACTTTTCTCACACACTTCGTACATACATAAAATACTAAACCAGCACTTTTCCTGGAGGCTAGCACACTGGACTCGCATTCGGGAGGACGACTGTTTAATCCCGCGTCCAGCCATCCTGATTTAGGTTTCCCGTGATTTCCCTAAATCGCTCGAGGCAAATGCTGGGATGGTTGCTTTGAAAGGGCACGGCCGACTTCCTTCCCCATCCTCCACTAATCCGATGAGACAGATGACCTTGCTGTTTGGTCTCTTCCCCCAAACAAACCAATCCAATCCAATCCAATCCTGGAGGCGGTTAAGGGAAAGAGATGGTACTCCGTCGCCTTCTACCGTATCAGGCACATAATTCCGCAACCTAAAGTTATTCTCAATATCTGCAATATGCTGCAATATCTTACGTTACACTTATCTTCGAAGGTACGGACCCATTCATTATTCGTGGCCTTTCCCACAACTTTTTAGCACCTGTGATGCCTCGCTCTCCCTAGATCCTATCAGTGGTGGTTACCTGTAGTTTGTCTCCGTTAAGCAAAATCACCCTCTACATAAATATAAGAAAATACAAAACAGCAGGCTTCGCTTACGGAAGTCATCAGCAGAAAAAGAAACATATAAGGATAAAAAAGTTTATTTCTACAATAGTGTATCTAACATACGATATGTTGTGTTAGTGTTGCATAACCAAAGAAACAGGCGTACATTTTCTTCAAGATTCTTGGCAAACGAACTACTTTTGATGATTGTGCTTTCGTCTTGGAAGCTGTAAACGGTTGAATGCTGCTTAGCTTCCGGCTCATAATACTTACAAAGTTTCTTCTATACGGTACCGCGCACGACAACCATTTCTTAGCAGCCGTTTGCTCTTGTATTCCAGCGCCTGTATTTCTCTTTGTGGACGCAAGCGGAAGAAATCACGTTGTATGCGCAGTACTATCAGCGAGCTGGGGAACCGTACGCTTTCCGCCAGTTAATGCAGCTCGTATATCGCAGCAGGTTCCGCGTATCGGGTACGGGCGCTCGCGCTTGCAAAACCTCTCGTATTTTCCCGGAGCGATACCGTAGCTCTCGACAACACTGCATGTACCTACCCTGCGGGCGATTTTATGTGCTCTTCGCTCTTACTGCCAGCTTCACGTTGCGTTCTGAAACCTTCCGTCTGCACCGACAACTCAATACACCTTTGGTCCTGCTCTAAACTAACGGCAGCAGAAACAAATCTTTCCGCTTTTCATACCGCCGTAGCAAATAACAAAAAAGACTTCCGGAAACTACTTCTCTGGGAACCGCCTGTTTACCGCACATTATACCAACAGCTACACGAACTGACAATCTATAAAACAGAATTACGAACGTCGCGCTGAAGTATTCAAAGGAATTGATTTACGAAGAAAAATCCCATGTCTTACGTTGTAAGTGAACAGTTTTATGGCAGGTTCTTTATGGCCTGATAATACTTTTATTTTAACACACATTCGAAATTATATTTAGTTTCCTTGTTACGCAACAAGACCACACCCTAATGGATTCTATTTTTCTCAGTTGCGAGGAAGCAAAAACCTGGATTTGCACCATTCACAAAAGCGACGATAACGACGGCGTTGATCATGATGAAAGTAAACGCACGCTCTCACTGCTAAAACGAAGTACAATGAGTTTCAGGAAATATTACCACTACGAACGGTTTTCATTCGCATTGAAGTACGTGCTCACACAGCGCAGCGCCGTCCGCTCTCCCCCCCCCCCCCCCCCCCTATGACCTCACACTCCCTGAAATACTCGAAGACTTCTAACAGGCAATTAGCAGGTAAATTTCATTTCAAAAATATACCCTCTGCCGCAATATGCACGGGAATACATTAAATACTAGGTCTAATTAAAAGATTCCAAGAGGTGCGGTCGCTGTTTGCTAATTCTGATGAAATGGGAGGTTTCCTGTCACGACTCACTTGAAACATTATTTCTTCTCCCGAACCACTGCCGAACACGGTAACTTCCAAGTCCTACATAACTGTTGCACTGCTCGCAACAATCAAACTAAAGGTGTTGCCGGCGTCTAAAATTTATGAAAATGAAACTTGAACACGTGCGTGCTTCGAAAATGGTTACAACTAAAATAAATTCAGGGAAAAGGCTGATTTGTCATGCTGTACAATGAAAGGACGCGTTTTGCTCGCTGCTACTGACAACCTTCATCAGGACTCCTCCAGCCTAACCTACGGCATTCATTGCACGTCCGTATATGCGCTGTTTCGTGGATAGATGAATTCTTTTCGTACTTGGCGACCTGAAAAGCACGATTATTGGAGATCGCAGTCTGTCATGCCAATTCTGATTTAATACCACAATATGCGACACACAATTCTGTGACTATTTGTAATTCTTCATCTACATGAAGTAACAATCGCCTTACCTTCAACAGGTTTGACACGAACAGTAACGCTGATTCTGCACTAACTTAATATATAGCCTACTCCCTGTCATATCCGACACTCTCTGAGGAACGCAAGTACACTTCATGGTGTATGAGTCCGTAACGTTAGTATCGTCAATTGAATTCTGCAACACTCGGCACAGTCTCATGGAGTGACACATATAGCAATGTTTGAGTATAGCCCATCAAATGTAACATTTAGCTACGAAATAACTTTAAGACTGTTGGACAGCAGTAGGTTGTGTAACAACGTTTTATTCTCTCCTACTGTCACTTACAATCCTCTAGAATGGAAAAACATGGCATAACCAATACACAGGTACATTGAACAAATTCACTTAATACAATGGTACATATAAAAAGCCTGCACTCTCCGACCACCCACTGAATGTTACCCTTTGTCGATGCAACCATCCTTCCCTGCCTCTTGTCATCTGTACCATTCGGTTCTAGCCAGTACCGCATTTTTCCCACTCAAATTTCCCAGCATGGACGTCCTGTCCCTGCCTTCTAATTTTCTTATCACAGTTTTTCCTTCGAAAAAGGTTTTTAAAGATGCGTCACGCCGAATTATGCGCCCAATCAGTTCACTTGTTCATTTCTGTAAGACGTCGATATGTGTCTCTTTGTCGTTAATACTGCTAAAATCTGATTACTGCACTTGCTTCCAGTTCAGCATGTTTTTAAGGCTCATTTCCATAGCCACTTCTCTACTGCTTCTATTTCTTTTCTCCATTCCCGTACCTCGAAATTCCACCCTTTAAAAACATCGCTTTAAAACACGCAATAAAAATTGTTGATACATTTTTCTTAATTTACGTTATTTGTAAATGGTATTATAGCTGCGAGATTTGAAAGTTATGTAAGCAATAGGTATGTCGTGAGCAATCTACCTGACCCTTCAACTATAGTTCTCACTATATTACTCTTAACTCTACTAACCACTTAACTTTAGTTACTGCTCACACCTTTATCTTTCTTCTGCTCAAAAATTATCTGCCTAGTTGGAATAGTGGCGTTAGATACCATTACTCATACGCCATCTTGGTTATCTCTGTTCTAAACATCTAATCCGAAAAATCAGACCCAGTGTCATTACAGAAACTTCCAACTGAACTGTAGCTCTTCTACGTTAATCTTTTAGATATTAAGTTTACCTTTCTCTGTTAGCATCGTCCAACATTTTTTATGCCCTGAAACGTACAATACATTAATTACATATCATTCTTTATGACAGAGGATTAACTGTTTCATATTCGCTGCTGTCTCGGCCACATCTCCTCACAATGAATAAAACCTTCTCTACTCCCATACTACTGTAACATAGGAAAATCTTAACTCTACGATCTCCGGTCCATCGACGGGAGGAAGTAAGGACTATCTCGGGCCGCAAAATGTTGCTCACCCCTGAGCTGTGCCGCTTCCCTGAACTGTGGGTCACTGGGCCTCGACGCAGGTACACTCTAACCTGTCAAACAGCATCTTGCAGACCGCCCAGACGCATTCGTCACGGCTATTAAAAATTGCTTGTCGGCACATTACAAAAAACTTACCCTCCTTTTCCACGAACTAAATTTTCATGCTATCCTCCTGTCCGAAACGTGGGTAAAACCACACATATCCTCAGCAACTGTTTATCCCCCTGGATATGTACTTTTTACGCTACCGGGACAAATAACCACGTTGCGGGCGCCGACATGGGTAATGGAAAGATTGAGCTGAGGGGGGAATATGTCCACGGCGCTGCATGGAGCAATGCAGAAGAGGAGTGAATGCTTCTGCCCAAAAGCATGTCAGGTACTGTGCCTTTCCCAAGGTTTTCACGTAAAATCCAAAAGTCCCCGAATTTTCCAGTACAAAAATATCACCCCACTTTCCCCACTTTTCCTGGACGCTGGACACACCGTATGCATTCCTTGTCGATCACTTCCTATTATAATGTTTCTTGTCCAAAACGAAGTTTTTGGGTAAATTACTCCATTTTCTAAATCGATAATCATCGACTACCGTTTGTCATGGTTTTCTCTCTGGTCAACACTAGGAAAAGATTTGCAGGATTCATTTTATAACGTTTCTGCTTTTGAGACTTGTTACCGCAATAATGAATGCCATTAGGCGTTTTACGATGAATGTCAGTTATTTTTGTATTTGGGTGTCCTCTGACGGTAGATAAACGCTTCCTGGGTAGCGTATACACGTTACAAAATTTTTTAGCGGAAACCTTTGCTGAAACATCATTCACATTCTTTACCCAATATGTATACGATAACTTTCTATTATTAATTTTCTCCTGTCAATATCTGCACTATTTCTATTCACTCTGTTGCATGCTTTATTATGCACAAGATTGCACAAAAAGGCGTGTTGCAAGTTGTAGTTTGCTAGTTTATGAAACCCAGTAACGGAATTCGCACCCACTTCCCTGTTTCCTCGCTAGAAGTGTTTTAATAACATTTCACTTGCATAGTCTAGTCCCAACTTTCTTTGTACCTTTTTTTGCCTTTCTTTTCCTCCGGTCATTCACATTTATTGCACGTTTTCTAGATTTTTCACAGCTACTGGGCTCAGAATCTTCTTCGCCATCAGCCATGATGTCAACAGTAATACATGTAAATGGTACAACCACCAAGTAACATACAATGTTAGCGCTTGGCTTAGCTCGCTTCCCCCCCCCCCCCCCCTCTCTCTCTCTCCCTCGCTGTAAGATTGCGATTCAGAGATATTCTAAAATCTCCCTTTTATCCAGTGGGTAATAATTATTCTTATGTTGTGGTATAATAAGTATATAATACCAATACCCAAATATGTCAGTGAGTCATTTCTAATCATGTGTGAGTTAGCTCTCTCTCACATTCTAGCACACAAATCTGGAATGGGAATTAGTGTTTAGAGAAAGAACCACGAACTTTTCATTCTGTCACAAATGACAAAGGACCTGGAAGAGCAACTGAATGAAATGCAGTGTTCTGAAAACCGAGTGTAAAATGAACAGCAACAAAAATAATAGAAATTTAATGCCATTTGGCATAATTAAATCAGACGGCGCTGAGGGAATTAGGTTAAAAAATGAGACACTAACAGTACTAGATGAGTTTTGCTCCTCATTTCCCCATGAGCTCAAATTTGTTCTGCACCTTGAGACATCCGTTATTAACCTATTGAAGATTCTCCAAGTGTTTGGTGAGTAGTAAACTCAACTATTTCTTTCTTTTTGAGTGAAACCCTCTTGCTTAGGAGCACTTTCTTGCCACAGGAAAAGACGTCTAACGTCTGGTTTGACGTCTACTGGTAACGTGCAAAAAAACTTTTATTGGACTTGAAGTGGCATGTCGCAGTTGTGTAATTGTACATCATGTGTTTTGTCTTTTCAGTCTACTTCTTCCGTTCTATTTCTCCCACCACTTTGGGTGAGGGTGCAATGCCGGCCATGGGGTAGGACTTCGAGATCGGGGGTAGTCTGAGCCTTAGACTCTAAACACCCCGTAGCTAACCACTCATGTCTACTGTGGGCCGCCGCTTCCCAAACCGGTGTTGCACAGTCTCCCACAGAAACACAGATACTAAACGCAAAAATGGTTCAAATGGCTCTGAGCACTATGGGACTCAACTGCTGAGGTCATTAGTCCCCTAGAACTTAGAACTAGTTAAACCTAACTAACCTAAGGACATCACAAACATCCATGCCCGAGGCAGGATTCGAACCTGCGACCGTAGCGGTCTTGCGGTTCCAGACTGCGGCGCCTTTAACCGCACGGCCACTTCGGCCGGCTACTAAACGCAGTTGAACGGAGACGCTACGAGATTGTTCAGTCACATGGAATTCGTCAGTTTTGTCAAGAGGTTGTTTCTGCTGTACATTTTTCCTTTCAAACCCAGGCAGTGGTTCTGAAATATAGGGTG